>NC_041226.1:8521453-8551531 GCF_002837175.3 Physeter macrocephalus | reverse complement strand
TCTGAGGGTTGTCTTTTGGTCCTGTTTATGGTTTCCTTTGCTGTGCAAAAGCTTTTAAGTTTCATTAGGTCCCATTTGTTTACTTTTGTTTTATTTCCATTCCTATAGTAGGTGGGTCAAAAAGGATCTTGCTGTGATTTATATCATAGAGTATTCTGCCTATGTTTTCCTCTAAGAGTTTTACAGTGTCTGGCCTTACATTTAGGTCTTTAATCCATTTTGAGTTCATTTTTGTGTATGGTGTTAGGGAGTGGTTCTAATTTCATTCTTTTACATGTAGCTATCCAGTTATCCCAGCACCACTTATTGAAGGGGGCTGTCTTTTCTCCGTTGTATATACTTGCCTCCTTTATCAAAAATAAGGTGACCATAGGTGCGTGGGTTTATCTCTGGGCTTTCTATTCTGTTCCACTGATCTGTATTTCTGTTTTTGTGCCAGTACCATACTATCTTGATTACTGTAGCTTTGTAGTGTAGTCTGAAGTCCAGGAGCCTGATTCCTCCAGCTCCATTTTTCTTTCTTTTTACATCATTAGTGTATAGGAATGCAAGAGATTTCTGTGCATTAATTTTGTATTCTGCTACTTTACCAAATTCATTGATTAGCTCTACTAGTTTACTGATAGCATCTTAGTCTCTATGTGTAGTATCATGTTATCTGAAAACAGTGCCAGTTTTACTTCTTCTTTTCCAATTTGGATTCCTTTAATTTCTTTTTCTTCTCTGATTGCCGTGGCTAAAACTTCCAAAACTATGTTGAGTAATAGTGGTCAGAGTGAGCAACCTTGTCCTGTTTCTGATCTTAGAGGAAATGATTTCAGTTTTTCACCATTGAGAACGATGTTGGCTGTGGGTTTGTCATATATGACCTTTGTTACGTTGAGGTAGGTTCCCTCCATGCCTACTTGCTGGAGAGTTTATATCATAAATGGGTGTTGAATTTTGTGAAAAGCTTTTTTTGCATCTTTTATATTATCATATGGTTTTTATCCTTCAGTTTGTTAATATGGTGTATCACGTTGATTTGCATATATTGAAGAATCCTTGCATTCCTGGGATAAACTCCACTTGATCATGGTGTGTGATCCTTTTAATGTGCTGTTAGATTCTGTTTGCTAGTATCTTGTTGAGGATTTTCCATCTGTGTTCATCAGAGATATTGGCCTGTAGTTTTCTTTTTTTGTGATTTCTTTGTCTGGTTTTGGTATCAGGGTTATGGTGGCCTTGTAGAATGAGTGTGGGAGTGTTCCTCCCTCTGCTATATTTTGGAAGAGTGTGAGAAGGTTAGGTGTCAGCTCTTCTCTAAATGTGTGATGGAATTCGCCTGTGAAGCCATCTGGTCCTGGGCTTTTGTTTGCTGGAAGATTTTTTTTTTTTTTTAACATCTTTATTGGAGTATAACTGTTTTACAATAGTGTGTTAGTTTCTCCTTTACAACAAAGTGAATCAGTTATACATATACATATGTTCCCATATCCCTTCCCTCTTGCGTCTCCCTCCCTCCCACCCTCCCTATCCCACCCCTCTCATGGTCACAAAGCACAGAGGTGATCTCCCTGTGCTATGCGGCAGCTTCCCACTAGCTACCTAATTTACATTTGGTAGTGTATATATGTCCCTGCCACTCTCTCACTTCATCACAGCTTACCCTTCCCCCTCCCCATATCCTCAAGTCCATGCTCTAGTAGGTCTGTGTTTTATTCCCGTTCTACCACTATTGTTGGAAGATTTTTAATCACAGTTTCAATTTCAGTACTTGTGATTGGTCTGTTTATATTTTCTCTTTCTTCCTGGTTCAGTCTCAGAAGTTTGTACTTTTCTAAGAATTTGTCCATTTTTTCCAGGTTGTCCACTTTATTGGCATATAATTGCTTGTAGTAATCTCTCATGATCCTTTGTATTTCTGCAGTGTCAGTTGTTACTTCTCCTTTTCATTTCTAATTCTGTTGATCTGAGTCTTTTCCCTTTTTTTCTAGATGAGTCTGGCTAATGGTTTATCAGTTTCATCTTCTCAAAGAACCAGCTTTTAGTTATATTGATCTTTGCTCTTGTTTCCTTCATTTCTTTTTCATTTATTTCCGATCTGATCTTTATGATTGCTTTGCTTCTGCTAACTTTGGGTTTCTTTTATTTGTCTTTCTCTAATTGCTTTAGGTGTAAGGTTAGGTTGTTTATTTGAGGTTTTTCTTGTTTCTTGAAGTAGGCTTGTATTGCTATAAACTTCCTTCTTAGAACTGCTTTTGCTGCATCCCATAGGTCTGGGTTTTTTTTTCCTGTAATTGATATCTAGTCTCATAGCGTTGTGGTTGGAAAAGATACTTGATATGATTTCAATTTTCTTAAATTTACCAAGGCTTGATTTGTGACCCAAGGTATGATCTATCCTGGAGAATGTTCCATGAGCACGTGAGAAGAAAGTGGATTCTGTTGTTTTTTGCTGGAATGTCCTATAAATATCAATTAAGTCCATGTTGTTTAATGTTTCATTTAAAGCTTGTGTTTCGTTATTTATTTTCATTTTGGATGATCTGTCTTTTGGTGAAAGTGTGGTGTTAAAGTCCCCTACTATTATTGTTACTGTCAATTTCCCCTTTTATGGCTGTTAGCATTTGCCTTATGTATTGAGGTGCTCCTATGTTGGGTGCATAAATATTTACAATTGTTATATCTTCTTGTTGGATTGATCCCTTGATCATTATGTAGTGTACTTCTTTGTCTCTTGTCATAGTCTTTATTTTAACGTCTATTTTGTCTGATATGAGAATTGCTACTCCACATTTCTTTTGATTTTCATTTGCATGGAATATCTTTTTCCATGCCTTCACTTTCAGTCTGTATGTGTCCCTAGGTCTGAAGTGGGTCTCTCCTAGACAGCATATGTACGGGTCTTGTTTTTGTATCCATTCAGCCAGTCTATATCTTTTGGTTGGAGCATTTAATCCATTTACATTTAAGGTAATTATCGATATGTATGTTCCTATTACCATTTTCTTAATTGTCTTGGGTTTGTTATTGTAAGTCTTTCCCTTCTCTTGTGTTTCCTGCCTAGAGAAGTTCCTTTAGCATTTGTTGTAAAGCTGGCTTGGTGGTGCTGAATTCTCTTAGCTTTTGCTTGTCTGTAAATGTTTTAATTTCTCTGTCAAATCCGAATGAGGTCCTTGCTGGGTAGAGTAATCTTGGTTGTAGATTTTTCCCTTTCATCACTTTAAATATGTCCTACCACTCTGTTCTGGCTTGCAGAGTTTCTGCTGAAAGATCAGCTGTTAACCTTATGGGGATTCCCTTGTATGTTATTTGTTGCTTTTCCCTTTCTGCTTTTAATATTTTTTCTTTGTATTTAATTTTTTTGCTAGCTTGATTAATATGTGTCTTGGCTTGTTTCTCTTTGGATTTATCCTGTATGGGACTCTCTGTGCTTCCCGGACTTGATTGACTGTTTCTTCTCCCATATTTGAGAAGTTTTCAACTCTAATCTCTTCAAATATTTTCTCAGACCCTTTTTCTCTTCTTCTTCTGGGACCCCTATAATTCGAATGTTGGCGTGTTTAATGTTGTCCCAGAGGTCTCTGAGACTGTCCTCAATTCTTTTCATTCTTCTTTTTTTATTCTGCTCCCTAGCAGTTATTTCCACCATCTTATCTTCCAGGTCACTTATCCATTCTTCTGCCTCAGTTATTCTGTTATTGATTCCTTCTAGAGTACTTTTAATTTCATTTACTGTGTTGTTCATCACTATTTGTTTGCTCTTTAGGTCTTCTCGATCCTTGTTAAACGTTTCTTGTATTTTATCTATTGTGTTTCCAAGATTTTGGATTATCTTTACTATCATTACTCTGAATTCTTTTTCAGTTAGGTTGCCTATTTTGTTTTCATTTATTTGGTCTTGTAGGTTTTTACCTTGCTCCTTTGTAACGTATTTTTTTGTCGTTCATTTTTTTTTTTTTTTTTTGATGGATGGTGCTGTATTCCTGTCTTACTGGTTGTTTAGCCTGAGACGTCCGGCACTGGAGTTTGCAGGCAGTTGGATAGAGCCAGGTCTTGGGTCTTGATGCTGAGATGAGGACCTCTGGGAGGCCTTACTCTGATTAATATTCCCTGGGGTCTGAGGTTCTCTGTTAGTCCAGCAGTTTGGACTCAGAGCTCCCACCACAGGAGCTCGTGCCTGACCGCCGCTGGACCCCTAACTGTGTGTGGGTCCCGCTGGGTGTAGGAACTCCTCCCCTCCCCCAGCTGCCCCCAGGGATGCTGTTCCCGGAGGTCCGGCATTTACTTTTGCTCCCTCCCTCCCTCTCCGTCAGGACCCGTGTGGCTGGAGGGGGCCTTGGTGGGCAGAGGATCAGGCCTGGGATCTCAGCAGGTTCCTGGGGGCCCATGTGGGCAGGGGAAACCTGGCCACGCTCCCTTTTGATCCTCTGCCCTCCCAGTGGTTCCCCAGTTTCCCCCTTCGGGCATGGGATCCCTTCCCCTCCCCCAGCCGCCCCTCAGGGGCACCAGTCACGTCCCGCCTCCAGCTCTCCTCCCCCTTTACTCCCCCCACGCCCCACATCCTACCTGGTCACTGGGGGTTCCTCCCGTCCCCTTAGGTGTCCATGGTCCCCCACCTGTGCTTGGTAGGTGCCCTGGTTGTGAGAAGACATGAATTCCACATCCTCCTAAGATGCACAAATTTTGCTTCCTATTTCTGATTATTTTTTATTGCACATTCTTTGATAACCTAAACCCAAAGCAACTCATTACTTTATCTCAGATGTCTTTGATTATTAGTGAAACTGAACATGCTTTGTGCTTATTGGTCATTTCCTTTTCTCCTTCTATGAATTGTCCTGGAAATGTCCTCTGTGCATTTTTCCTTATATATTAAGTAGCATTTGCTTATAAAATTTGAAGCAAATATTTTTCCAGTATCTTGTTTGACTTTTAAACTTAGGTTTACGTGTGCATACAACATATTTATATATGTTCAAGAAGTCAAATCAATTTTTTTGTTTAGATTTTTTCCATGATTTTATACTTGGGAAGTTCTCCAGTTTGAGATCAGATTAAAAATTTAATGTATATTGTACTTTTTAACTGTATTTTTATTATAGTTTAATATTTTATGTGTATCTGTTTGATCCAGGTGGAACTTAATGTATGTTATATAAAGCTTGAATATTTTTCCCCAGAGGAAGTCGTTTATATAATTCATCCCCGTCTGGGTGATATATGATACTTGGCTTGTTACTACATTATAGCAAGGTTTGTTTTTGGATTTTCTAGATTTTACTTCTGCCCAGTAGATCTATGTCTTTTCTTATATCAGAGGTAGACAACTTTAATATTGCAGTATATCAGTTTGGATGGTATTCAACTGTAATAGAAATCCCTACTAGGGAAGGCATTATTTTGTTCGCTCAGTAAGAAGTCAAGGGATTGGTAGCCCAGGGACGATTCAGCTGCTCATGATACTATCAGAAATTCTTCTCTCTTCTTGCTTCGTCAAACGTAATGACTTCTGCATCTCCAGCCACTGCACGCTCATTTGCATGAAGAAGGAAAAACAGGAAGATAGATGTAGCATAGATATTCTATGCTACAGGGTCACTTCACTGCAAGAGAGTCCAAGAAACTACAAGAGGGTTTTATGGTTTTTATTTTTGTTTGCTTCTTTTGTTTTTATAGCCTCTGTAAGTTAGAAGACAAGACAAAAGGGATTGAAATCAGCGTTGAGTGAGCCAACATATAGCATTTGTCACATGTAGCTTTACACTGTTTGAAATCTTTTAGGAAAACCATCCCCTTAGTCTTTTAAAATTTCATAGCTTTTCTTTGTTTATTCTTTGCAATGGACTTTGGAATTCAGATACCAGATTTTATTAGGTTTGTGATGAGAATTCCTCACTTGAGAATATGGTATATCTTTATATCTTCTTAAATATCTTTCAGTAACATTAAGGTCCATGCAGCTCTCGTTAAGTTAGTCTCAGAAATTTTGTGTTTTGGGGTTGCTTTCCGGAAGTTTTTCATGTGGCTTCTAATTAGTTGCTAATGGATTATCTATTGAGTTGAGGTTACCTATCTTGTATGCAGATGTACAACTGTACCCTTATTAGATATAATACTTTTTCCTAGATTTGATACTGCATATCTTTTCCAGATTTGCTGTATAGAATGTTTTGCTTAACATTATTTTTGGCATACATTTGGAACATGGGCATCTTGCTTGTAAGTTTATTATCATTAAGCATAAATTTTATTAAGAAAGTTATTGAACCAGATTTCAAGCTTGAAGAGAAAAATATTGTGTTGGTTAATTTCATGTGCCAACTTGACTGGGTTATGAGGTACCCAGGAATTGCTCAAACATTATTCTGGATATGTCTGTGAGAGTGTTTCTGGCTAAAATTAACATTTGAATCAGCAGACTGAGTAAAGCAAACTGCCTTCTCCCAGTTGGATGGGCCTCATCCAGTCCATTGAAAGCCTGGATAGAACAAACAGGATGGATAAGAGAATTTGCTGTCTCTGCTTTACATCTTTGTGCCGAGACATTGGTCATCTCTTTCCTTTTAGACTCTGACTGGAGTTTACACTATTGGTCCTGGTTCTCAGGCCGTCAGACTCAGACTGGAGCTACACCATCAACTCTCCTGGGTCTCCAGCTGACCAGTTGCAGATCCTGGGACTTCTCACCCTCCATAATTGTTTGAGTCAATTCCTACTGTGTTTCTGTACACTAACAATGGACTATTCAAAATAGAAATTAAGAAAGCAATCCTATTTACAATAACATCAAAAACAGTAAAATACTTAGGGATAAATTTAACAAAGGTAGTGAAAGACCTGTATGGTGAAAACTGTAAGACATTGATGAAAGTGATTGAGAAAGATACAGATAGATGAGTTCTTAAATTAGAAGAATTAATATTGTGAAAATGTCCATAATACCCCAGGGGTCTATAGAGTCAAAATTCCTATCAAAATTCCAATGGTGTTTTTCACAGAAATAGAAAAAAACTATCCTAAAATTTGTACAAAACTGCAAAAAACCCCAAATAGCCAAAGTAATCATGAGAAGGAAGAACAAAGCTGGAAGCATCACACTCCTGATTTCAAAATATATTACAAAGCTGTAGTAATAAAACAGTATTGTACTGGCATAAAAACAGGCACATAGACCAGTGGAACAGAGTAGCATTCAAACATAAACCCACATATATCCAGTCAACACATTTTTGACCAGAGTGCTGAGCCTAGAACACACAGTGGGGAAAGGATAGTTTCTTCAATAAATGATGTTGATAAACTGGATAGCCACATTGTAAAACAATGAGACTGGACCCCTATCTTTCACTGCTCACAAAAATTAACTCAAAATGGATTAAAGACTCAAATGTAAGACTTGAAAAACTAGAATAAAATATAGGGAAAAAGATCCTTGACATTGGTCTTGACAATGATTTCTTGGATAAGACACCAAAAGCACAGTCAAAAAAACTAAAATAAACAAATGGAACTATATCAAACTGAAGAGCTTCTGCACAGCAAAGGACACAATTGATAAACTGAAAAGGCAGCTTACCAAATGGGAGAAAATATTCACAAACCATATATGTGATAAGGGGTTAGTATCCAAAATATATGAAGAACTCATACAACTCAATGGCAGAAAAGCAAATAATCCAATTTAAAAATGAGCTAAGGACGTCAATAGATATTTTCACAAAAAGACATACAAATGGCCAATAGGTATAGGTAAAGATGCTCTATCTACCAATGGCCAATAGGTATAGGTAAAGATGCTCTATCACTAATCATCTGGGAAATGCAAATCAAAACCACAGTGAGATAGGAGATATCAATTCACACCTGTTAGAATTGCTATTATCAAGAGACAAGAGGTAACAAATGTTGGCAATGATGTGGAGAAAAGAGTACCCTTATACACTGTTGGTGGGAGTGTACAGCCACCATGGAAAGCAGTATGGTGGTTCCTCAAAAAATTAAAAATTGAACTACCATGTGATCCAGCAATCCTACTCCTGGGTATATATTTTAAGAACTTGAAATCAGTATCTGGAAGAGATATCTGCACATCCATGTTTAGTGGAGCATTATTCATATCTGGCAGCCATGGAGCACATGCTTTGGCCTGCTGGGAAGGGAGCCAAGCCAGCAGCCTTGCCCAACTGCCGAACACATCCCCTGGCCCTGTTACCCAGGGAGCCTGAACAGTGGCCCTGAGCAGCCTCAGAGCCCAACCAATGATATCACTTAGCTGCAGAGTCCAGCCTACAATCCCATGTGGCAGTGGAGCCCAGCATGTGGCCTTACCAAATTGCTCAACAGAACCTGCAGGAGCCCAGCCAGATACCTTACCCAATCGCAGAGCATAGCCTGTGGCCACATCTGACCAAAGAGGCTGAACAGAAATTCTGCCCAACAGCAGAGAACACTCTCCAGCTCCACCCCACTGTGGGGTGTAGCTGGAGGCCCTCCCCAACCAGAGATATGACCAACAGTTTCACCCAACAGCAGAGCGCAGCCAGTTGCCTACCACGTGGCCTCACCCAGCCTGCGGCCCCACCTGCTTTGGGGCACAGCTTGGAGCCCCACCTCACGCAGAGCATAATATACTGAGGTCCCAACCGACCAGGAGCACTTATGGAGCAGAGCCCACAGCCCTGTGTAATCTTGGAATCCAGCCAGTGGCACCAGCCTACCAGGGAACACAGCCTGTGACCTTGCCTGACCAGAGATGATTGCAGAGTACAGCTAGTGACACCACCTGACTGCAGAACACAGCCAGCAGCACCAGCCTCCCCATCTCAAAGTGGTTTAAAGGCTTAAATGTGTAAGACCTGAAACTGTAAAACTTCTAGAAGAAAACACAAGTAAACACCTTTGACATTCATCTTGGCAATGCTTTTTTGGATATGACAGGCCACAAAAGCAAAAATAAACAAGTGGGACTACATCAAACTAAAAGACTTCTGCCCAGCAAAGGAAATCATCAACAAAATGAAAAGGTAACCCTTTGGAATGGGGGAAGATATTCGCAAACCATGTATCTGGTAAGGGGTTAATATCCAGAATATGTAAGGACCTGATACAACTCAATAGCAAACAAACAAAAAAACCTACAATCCATTTTAAAATGGGCGAAGGAACTGAATAGATGTTTTTCCAAAGAAGACATACAAATGGCAAATAGGTACATAAAAAGGTGTTCAATGTCTTCTAACCATTAGGGAAATGCAAATAAAAAACACAATGAGATATCACTCCACTCCTGTTACTATGACTGTTATCAAAAAGACAAGAGATAACAAGTGTTGGTGAGGATGTGGAGAAAAGGGAACCCTGTTCTCTGTTGGTGAGAATATAAATTGTTGCAGCCAATATGGACTTCAGAATGGAAGTTTCTCAAAAAAATTAAAAATAGGACTACCATATGATCCAGCCATCCCACTTCTGGGTATGTATCTAAAGGAAATAAAATCACTGTCTCTAAGAGAGTGATTTCAATGAAACATTATTTACAGTAGCCAAGACATGGAGACCAGCTAAGTGTAGACAGATGAATACATAAAGAAAATATGATACGCATACATAATACTCACACTCACAATGGAATATTATTCAGTCACAGAAAAGAAGGAAATCCTGTCATTTGCTACAAAATGGGTGAACTTTATGTTAAGTGAAATAAATCAGACAGAAAGTCTGCATGACTTCACTTAAATGGGGACCTAAACACTGAACTCATAGAAACAGAATAGATGGGTGGTTGCTCGGGTGGGTAGGGGTGGGAGACATGGGCAATGGATGAAGGTCATCAAAGGCTATAAACTTCTAGTTGTAAGTTCTGGGCATGTGATGTATAGCAAGTCAAGTATAGTTAACAGTTCTATATCAGAGTAACTATTAAAACTTGTCACCACATGTGAAAGAATGGTAACTGTGTGAGATGGTGGATGTTTTAACTAATCTTATTGTGGTAATAATTTTGCAATATATACATAGATCATCACTTTGTATGCCAGAAACTTACACAATGATATCTGTTAATTACCTCTCAATAAAGCTGCTGGTGGGGGGGGCTTCCCTGGTGGCGCAGTGGTCGAGAGTCCGCCTGCCGATGCAGGGGACACGGGTTCGTGCCCCAGTCCGGGAAGATCCCACGTGCCACAGAGCGGCTGGGCCCGTGAGCCATGGCCGCTGAGCCTGCGCGTCCGGAGCCTGTGCTCCGCAACGGGAGAGGCCACGACAGTGAGAGGCCCGCGTACTGGGAAAAAAAAAAAAGCTGGGGGGAATGACTAAATAAAACAATTGCCTTACCTATTTCTATATTTTCAACTAAGTTCAAATTTCCCTGCTAATATTGATACTTTTCCATTACTTTGTTTTTCATTCTCAAGATATGTAAATTGTTCTTTAAATTTGTGTTTTCTACCATGGAACATCTGATGACAGTGTTCTGCGGTCCTCAGTGTACACTTTAGTCACAGTCTTGTTCTGTTGGGAGCTTTGGGTGTTGCTCCATTGCCTTCTAGCATTTGTTGTTTTTGAGGAGTTCTCTGAGAGCTACTTGATTTTGTTTCTCTTTGTGGATGACCTGGACATGTTCTCCTGGCTGCTTCTAGGATCTTCCTATGATCTTTGAACATTCCACCAGAATGTCTTTTTATCATTGTTTTTCTCGTAAAAAGATGTAGTCTCAATTTTTAGGTTAAGATTTTATTTAGATCTGTAAAGCATGTTTCTGTTTGATCAATGTTTGTATGTTTTGTACTTCTCTTTGAAATTCCTCTAATCTGTAGTTTAGATATCGGAAATTGAGCCTCCTTTTATGTCTCTTTATATTTTTCGCTTTATTTCTGGGAGAATGCTTTCTCCTTCAAAAGTTTAATATTTTCATCATTAAATCTATTATTCATGTACTAAATCAGTTTTTAATTTGTTAATTGTGTTTTCCCTGATCTTTCAAACTGTGGATTATATCAATACTTTAATTATGACTGTTTCAACTTCATTGGTGAAAATCCTCTCAAATCATGTGGAAAAATATAAATATAACTCAAATGTTTTCTGAGATTTTTTCACCTTCATTTTGTTAAATATATTTCAAAAAAAGATAGACTGTAATTCTTTTGTACTATAACATCTCTTTACTAACACCGTGATTTTTTCTCTTCTTTTTTTTAAGGAGAGAGGTGATTGGTTGGTATTGTGTATCAGCTAGCTGTAGCTGCCTGACAGACCTCACCAAACTCTTGACTTAAAACAATAGCCATAGTCCATAATTCTGTGGAACAACAATTTAGGCTGAACTCAAACAGTTTTTCTCGTTCCTATTAGCCTACCTCGTGCATCTGCAGGCAACTTCATGTCAGCTTGGTGGCTTTGATTCTGGAAGCTGACTGACTGTTAGATAGGGTACCTCTGCTATCCTCAAATGACCTCTTCTTCTCCACCAAGTTAGCCTGAGCTTTTTCTCATGGTAGGTTAAGGGGTCCAAGAGAGCAAGTAGAAACAAGATAGTACCTTTTCAAATTTCTACTTGTATCAAGTTTCCTACTGTTTCACTAATCAAAGCAAATCACATGCCTGCGTTCAGCGTTAGAGTGGGAAGGGACTACAGTTGTAGAACAAAAGTTTATGTATATTGGAGACCATCAGTATAATCAGCATGCTAAATACTGGATCATAGTGATGTAGTAATTGAGCTAAAGTCAGTAAGAAATTAATAGGGTTACCCATCCAGCTCTTCATAGAAGAAACTTGAGGCCTAACCAGTTCCTGTGGGTGGTGAGAAAGGAGGTACAAGTAGCGATAGTAGAGGTATTTTATTTTATTCCTGTCCTACCTATCCATGACTCTCTCTTCCTGATTATCTGAACAATGTGGTTTCCACACTTGAATTGAACTATGATGTCCCTAGAGCTGCAAGGTAAATGGTAAATCCACAGTCTGTTCTTACCAGTTATTTCTAGTAGTAACCAAGCAATAGTGGAGGCTTACCAGTACTCCCACCCACCCTGTGCAAAGCTGTTTTCTAGGAGAAGAGGATGGTGTATAAGGTCTTTATAACCTATATGTTGTCCCATCCAAATTATATATTGGGATAGACATTCCATGAAGTTTGCGATATGTCAGTGATGATATCTCTGATTTTCATCTCTAATTCAGGCTTTTCCACATTTGTCTGTTCCACTGTATTTGTTGCTGCTCTTGTTGTCGAGGTGTAATTTACATTCACCACGTAGATCTTTAGAGTTCTGTTCAGCGAGTTTTGAGAAATGTTCATGCTCATGTAAGTCCATCCAAAATCAAGGTACAGAAGTTTTCCATTATCCCAGAAAATTGCTTTGTGCCTCCTTCCATGTAACCTTCCTCAATGCCAAGGCAAAAGTTTTTTTACTTATATCACCAGAAATTGTTTTGCCTCTTCTTAAAAGTCGTACAGATGGAATCAGCCTTGTGTCACTCAACATAATGCTTTTGAGGTTTATAATGTCACTTCATGTGTCATTAGTTTGTTCCTCTTTCTGGCTGAGTAGTATTCCAGTGCTTGGATAGACCACAGTTTGTTTATTCATTCTCATATTGATGGCATTTGATTTGTTACCAGTTTAGGGCCATTATGAATAAGGCTGCGATCAATATTTCCACTTTAGCCTACTTGCTTCTGTTCAATTTCTGAGTAACAACTGCCTATGATTCAACTCTGGAGGATTCCTTCGGTCTTAAATTGTAATAAAAGTTTTCAAAATGCCTTAGCATTGACCTTAATTTTAAAACACTGCTACTATCAATTTTAAAAGTAGAATTTAGTGATTATTATAAGTAGAAAATGTGTGTATATAAAAAGTATTATTTACTCATTATCAATGAAAATCTGAAGGGAGATCTGTATGGTATAATATCTATCTCTTTCCTTGATTTTGTCAGGGCTAGGGTCTCTCCCCAGTTCAACATTTTAGGAATTAAAAAAAAATACTCCTATTTATCATCTCTATAGATGATATGAAGTTCTAGGTAAAGGAACAGATAGCTAATATAGTGGGTAATAGTATCACATTGAGAACAATATGTATAATACTAGGAAAAAATTTTCCAGAGGAGTTTGTAGAGGTGATTGCAGGATCAAGTAGGAACTGAAACTAGGGTTGGAGAGTGTTAAGAATGGACATTTTTTAGAAGCGCCCCAGGCAATTTTGAGGTATTTGTTTGGATGAGAATTTAGGAGTCTGAATTGGATGGACCTACAAGGCCCCTTCTAAACTGAAGGCATTATATTTCTATTAATAGTTTGAATGCGTTCTGATGTCCTTGAATTATGCCAGAGCCAGATGTTATCTTAGGTGTGCCAAAAGGAATTTACAGTGATGTGATAATGCATCTTTCAAAATACAAGAGGAACAACAAAAAGGGCACCAGTAAGGATAAGGAGGATTAGAGGAGATGCATGAACAGAGGAATTAAAACCAAGAAGGGATGATGATAAAATAATTCCCAGGAATTTGGCTTCTGCTTTTATAAATTCTCAAAGTTTCTAGATGCACAAAATGTGAATGAATTTTCTGTCATTGTTTGAAAAATGGATAGGCATTTCTCTTTTGTTAAATAGATGTAAATGGAGTGAAGTGTAGATTCCATGCCAGCAATCTAAGCTATAAAAATGTAATTGCTCCCAAATTGAGTTACATTATCAACTCCTGGTTTAATAGTGGTTCAGAATTAAAGGCCATTAATCAGCATGTTTGGCACAGGCAGAAGCATGGAGCAGTCTAAAATAGGTTTTTAAAAAGAGAGGATCTAAACATTAGTTACCGTTTTTTAAATTGTGCCCCATGGGATAGGTCTTGTGCTAGGCACTTTACTTACCTTGCCTGTATTCTTTACAATAGTCCTACAAATTAGGATTAGTGGTCTAGAATATCAATAGACAGAACAATATAGTAGAAGGAAACCTGGAAACAGGGTTTTAGTGTGAGCTTTGCCACTACTTGGGTGACCTCTGTCTTATATAACTACTTAATGCTCTGAATTTAAGGTATGAAAAATAAAGAGTCACTTCAAGCTTTATAATGTATTGATGAGGATCACCTAGGTTGTGCAGCTGTGACAGACAGCCCCGTCGTCTCAGTGCTTTTTACGCAATAAAAGTTTTTCACTCATACAAGTCCACCCTGGGTGTGGCTGACTCCAGATCGGCTGCTCTCCGCGCAGTGAGTCACTGCTCCACGCGGCTTCGATCCTCTGGTTCCGTCATTCAGCATGAGGGAGAGAGGCCCAGAGAACCTGCCTCTAACCATGTGACACTGCATTTCTACCTGCTTGTCACGGAGTAGAACAAGTCACGTGCACCCACCTAACTGCAAGGTAGCTGGAAATAAAGTCTTCATAAGGAAGACATAGAGTCCAAGGAGTAGGGAGGAACTGGGTTTTGGTGAGCCCCAGTCAGGCCCACCGCAAACTGCCTCTTCTCTTTAAGTGCATATGTAGCCTCAAGGATACTTGGTTAAGACCATTTGATTCCATCATTTTATAAATAGGTAAGGAAAAATAGCCTCAATAATCACCCAGGCTCTTGCTCTTGGTCACTTCTAATGAATGTTTATTTTTTTGTATTAATAATATTACAACCAATCTTTAGATATTATGACAATACACTAAAAACTTGAGATAATGATAATAACAGCAACATTTATGGGCAATTTGTCCAGGATTTGAGGCTGAGTGCTTTAAATAGATTAAATTATTTCAATCTCACAGCACTACGCAGTATGTATTTTTGTAATTCTCATTTCACAGCTTAAGAACAAAAATAAAAATAAACATTGAAAAAGGCTTCAGTTGAGTAATGTATCCATGTTTAAATCATTAGTATATGATGGAGCCAGACTTAAACTGTCTGCCCTCAAAGCTCATGTTCATAACCAAGTCATACTTTGTTAAGAGACGTGGAAACGGAGGCTCAAAGAAGCATGTGTCCTGATTAGTGTCACTGATCCTGAAGGTTGTGAGGCCAGAACACATGTACTCTTGGGGTTGGAATATTTATTCTACATTTCTCCTGTGCCTGAGTCACGTAAGATAGGGTGACTCTGAGAATAGCTTCTACAGACATCCGTCTGTTACATTCACTTGCATTCACGTTTGGCTGCCAACACCTTGGCTCCGATACCTGGATCTACGGTCTTACCCAGATTCCTTTTCTTTCGTTTTTTTTGTTTATCCATGGCTACTCTGCTGAAGCACACACAGAGTCCATTCAAGGGCACATGTCTTGATTATAGCACAAAAGAAATTTAGAGTACAGATCTCCTGTTTTGATTTTTTATTGAATGGAAGATTCTTTAAATTCTGTAGTGTTCTACAGTTTTCAGAAGTTTCACACACGATTTCATAAAATCCCATAATTTCCCATAATCACCCTTTTCCTACTCCTGTATCGCCCCTCCCCGCTTCCCTGCCCCCATTGGGAACCACTGGTTTGTTCTCTATCTGTGAGTCTGCTTCTTTTCCTATGTTTAAAAACTGCAGAAGCTATTCACTTGGTCAAGGTGTGCTTCTCCTCGAGATGCAACTGTGTCGCCAGTCGGTAAATGTTTGTTGAGATAAAGGCATTTGAATTATTAAGTTAGAATTCAGTTCAGTGCATTAATAAAGAACTTCTTTTGTGTCAGGACTGAGAAGTTGTTACAAAATTATTCCGTGTACCTACCCTTCCATTATTCAAGAGCAGCTGGCCTTAAACAAGAGGGAGAGTGAGAGACTTACATTGCTGTTTATGCGGCTCTCATAGGGGTAGGACTCTAACGAGATAATCCCTTTCCTTTCTGTCCTTCAGGGCATCTTTTCTTTCAGGAAAATCTCATGTTTCCCTCTGTTTCCCATAGGAAGTTTTCCTAAGATCTCTTGAATACAGTACCAGAATAAGATTTATAAAGAAACTTAATTCCTAAAACTATAAAGAAAAATCTTCCTCCCTCCCTCCCTTTTCCCCTTCCCTCCTCTTCTCTTCCCCCTCCTCCCTCTCCCTCTCTCTCTCCCACTGTTTTTCTCTTCCTGAGATTCGCACCTATCTTTTTATCAGCTGTCACTGAGGTATGGGAGTTACCCATTTATCTTTGATGATGGAGGGAGAAATCCAACACAGTATCTAAATAAAACGTAAAAGTTACTGTCTCTGGAATGTTTCTGAAAGGGAAAAAAGTTTCCAAAAGTGATTTAAAAGATAATTGAGACATTAAATGCAAGCAGGCCCTTTCAGCTTAAACATTTGAAAAAAAGGGAAAATGAAAATAAAAATAGAAAAATAAAAAGGAAAGTATGAGAAGAAAGAAATTAAGTAGAAAGAAGGAATAAGATACAACAGTTTTTGCAACCAGTAAGTGGAGGCAGACTCCCCGGGGTCAGGGACTGATTTGTTTGCTGCTTGTTACAAAGGTGCTGGCCCCTAAGTCCTGGGTTCCTCAGCTTTTGTGCAACACACTGCAGGCAGAGCTTCTGTCTGGGCCCATCATGTCACCCATGGGACTTGGGGACACGGTAAACTGGCACAACTATGCTAAAGCTCCCGCTGTTTTCCATACTGCACAAAGGATTTGAATAGACATTTCACCAAGGAGGCTACATGCATAGCTAATAAGTACATTAAAATATGTTAAACATCATGAATCCTTAGGGAAATACGAATTAAAATCAAAATGAAACCGCACTTTAGTCCCACTAGCGTGAGGATAATCAAAGACAAAAATGTGCAGAATCAGGAGCCCTCACACGTTGATATTGGGAATGTAAAGAGCAGGAAGTCACTTGGGAAAACAGTTTAACAGTTTCCTTAAAATGTTAACCATAAACTTTCCAAATGACCCTAATTACTACTTAAGACAAATGAAAACCATGTCCACTCAAAGCTTGAATACAGATGTTTATACAGCATTATTCGTAACAGCCAAAAACTGGAAACAATTCAAATGTCCACCAATAATGGGGTCAGGGGATCTTTTTGGAGTGATGGCAGTGTTCAAAAACTGGATTATGGTGGTGGCTGTACAACTCTATAAATTTACTAAAAATCACTGAATTATACACTTAAATTGAGTGAATTTTACAGTATGTAAATTGTACCTCGCTAAAGTTGTTTTAAAAAAGAACATATTACATTCATTAAACAAGAACAAAAGGGCTTCCCTGGTGGCGCAGCGGTTGAGAGTCTGCCTGCCGATGCGGGGGACGCGGGTTCGTGCCCCGGTCCGGGAGGATCCCACGTGCCGCGGAGCGGCTGGGCCCGTGAGCCATGGCCGCTGAGCCTGCGGGTCCGGAGCCTGTGCTCCGCAACGGGAGAGACCACAACAGTGAGAGGCCCGCGTACCACACACACACAAAAAAACACAAGATACTATGAAATAGAAACAATAAGAACAAGAGAGAACTCTTCGAAAGTCATCATGATTTTCAAAATGATTTCTTAAAAATATAATAGAAGTTTGGAATTAAAGGCAAGGCAATCTCTTATAATATGGAACTGAAAGATTGAGACATAAAAATCACAAAAGAACCTAATCCAGGAATTATAACATCTGACCAACAGGTGTTCCAGAAGGAGAGGGGGAAAAAATAAGAGGGGAAATTTTTAAATAAATAAGAGCAAAAGTTTTCCTAGGGCTGGAAAGGAGCATGAGTCCTTCATATTTTAAGAGTCAATAGGACCCAAGAAGAAGGAATGAAAAACAAACAACTTTCTAGACATAGTGCTATTAAATTCCATAGTGCTATGGGAGAAGGCCTTAAATTTCCACAGTGCAAAACACAGAAAATAAGAGACAGACAGGCATTGGCTGTCTCATCAACACCACCAAATGCCGTAAGACAGTGCAGTAATGGCATTGAAATTCTGAGAGAAAATTGTTTTAAGCCTTGATTACTATTCCTACCCATATTGTCAATGACACTTAAGACAAACAAAAGCATTTTTAGCTATTAAAGGGCTCAGAACATTATCTCACATACATCCTTTCTGTGAAGGATGGGGTAAAGAGAAAGGAAATCGTGGGATATAATAAATAATGAACCTTAGTGAGGAACTCGATGAAAATAGTTCCTGACCTGTCAGTTATACAGAATGCCTAGTAAGCAACTGGTTCAAGTTAAAATAGGAAGCCATTGGCCTCTAAGGAGAAAAGGGAATAGGACGGATTCTAAGCAATGTGCAAGGACTTCCGAGCTTTCTTATATTAGTAAAAAATGGTGAAAATAAGAACAAAAATACGTTTCTACTCTCAACAAGAGGAGGATAAAATAATTAAAGCAGCTAAGAAAGCTATAAAACTGTACAAGAAAGGTATGTCAGATACATTGCAAAGTAAACTATGGCATGATTTCGAACAACAGAAGTAAATGGAAAGGAAATCCACTTAGCTTGGATGCTTTGAATTGTCTCCTTCAAGTGAGGACATTGTACCCACGGAGAATGAAATATAATCCTAATGCTCTATTTTACATATAGTTATACTTTGGTAAATATTATTTATTGTTTTTCAACTTTAAGAGATAATTCACTGAAAAAAATTCTAATCTTAAATGTAGTTACAAAACATTATATACACCATTAACCGTGACTATGTAAAAGGAAAAGGTGCAGAAAAGGAGGAAGGAAGCAGGTACTAATATCCTCGTCTAACAGAGTGGGAAGTTGAGATATAATATCTAAAATTAGTGAAACAAATCGAAGTTTAAACATGTCATTTAAAGTTGCAAAGGCAAGCAACAGAACTGTCAGAAATTTGAACAAGGAGATAACAGCTTGAATAAGTTACAGAGGTACATCCTTGTTTTTCACAGTGAGTAGTTATGTGTTAAATGTAAAATCAAGAAATAGTGATATAAACATATCACGTAGAATAAAAGGAGATAACTATCTTAACAAAAACTGTTAAAAGTGTTTTTCTTGATTCAGTGAAATCTCAATTAAAATCCTATCAAATTGTTTTGTGGATATCAACAAACTGATTCTGAAGTTCATGTGGAGAGGCAAAAACCCAGGAGAGTCAACACAATATTAAGAAGAACAAAGTTGGAAGACTGACACTACGCGACATCAAGACTTGCTATAGAGCCACAGTATCAAGACAGTGTGGTATTTGGCAAAAGAATAGACAAGTAGGTCAATGGAACACAATAGACAGCCCATAAATAAATAAACCCACAGAAATATATTCAGTTGATTTTTGACAAAGAAGCAAAGGCAATACAGTGGAGCAAGCACAGTCTTCTCAACAAATGGTGCTGGAACAACTGGACATTCACATGCAAAATATAAATCTAGACACAGAACGTACACCATTTGCAAAAATTAACTCAAAGTGGATCATCAACCTAAATACAAATTGCAAAACTATAAGACTCTTAGAAGATAATATAGGAGAAAACCAAGATGATTTTGAGGATGGCATTGACTTTTTAGATACAACACCAAAGGCATGATCCATGAAAGAAATAATTGATGAGTTGGACTTCATTAAAATTTAAAACTTCTGCACTGCAAAGGACAACGTCAAGAAAATGAGAATACAAGCCACAGGCTGGCAGAAAATATTTGCAGGAGACACATCTGATAAAACACTGTTATCCGAAGTATACAAAAACCCTTAAAGCTCAACAGTAAGAAAACAAACAACCCAGTTAAAAAATAGGCCAAAGGCCTTAACAGACACCTCACTAAAGTAGATATGTATATATGGCAGGTAAGCATATGAAAAGATGCTCTACATCATATGTCATCAGGGAAATGCAGATTCAGACAACAATGAGATACTTCAACATGCCTATTAGAATGACCATAATCCAGAACGTTGATTGACACCATCAAATGCTGGTGAGGAACTCTCATTCATTACTGGTGGGAATGCAAAATGGTATAGCCACTTTGGAAGACAGTTGGTGATTCCTTCCAGAGCTAATACTCTTACCATACAATGCTGCAATCACGTTCTTTAGAATTTACCCAAAGGAGTTGAAAACTTAGGTCCACACAAAAACCTGCAGATGGATGTTTATAGCAGCTTTAATTACAATTGCCAAAACATGGAAGCAATCAAGATGTCTTTCACTTAAGTGAATCGATTAATAAACTGTGGTACATCCAAACAATGAAATATTAGCACTAAAAACAAATGAGCTACCAAGCCATGAAAAGACATGGAGGGATCTTAAATGCATATTACTAAATTAAAGAAGCCAATCTGAAAAGGCTCCAAACTGTATAATTCTAACTATATAACATTCTGGAAAAGGCAAAACTATGGAGACAGTAAAAAGATGAGTGCCTGCTGCAAAAACACACACATAGATCAAAGGAACAGGATAGAGAGCCCAGAAATAAATCCACACACTTATGGACAATAAATCTACAAGAAAGGAGGCAAGAATATACAATGGAGAAAAGACAGGCTCTTCAGTAAGTGGTGCTGGGACTTCCCTGTTGGCGCAGTGGTTAAGAATCCGCCTGCCAATGCAGGGGACACGGGTTTGAGCCCTGGTCCGGGAAGAACTCACATGCCGCGCGGCACCTGGGCCTGCCCGTGCGCCACAGCTACTGGGCCAGCGTGCCACAGTTACTGAGGCCTGTGCGCCTGGAGCCCATGCTCCGCAACAAGGGAGGCCACTGCAATGAGAAGCCCGCGCATCACAACGGAGAGTGGCCCCCGCTCGCCGCAACTAGAGAAAGCCCATGCGCAGCAACGAAGACCCAACGCAGCCAAAAATAAATGTATTAATTAATTTTTTAAAAAAAGGTGCTGGGAAAACTGGACAGCTACATGTAAAAGAATGAAATTAGAACATTCTCTAGCACTATATACAAAAATAAACTCAAAATGGATTAAAGACCTGAATGTAAGACTGGATACTATAAACCTCTTAGACGAAAACATAGGGAGAACACTCTTTGACATAAATCATAGCAATATATTTTTTGGATCCATCTCCTAGAGTAATGGAAATAAAAGCAAAAATAAACAAATGGTACCTAATTAAACTTAAAAGCTTTTGCACAGCAAAGGAAACCCTTGACACAAAGAAAAGACAGCCTACTGAATGAGAGAAAATATTTGCAAATGATATGACCAATAAGGGATTAATATCCAACATTTACAAACAGCTCATACAACTCAACATCAAAACAAACAACCCAATTAAAAAATGGGCAGAACTGAATGGACATTTTTCCAAAAAGGAAATGCAGATGGCCAACAGGCATATAAAAAAGAACAAAATTTTGTCATTTGCAGCAACATGGATGGACTTGGAGGGCATTATGCTAAGTTAAATAAGTCAGACAGAGAAAGACTGGTATGACATCACTTATATGTGGAATCTAAAAAATACAACAAACTAATGAATATAACAAAAAAGCAGACTCACAGATGTAGAGAACAACCTCGTGGTTACCAGTGGGGAGAGGGAAGGGGGAGGGGCAAAAAAGACGTCGGGGAGGGGAAGGCACAAACTGCTGGGTATAAGATAGGATCAGGGATGTATTACAATGCAGGGAGTATAACCAATAATTTGTAATAACTGTGAATGGGAAGTAACCTTTAAAAATCATTAAAAAATTTTTTTAATTTTAAATAAAAATTAAAGAAAAACATGAGTGGCTGCTAGGGGGTAGGGGATGGAGGAGGAAAGGGAAACAGATGAATAGGTGGAGCACAGAGGATTTTTTTGGGCAGTGAAAATATTCTGTCATGATAGACACATGCCATTATATGTTTGTCCAAACCCACAGAATGTACAATACTAAGTGAACTATAATGTGAACTATGTTTTTTGGGTGATTATGATATGTCAGTGTAGGTTTATCAGTTGTAATAAATGTACCATTCTGGTGAAGAGGCTGTGCATAGGTGGCGGCAGGGGTTAAGGGGGAAATCTTTGTCCCATCTCAATTTTGCTGTGAACCTAAAACTTCTCTAAGAAAAATGAAATCTTAAAAAAATATTTTTAAAAATTGCTTGTCTTTGGGAACTGGAACTCACTAGGGCCAAGAAAGGGTTTATAATTCTTTAATCCATGTATTCATTCAACAGAACCTTATTGAATACCAACTGTGTGCCACACCTCATTTATTGTTTTATTTTAACGTTGTGCATATATTGCATTAAGGAACATTAAAAATTGGAAAAGCTAAATAAATTAAAAATGGAAATAAATTACAAATATAATTTAGCATTCACCATATAAAAACCTCTTCTGTGACTGGAAATGTTTTTAAAACATTCGTGTTTATATAGTTCTAGCTGAATTACTATTTGAATTGCCTTTTTCCCTAACTGAACCAAAAAGACTCAAATTAGAACATTCATTTTTACCTGTACTTCTCACTACTTCTTTCTTTCATTGTTCCCTTAGCACTTGCAACTACTAATCAAGTGTTTGTGAAACTCAGAGGCTAAATAGAGAGAGAAAAGTCTTATGGTATAGACTGAATTGGCCATTTGTTGATTATTTATACAATCATTTTCTTCCAAAAATAGTTTTAGGAATTTTGTAACTCTAAAATGAGATTGTTAAAAGAAAGAGGGAGGAAGCAGAGACCATTATCTAGATCTGGCAATTTTGGTTTTTAAAATTTTTATTTTTTTTATTGAAGTATAATTGATGTACAATATTAATAAGTTACAAGTGTACAATATAGTGATTCACAGTTTTTAAAGGTTATACTCCATTTATAGTTATTATAAAATATCAGATATATTCCCTGTGTTGTACATATTATCCTTGTAGCTTATTTTGTACATAATAGCTTGTACCTCTTAGTCCCCTACCCCTCTTTGCCCCTCTCCCCATTGGGAACCACTAGTTTGTTCTCTATATCTGTGAGTTTACTTCTTTTTGGTTATATTCACTAGTTTGTTGTATTGTTTAGATTCCACATATAGGTGATACTATACCAGTATTTGTCTTTCTCTGACTTGTTTCACTTAGCATAATACCTTCCAAGTCCATCCATGCTGTTACAAATGGCAAAATTTCATTCTTTAGTTGGCTGAATAATATTCCATTGTGTGTGTGTGTATATATATATTTGTGTGTGTGTATATATATATACACACACACAAACCACATCTTCTTTATCCATTCATCTGTTGATGAATTCTTGGGTTGCTTCCATATCTTGGCAATTATAAATAAAGATGCTATGAACATTGGGGTACACATGTCTTTTCAAATTAGTGGTTTTGGTTTTTATGGATATATACCCAGGAGTGGAATTGCTGGGTCATATGGTAGTTCTGTTTTTAGAGAAACCTTTGTACTGTTTTCCATAGTGACTGTACCAATTTACACCCCCATCAACAGTGTACAGGGGTTCCCTTTTCTCTGTATCCCCGCTAACATTTGTTATTTATGTTCTTTTTGATGGTAGCCATTCTGACAGTTGTGAGGTAATGTTTCACTGTGATTTTGCTTTGCATTTACCTGATGATTAGCAATGTTGAGCATCTTTTCATGTTAGAAGAGACAATTTTAAAAATACAATAGAATAGAATCCTGCTATGGCTTGCTTGTAGCAATGCAAGTTCTGATAGGTCACCGGTCAAATCAATTTGAACTATGGCTATTTGCAGAATGGTTCTGGCCAACACACTTTACATACATAGCCAGGAAAACATTTTCACTGGTGTGCATTGAAAAAGAAGTTTGGGGAATCCTTCCACGATGAAAAAGATGGGTTGGGTCCTCCCATGGGCCTCCTTGAGCCCCAACCTTCCCTACTCCTTCCATTATATATATAGGGAAGTTCCAAACAGGGCATGAGATACGGGGACAAGTAAACAGTTTTGCACAATAGAATTCTTCTCCAGTAGCAGTTAATAAAAGTTAATGTATCTCTTACGTAGTCTGTTTGAGCAGTTTTTCTCAGCTCTTTCCTCGGGAGAATGGAACTGCAGCTTGGCCTTTTATAACTTTTGCTCTGCTGTAAAAATTAAGTCCAACTCACACTCCTCTGACCCCCTACTCTGTAAACCACCATTTGTTAAAAATCAAACTTCTCCCCCAAATCTCCACCATGACCCTCCTTCCCAATCTACTGAGCGCTTAGTGTTTACTTTATTCTTCTCAAAGTCTTGGTGTAATTAAAGAAAGAAAACTGAATCTACTTGCAGGAAATTCAAATAATATGAAAATCAAAGTTCAAGTAAGAAAACTTATGTTTAGGGCCAGAGACAGAGGCATCGTATAGAGAGTAAAAAGCAGGAAGAGTTCATTTTATGCAATAGGGTTGTATTATTCTGTTTATTTCAGTGGTTGTGGGAAAAAAAAACCCACTATACCCTGCTACATATCCAGTCAGGGGAATCTGCAATTACCATATGGAAAAAAATAGTTGAAGTCCAGATTAGATGATGAGGTGAATATATCTGAGCCATTAATAGAAACTATTTCGCTTCCTCTCTTAATCAGAATTTTTCAAGTGGGCTTCCTGCTGTAGGACCAAGGGTGGATATGGAACATAACTTCATTGTGATAAATGCAACCAGCTCGTCCCATCGGGAGAACAGGTGTAAAGACGTTGAACAGACTGGAGCTACTAACCTTTAGTGGTAGAGCCTGGGCTGACACCAAGCTACCTAGGATTTCATCCCACTCCATTTGCCTGCTGTGCACTTCCGTTTCCTGCTGTGTAACATGGGGCATAATAATTATAGGTCTGCACGAGATGGTTGTGAGGAATAGATGAATTAATTAACATCAAGTACATGGCACATCATGAGCATTCATTAAACATTAGCTATAATAATAATTGTATTACTTTTTCTGCATTTCACTTAGGATGTAACATAATTAGTTGGGAAGAGATTGCTGCAGCCACTGAGTTCTAACCGGGTGGCCGCAGCCAATCTTATTTTGTTAACTGCTGCAAAATAGGAAGATAAGCAAGTATTTTTTTAAAAATCCATGTGTTGATTTTTATTGTCATGTTTCCTCTGTATTCATGGTATTCAGACCTAGAAGACCAAATAGATATAACAATGGGAGGACTCAGGTTAGGGTTAGGAGTCATCTTCCCTTTCTCACATTAAAAATGGCTGATTTAGGGGTTAGTGCTATTTTTTACAATGACCTACTCTAATATCCGACCTCAGAGTCAAGATATGTGCGGTAGTGGGCTGAAGCTGGCTTGTATCAAGAACCATTTGTTTAAATAGTCAGTCAAAAATTTTGCAAACTGATCATTAATCCATTGATAGTTTGAAATCAACCATGGTGGGAGCATTTATACCACAGAAATCAGTAAATGCTGCAAATTGGGGTCTTTTTCCCCCAGAGAACCAATTTACTAGCACACCACTGAGTACGTGTGTCCTGTACAACACGTGGAAGGGAGTGAGGATGCTTCAGAAGTACTGCCTTGCTCTTTCCAAAGTGTGTTTGCGTCCTATCTAAATAATCTTTCCACCAGCTCTGTGACAGTGGAGTACTGTTATTACTCAGGCTTCCTGACTTAGCACAACATTTGTTCTACCCTGATTTTGAGATACAGTGTCATAGGATTTTATTTTTGGCAATTTGGGACTTCTCATTAATTTTAAGAGATGCTACAACATTTTCTAAGTGAAAAAAAGGAAGAAATCATCTGAATTAAATATTCCATATATCACTTTTCTGGAGGTTAGGGAGGTGAAGAGAAAGTTGAGGACATGGTAAATATTTCCTACAGATGTAAATATTTACTTGTCAACATTAGGGGACTCCTGTGCTGGTTGCCTTTGGGTGTGGAAAGAGGATATCAGAGAAACAGAACCTGTACACATGTCCCTGAGGAAGACTTCATTATAAATAGGAATCCTGCACAGACATGTGAAATGCTTAAGGATGTTTACAAGCAAAATAACAACAAACACAATACAGTTGTGTTCAGACTGGGAACCTAGGAACTGAGGGGTTGATCAAAGGAGGCCTCCTGGAGTGGGGGCCGGTTTTGAGGTGTTTCTTCAGGAGGTGTCAGCTAAACCTGAATCGATGAAGAGGACAGGAGAGGATATGACGGCTAAGCAAGGATCTCCTGCCCCAGGGTCCCGCCAGCCTCTGGATAATGTTAGGCCTTCTAGGGATGAGGGAGGAAACTCAAACCAGACAATTTTATTACATCTTTTCCAGTCTGGTAAAAAAAAAAAAAAAAAAAAAGAGGTTGAAAATCAGTAACAAAGTAGATTGAAGCCTGGGATTTTCTTTCTTTTGTTTTCCACCGCTTACCTTAGTCATCTTGACATTCCAGTGGATAAATCACTGTATCAGGTAGAGGAATAGCTGAGAAATATTTCCTGTTGTGCTCTCTGAAGCTGCATGACATCTTGTTGCACCACAGTGAACAGAAATCTAGCAGACACATATCCAAACTCATAAACCAAATGGGTCAGGGTGTGGTTACTTGCCTCACAAAAAGAGCTCTTCATTTTATAAAAGAATTCACCATTGTTTTATTCATTCCTTTTTTTAAACAGACATTTGTTAAGTGCAGACTATATTTCAGGCACTGAAGACACAAAGCTGTATAAAACAGGATCTGCTGCCCTCACAGATCTCAGAGTAGCTGGGGGAGCCGAGATGTTCTGGCCTAATTACGGTCACTCTCAGGTGTTACAGTAGAGGCTCAGACACTCTAGGAATTCAGCGATCAAGACAGTTAACTACTGCAGATACTGAGCAAGTTTACAAAAAGAGGGGGATGCTTCAAGAGGCAATGAGTGGGTTCACCAGACCAAAAGAGAGAGCTTTCCTAAAGGATGACAAAACAGAAAAGTAAGCAGGTATTAAAAAAAAAAAAATCAATGAGTTGCCATGGTTTCCATTGTGTTCATGGTGTTGCAATCTAGAGGACCACTTAGATATAATAACTGAAGGACTCATGTGAAATTAGGAGTAATCCTCACTTTATACCACAGGAACAAAAAGATTGTTGTGGTGATTATAATTGGAGCAGGGCAGTTGAAGTTTCTGGAGAGAGATTAGGTGTCGGTAATAGGAAATCACTGAACATTTTTAGCAAGAGCAGGAGTGGCATGCTCTGATTTGTAACTTTTTGAAAAAGATCATTTTAGAGATGATATAGAAGATGGGTTGAAAAGTCGAATTCTTTAAATAGAAGCTCCCTTATTACAATACATTTAAACATGATTTTATTTACAAAGTTCTACTTGCATAGAGTAAGCCCTTAGCCCGTCCTCTGGAGCAAACAGACATATCTCTGATATGGAAGGTGAAGTCCAAGAAAGCCCAGGCGTTCTCAGTGTTTTGATGCCATGTGGGTCCATTTTTCAGTGTCACAAAGCAGTTCTGCTTAGAGCAACTGTCCCAACCTTAAACCTGATAAAATGATTGATTTTGTACCACCCACACCATAAATATTTTCGAAGTATCAAAACACAGTGCTCCAGACAATTCAGGTGTGGAAATTCCCTGTCATTTATCCTCCATTTTCCCACCAAAATCGCTGTCAGTTCTTTGAAACCTTAAGGTGACTTGCCTTTTCCTTTGCTTTGAGATGTTGCCGTGAGTGAAGCATTTTCTGGGCTGTCTGCACAGCTGGGTTGGGATTCACTTCATTCCTTAAGAATATACAAAGGACCAGCTTATAAGGAAATTTCTCAGAATGAGAGCAACGATATGTATGATAGTCCCTGCGTATTCTTCCAAGGAATTTCTAAATTTAGTTTAGAGTTTGCTTCTGATGGCTAGCATCCTGCTGAGTTAATGATTTTCAAAATCAGAAGACATAAAGTAATTAAACAAAATTGCTTCTGAACATACCTTGAAGCACTGAAGAAAGTAAGTCATGATGGCTCACGTTCGTGCTTTGGAACGCTTGCTGATACAGCCAGGGATCCTGTTTTATCCTTTGTATTTCAAATCATCTTAATTTGGAAATCATCTTTTGGTGCTTATGACCCAAATTCTACTCTGCCAGCATAGAAGGGTACTATTCTGTTTTTCATTTCTCACTTTTAAAAGAGGTGAGAGAATTTAGAAAACTCAAATCTCAAACTTCTTGAATCCAGGAAAATGGCACCCCACCTGCCACTTACAAACAACCAGGTAGACTGTATTTTAAGTCAGAGAGCCTGGAAATCAATAAACTCTACTTCTTTCTTCTTTTATCTGTTACTGACAGATTCTTGTGTTTTCTTAACCTAGGAGGAGGGGAAGAGTGTCTAGCAATGGTGAGTTACCATGATTGAAACAGACTGTAGGCTGCTAAAAGTGTTTCAGCCATTGGCTTTTAAAAATATATATCGGGGCTTCCCTGGTGGCGCAGTGGTTGGGAGTCTGCCTGCCGATGCAGGGGGCGCGGGTTCGTGCCCCGGTCCGGGAGGATCCCGCGTGCCGCGGAGCGGCTGGGCCCGTGAGCCGTGGCCGCTGGGCCTGCGCGTCCGGAGCCTGCTCTCCGCAGCGGGAGAGGCCATGGCAGTGAGAGGCCTGCGTACTGCAAAAAAAACCCCAACAAAACAAAACAAAAATCTATATCGATCTGTAAGGCTGCTTGTATTCATGATTTTATTTATTTTTTAATTGAAGTTAATTGATTTACAATATTATATTAGTTTCAGGTGTACAACATAGTGATTCAATATTTTTATGGATTATACTCCATTTAAAATTACTACAAAACAGTGACTATATTTCTCTGTGCTTTACAATATATCTTTGTTGCTTATGTTTTTATACATAGTAGTTTATATCTCTTAACCCCAAACCCCATCTTGCCCCCGGCCCCGTTCCGTCTGCCCACTGACAACGACTAGTTCTCTATATCTGTGAGTCTGTTTCTCTTGTGTTATACATTCATTGATGGTTTTTTTAGACTCTACATATAAGTGATTACGTGTTTGTCTTTCTCTGATTTATTTCACTATGCATAATGCTCCCTAGGTCCATCCACATTGTTGCAAATGGCAGAATTTCATTCTTTTTATGGCTGATAGAATATAAATATTTTATCATATATTGATATATATATCTCACGTCTTCCTTATCCATTTATCTGTTGATGGATGTTAGGTCATCTCCATATCTTGGCTACTATAAATAATGCTCCTGTGAACATTGGAGTTCATGTATCTTTTCCAATTAGTGTTTTAGTTTTCTTCAGATATATACCCAGGAGTGGGATTGCTGGATCATATGATAGTTCAATTTTTAGTTTTTTGGGGAACCTCAATACTGTTTTCCGTAGTGGCTGCACCAGTTTACATTCCCACCAGCAGTATAGAAGGGTTCCCTTTTCTCTATATCCTCACCAACCTTTGTTGTTTGTGGTCTTTTTGATGATAGCCATTCTGACATGTGTGAGGTGATATCTCATTGTGGTTTTGGTTTGCATTTCTCTGATGATTAGAGATATTGAGCATCTTTTCATGTCCCTGTCAGCAATCTGTAGATCTTCTTTGGGAAAATGTGCATTCAGGTTTTCTGCGCAGTTTTAAATTGGGTTGTTTGTTTTTTTGATATTGAGTTGTATGAGCTGTTTCTATATTTTGGGTATTAACCCCTTATCGGTAATCATTTGAGAATATTTTCTCCCATTCAGTAGGTTGTCTTTTTTTGGTCTGTTGATGGTTTCCTTTGTTGTGCAAAAGCTTTTAAGTTTAATTAGGTCCCATTTGTTTCTTTTTACTTTTCCTTCTTTTGCCTTTGGAAACACATCCAAAAAGATATTGCTATGATTTATTCAAAAAGTGTTCTGCCTATGTTCTCTTCTAGTTTTATGGTTTTAGGTCTTATATTTAGGTCTTTAATCCATTTTGAGTTTATTTTTGTATATGGTGTGGGGAAATGTTCTAATCTCATTCTTTTTTTTAAAATTTATTTATGGCTGTGTTGGGTCTTCGTTTCTGTGCGAGGGCTTTCTCCAGCTGTGGCAAGCAGGGGCCACTCTTCATTGCGATGCACGGGCCTCTCACTATCGCAGCCTCTGTTGTTGTGGAGCACAGGCTCCAGAAGCGCAGGCTCAGTAATTGTGGCTCACGGGCCCAGTTGCTCCACGGCATGTGGGATCTTCCCAGACCAGGGCTCGAACCCGTG
>NC_041226.1:8510853-8516291 GCF_002837175.3 Physeter macrocephalus | reverse complement strand
TCATTTGTAAATATTTTCTCCCATTCTGAGAGTTGTCTTTTCGTCTTGTTTATGGTTTCCTTTGTTGTGCAAAAGCTTTTAAGTTTAATTAGGTCCCATTTGTTTCTTTTTACTTTTCCTTCTTTTGCCTTTGGAAACACATCCAAAAAGATATTGCTATGATTTATTCAAAAAGTGTTCTGCCTATGTTCTCTTCTAGTTTTATGGTTTTAGGTCTTATATTTAGGTCTTTAATCCATTTTGAGTTTATTTTTGTATATGGTGTGGGGAAATGTTCTAATCTCATTCTTTTTTTTAAAATTTATTTATGGCTGTGTTGGGTCTTCGTTTCTGTGCGAGGGCTTTCTCCAGCTGTGGCAAGCAGGGGCCACTCTTCATTGCGATGCACGGGCCTCTCACTATCGCAGCCTCTGTTGTTGTGGAGCACAGGCTCCAGAAGCGCAGGCTCAGTAATTGTGGCTCACGGGCCCAGTTGCTCCGCGGCATGTGGGATCTTCCCAGACCAGGGCTCGAACCCGTGTCCCCTGCATTGGTAGGCAGATTCTCAACCAGTGCGCCACCAGGGAAGCCCCTAATCTCATTCTTTTATATGTAGTTTTCCCAGCACCACTTACTGAAGAGACTGTCTTTTCTTCATTGTGTATTCCCACCTCCTTTGTCATAGATTAATTGACCATAGGTGTGTGAGTTTATTTCTGGACTTTCTATTCTGTTCCATTGACCTATGTGCCTGTTTTTGTACCAGTACCATGCTGTTTTGATTACTATAGCTTTGTAGCATAGTCTGAAGTCAGGGCACATGAACCTCCAGCTTTGTTCTTTTTTTGCTGAAGATCACTTTGGCACTTTTGAGGTCTTTTGTGGTTCCATATATAAATTTAGGATTATTCTAGTTCTGTGAAAAATATCATGGGTATTTTGATAGGGATTTCATTAAATCTGTAGATTGCTTTGGGTAGTATGGACATTTTAACAATACAAATTTTTCCAATCCAAGAACATGGGATAGCTTTCCATTTCTTTTTAAAAAATTTTTATTGGAGTATAGTTGATTCCATTTCTTTGTGTCATTTTTAAATACCTTCATCAGTGTTTTATAGTTTTTAGAGTACAGGTCTTTCATCTCCTTGGTTAATCTTATGCCTAGGGTTGTTATGTATAACTGTATTCTGCCTGCCATTTTTCCTAGTTGGGTTCATAGCACTTTTAGAACAAACTTTATAATTCCCTAATAAAGAACTGACCATTAGCTCTAAAAAAAAAAAAAAAAAAATCTTATTCCTAGGTATTTTATTCTTTTCAATGCAATTTTAAATGGGATTGTTTTCTTGCTTTCTCTCATAGTTCATTATTATCATATAGAAAAGCAACAGATTTCTGTATATTAATCTTGTATCCTGAAGCTTTACTGAATTTATTTGTTACTTCTAATAGTTTTTTGGTGGAGACTTTAGGGTTTTCTATATGTAGCATCATGTCATCTGTAAATAGTGACAGTTTTACTTCTTCCCTTCCAATTTGGATGCCTTATTAATTTTTCTTGTTTTATTGCTGTAGCGAGGACTTCCAATACTATATTAAATAGAAGTTGCAAGAGTGGGCATCTTTATCTTGTTGTTGATTTTAGAGGTAAGGCTTTCATCTTTTCACCATTGAGTATGACATTGTTGTGGGTTTGTCATAAATGGTCTTTGTTATGTTGAGATATGTTCCCCCTATACCAACTTTGAGGAGAGTGAATTTTGTCATTAATGGATGTTGAATCTTATCAAATGCTTTTTCTGTCCATTGAGATGATGTGGTTTATATCCTTCCTTTTGTTAATGTGGTGTATCACATTGACTGATTTGTTAATATTGGACCATCCTTGCATCCCTGGAATAAATCCCACTTGATCATGGTGTATGGTCCTTTTTATGTATTGTCGGATTCAGTTTGCTAATATTTTGTTGAGAATTTTTGCATCAATATTCATCAAACGTATTGGCCTATAATTTTCTTTTTTTGTAGTGTCTTTGTCTGGGTTTGGTGTCAGGGTCATGGCGCCACATAGAATGAATTTAGGAGTGTTTCCATCCTCTTCAATTTTCTGGAATAGTTTGAGAAGGATAAGTATTATCTCTAATTTATAAGTTATAATTATAATTTTATTTCAATCACAGTTTTATTCTCTCTGCTCAGTTGACCTTAGGCTGTGACTAAGTCTTTTAAGACCAGAAGGCTGTAGGCCTTTGTTGCATAAGAACTCAGGAGGCTTTGCCCAGTTGCTAAGTGGGTTTGAAAATAGTGATGTTGGGGGGGTGATGGGAAAGCAGTAGCCTAGTCTACATAATTGTCCAAATAATCATTTTAAAACACCGCTTTAATCCTTCTTATTGTATCAAGACTAAGTTCTCTACCTTAGGATACAATACCTTCGATTTACAGGCCTCACTGTGAGCTTCTATCTTGCTTTTCCCTGGTGCCAACCCTGTCTTCAGCTGGTGCCCTGTGGTTTGTCTGTTCTTTTATTATCATGACCCACATTTTGTGTCTTTGCCTTTGTTTCTCATCTCCAACCTAGGATGCTCTCTTAAGTTCTCTCCATTAAACTAAATCCTCAAATTTCTTCAAGGCCCAGACTTTAAAAGCTCACCTTGCCAAACTTACCCATTCCTCAGAGATTCTTTGGTACCCTGTTAATACTCTAAATCCTTTGTCATGTGTTTTTAGCCCTTTCATACGTAAATCATAGGACCTGAGAGCTACAAGAGACCCTAGAGATCTTTTACAGAAGGGGATGGTGAGGCCCAGAGAGATGAAGGGACTTTCCCAGTGATGCAGAACAGTACGGTGAAGTCTCATGCTCCTGAAGACAGTCTTGAGGCCCAGTGATATCATGAGATGACTTCACAGTCATCAAATGATGGTTCATTATAGCTTCACAGTTGAATCCTAATCTCAGAAAATAAGTATTCCAGGTGATTCTTGTACGACATCTCCCAGTTCTGCAGCACAGGTATACTTGAGAGCATCACATCATCTACTCACTCCAAAAGCAGAGAGCATGTCTCATATTTTGAAAAGTTTCCTTGGTTGTTTTATGTAGTATTAAGGTTTCGTCTTCCCCTTTCCCATAGCAACCATTTACTTTCTCATAGCAAATATTTACCATTTTTATCATTGAATTGGACTGTAATTATCATATTATTAAAATAATGATAGTATAATTGGACTGTAAAATCATGAAGGCAGGGACAGGGATTATTTTGTATTGTATTCCAGGGTCTAGAGCACGATGCCTTGAACACAGCAAGTACTCAAGAAATATTGAATGAATGAACGATTATACCTTTTTTCCAGCTTACGTGTGAAGTCTACAGGACAGGGACTTAGTTCTTGTTAGCTTAAAGCAAGTAAATTAAAGCCAAATCAGGGTTTTAAAGTAAAATGTACTAGAACAGGAGTCACAAATTTAAATGCCTGTAGATGGAAGCAGGGAACATAAATAGCAAAGCCAGTCTGGTATGAGAAATAACAACAGTGCAAGTATCATTTCCAGTGATTAGGAAATGATACTGATGACTGTGAGGAATGTGGCGAAGGAAGGTGCACAGGCCTCGTCTAAACAGGCTTCTTGCTGCATGTAGGAATGGAAACCCCATGTCACTAGATCTTCTGATTTTTCTAGAGAGGCTGAAATCCAAACTTTAATATAAAAATATCACATTATAAAAATATTGGTAATTAATTAATTTTAAAAGAAAAACACCGTGTGGACAAAACAAATCTTACTGTGGGCAGCTCAGAGACTGCCAGCTCCCAGACTTCTGGTCTAGAATCAAAGGAACACATCAAGCACCTCTGTACTGATAATTGAACCCCGTCTTCCTGTCTTTCCTGTGTGGGACTCCCATGGTATATGTAACATCACTGTGCCTGCAGACTTGTGCCACCATGAGAGCCAGATGGACCAAACCCTTCATTCTGCTCCAGGACCTACAGGGGCCAAGAAGAGATGGCACAAATGTGCCCTGCTGGCAGGTTCTGCAGCTTCAGAAGGCGGCAGTAATTAACATTTTTAAAACAGAAAAGGCAACAAGATTTATGCACTCTAAATTGACCATGGAGTGCTCTCCAAGCAAAATTATCACAAGCCTATCTGAAATGTCTTCCCAAAAAAATCAGAAGGGGGAGGACTAGGATGAGGGAAGCTGCTTTTCTTAAATTTACAGATTCTACTTTGCCTACATATTTGAGACAGTTCTTAAAATAGTAGTGTGTAATGTGAGATCTTTTGTGCATAATACAGAAGAGCATGTACACAAGAAAAGCCTTTTTCGTAAAAATGATTTAGTTTAGAACATGCAGTATATCACTTATTTCTTGCATATAAGTGCGGTATAAGAAATAAGTGATATATTGCATGTTCTAAACTAAATCATTTTAGCCAAAACAGTTTTCCATTGGTGAAAGTTAGTCAAATCTCTTACTTGTATGAGTAGTCATATTTTTTAAAAAATCAAAACAGCCGAAACAAAAATCCAAAATCTCAAGCATCACATGCGCGCGCGCATACACACACACACACACACCCTGAACTATGTGAACAGAATTTTTTTGTTAAAAACAGGAGTTCGTCAAAATTCAGTTACAGGTTTGCTGATCAGCCCAGTGTGAAATGGGGGAAGCTGGTGTTGGAATTCGTGCCCCCTGGAGGGGGCTTGGGATCAGCCTCACGTTCAGCTGGTGGTGCAGCTCGCTGATGTCACCATACAGCAGGTGGAGCTCCGAGGGGACCCCCAGATCCTCGCTGAGTCCAGCCCTTCCCCCAGGTACTCAGAGACACCCGTTTTCAAGATTAGGAGCCTAAGGTACACTGCTCCTCAGAGTGAAAATGTCATTGTTTGAACATATCCATGTTTCTCTGATCCCATTTGGGTGTCATTTGACAAACGAAACCTGTGCAGTCTCAGCACAGACGCGGGGAACTTTGACTCAGTCTGTCGGCTTCTCTCTCCGGACCCTGCCCTACCCTCCCGCCCCTCCTCCCAGCCTCCCCGCTTTGGGCACCCACAGCAGCCGTCCCCCTCCCAGCCGGTCCTTTCGCAGCCTTTGAGTCAGCTGGGGACACGAGAGCATTAAACTAGAAAGAATTCTCAAAACCCCAGTCAGATACCCTGGTTCCACGTTACTTCATGCGCATCAGCTAACCTTTCCCTTTTGTGAAATAAAGCAGATAACATCTGTCTTTCGGGCTCAGAGGACTGTAATGAGAATCGTAGGTGTTGACACATGTGAGGTCAAAATAGAGAACGTACCCCAATAGAAATAAACCTCCTTAACTCAGAATTCCATATCGTACTTGGTTTTGCTTACTCCAAGATCTGAACCGTTCATTGTAAGAAGTCTAGCTACATAGAGCAGGACATTCTTTTTTTTTTTTTTTTTTTTTTTTT
>NC_041226.1:8441165-8510648 GCF_002837175.3 Physeter macrocephalus | reverse complement strand
CCGCGTCCCCTGCATCGGCAGGCGGACTCTCGACCGCTGCGCCACCAGGGGAGCCCAGGACATTCTTTAAGATGATAAAAATAATGAAAAACATTTTCTTGAAAATGACCAACTGTGCTCTGGAATGAAAGGATGTACTCTTTACCACTCATACACACATACGAAGAACCAGGTTCTGCTATAATTCTCTAGTTTACCCCCACTCAGGAATGGGTGATAACCTTCACCAGTTGGGCTGAAAGATGACTTGTGGTCCACTCTGGTTCTCACCTCTGGAGTCAGAAACTTTGGCATCATCTCTCCGCCTCTCCCCTCGCTCCCTCCCAGCACCAGTCCCGGCACCGCTGCCTCTTGTTGCCTCTTGAGTCAGTGAACTTCTCTCCATCACCCTAGCGCACATCTTCTCCGTCTCTCTTCTGGATTATTGCAGCGACCTCCACACTGGTCTCCCTGCTCTAGGGCTGCTCCTCTCCAATCCGTCCATCACACAGTCGCTCTGGTTCTGTCGCTAAGAGACAGGTTTGACCAAGCCACAGTCCTGCCAGAACCCTTCAGTGACCGTCCATTGCCTTTAGGTGTAAGACTCAGCTCCCTACCAGGCTTCCAAAGCCCTCCAGCTTCTGACATCTGCCCAGCTCCCCTGCCTCCTTTCCTGTTTACTATCTTATACCTGCAGCCATCTTCTCTCTTGCTTTTAGGCCTTCCCATGTGCTAGTCTTAGCCTGTAATGCCATTTTTTCCCCCAGTCCAGATTGACACCTGCATGTGACTGGGCAAAATCCCCCTCATCCCTCAGCTCCAGCTTAAATTTTAATTCCTCAAGGGGACCTTGCTGAACCCTTAAACATTAGGTTAAGGTTAGAACGGCCTCTACCGTCCCTGTAATACGTCATTATGCATTATTGTGTAATGCCTGTCCTCCCTGAGAGGCTGTAAGCTCTATGAGGATGGGATCCACTTTATATAGTGGTGATATACATATATATATGTATATATAGTGCTGTATATAGTGTGCTGGCGCTGTAGCCAGCGTCTGGCACAGTGTGTAGCACATGCTAGGATCTCAACAGCATTTACTGATAGAGTGAGTGACCAGGTGCGTTAATATCCCATGCTGTTCCTTTTCCCCCTCTAAGCTGCCTGTTGTGTGCTATGATACCTGCTTTTTTCAGCGCTTTTTATTTGTAACCACACACAGTTCTTAGTTTGCTTATGCTTGATAAGTATTTGAGTACCACCCTGGCCACTGATTTCCATTGTTAACTACACACCACCATACCCTCCCCTTCCCAGCTGGCATCGTGAAATACTACTAGTCAGTTACAGAACAAGCAGGTGGATACAGATCTCCTCGTATTGAAACTCTCGAAGCCATTAAGATGCCTGTCGTGTGCTATGATACCTGCTTTTTTCAGCGCTTTTATTTGTAACCACACACAGTTCTTAGTTTGCTTATGCTTGATAAGTCTTTGAGTACCACCCTGGCCACTGATTTCCATTGTTAACTGCACACCACCATACCCTCCCCTTCCCAGCTGGCATCGTGAAATACGAGTCAGTTACAGAACAAGCAGGTGGATACAGATCTCCTCGTATTGAAACTCTCGAAGCCATTTGAGTGAATAAAGCAAGTTAAGAAATACTTACACTAAATAATACTATATATTTGTATATGGCTGTTTTAAGAAATTTGTAGGCCCTAATCAATCTTAAACTTTGAAGGCGCTGCCCCACCTAATTTGGGATGTATTTCTCAATTTAAATGTAAATTTTTGTTGCAAAAATAGGAAGAATTTTTCTAATTTTGCTTTTGAAAAGATTTGCTTACAAGTAATTTATTTAATTTGCAATTAGCTATGATTTTTCAATAATTGTCATTTATATTTGGGAAGAGTTGTGAAGTGAGGAGAATCCAATCTTTTCAAATGTAATAACTTGTTAATGAATACTAAGTTTGACAACATTAAATTCGGTAGTGATTTAAACATTATTTTTCAGTTGTTCCGTTTTCTTTTTACACTTCAGAGGCAATACGAAACACCCCTGAAAAGTAGGGAGACGTTTGTCATTATGTTCATAGTGCCCAGTGGATCAAATGGCTGTATGGCTCTGGATCTAGATGAAAATGCATGGAAGAAATAAAAGGGCTGGAATTATATACAGTAAATTTATGACTGTGCTTACCTATAGGAAGGGAACCAGGATTGGAAGTTGAGGGCTGAGGAACACTAGCTTATTCATGTCTGAAGTTTTTGGAGAGAATATATTTCTGTATTACTTGAAAAATAGAATTTCAAAGGAGACAATATTACTTTTTTTTTTTTTTTTTTTGTGGTATGCGGGCCTCCCTCTGCCGTGGCCTCTCCCGTTGCGGAGCACAGGCTCCGGACGCGCAGGCTCAGCGGCCATGGCTCGCGGGCCCGAACCCGGTTCCCCTGCATCGGCAGGCGGACGCGCAACCACCGCGCCACCAGGGAAGCCCAACAATATTACTTTTTAAATAAAAAGACTGGAGTGGGCGATCTCATAGACACTGAGGACTTTCAAGTAAATATGGGTAGTTATTAATGATGGAAATATTTATAAGCCTATTTTTGTCTAGCTATAACATATTTGGGTACATGATATAGTGTTGATTTTATACAAAACAAAATATTTCGAAGGTAATTGTCCAAGAGCATCACTGTAGTATTTGCCTATATCAGGTCTCTTGGAATGGATAACTCTATACATAACTTTGGTAATAAATCTTCCCCATTGTTAATATCTGATTTTATAGCTTCTTGATACTCATAATGGAAAAAGAAACTGCCTTGAAACCTCTGGTATTAAAATGATGACACTCCAGAGGAAAAAATAAGCAGACCACGTCTCATTAATGTTGTTACTTTGTAGTTAGCTGGGTTTCACCTCAGCATTTATTCTAAGACCTGGATTCCTTGCAAAGGCTTTTCTAAGGTTTCCAAACCAAAGGAGATGTTATCACAGATGAGGATGTGGGAATTTCATGTAACAGGACCCCAATTCTTCCAATATATATTTTAATAATTACTTCTTCTGACATCTGAAAGCAGACATGGGGTATGTAAATATAAGCATACAAAGCTCATGTTTGTTTTAATGAAATCAAGAATATTCTGCTCTCACCCGTTCAGACAAGACAGTAATGGTTGTGACTAATTATAAAAAGTAATTCTTGAGTTTTTTTTCTTAATAGCCTTCTCTTGTTTATAAATTTACTTTGTATTTAGATGTTATTTTCAAATCACAAATCAGAATTGACCATGGTGAGCACAGGACAATCTTACGTTCTGTGTTTTAGCGTGGGGAAGTTTGTTTATTGTCTTTTTGTTTCCAAGATAAAGTCTAGAGAAAATGTTAATTGATTCCTTTTGTCAGTACTTGAGATCTGGCAAAAGTATCATTTTAAAAACACGAGGTAGCAAGTAATGTTAAAGAAAAAAAAAAAAGAGTTGGAAAATATCAAAGCCTATTTTTCCAAAATGACGTATTATGAAAGGACATGGAGCCTTCAACACAGGGATGAGATACAGGAACAAAGAAATATATCAAACCAATGAGAACAAAATCATCAAAATGCCATAATACTCAGAAAGTGGCAAGCAGTAAGAAATAAAGGCATCTCTGAAAAAGATAGGATTGAGAACAGTGAATGTAAAATGGAGCAGTGGAAAGTGAAGAAATGAGAAAAATTAACAAATTGCAGTTTTTAATGGATTGTGACACTTAAATGAGAAAAAGCAACATGAAAAATAAACCCGTTTTTAAATACTGGTCGTATGCATTCTGTAACCTGAACCAAATGCTGTGAAAGACCATTCAGTTAAAATTATTAAGTGGAAAATGACCTTCTTTCCAATAGGAAGCCTTCATCCAACTTAAGGTCTTCCTTCTATTTTGACATTGTATTTGAGGTAATGTGCAGAAACAGATCAACTTTAAGATAAATTCTGAGCCATCCCACACACATCCCAGCAGGTGTTCTGGGCCTGGGTGTGGCCAAAAGCATCTCCATGTTGCTCTGCTTCAGCTTTGGGTTTGGCAGAGCCAGGTATTTTGTGGCCTCAGACCTGCATCTCTGAACACTGATGGTAATGATACTCCACTTTCCCTCCTTCATTTGAGACTGACGTGGAACGGCCATGCTTCATTTTGATTGGGTCTTAACTTATTTGAAAATCTCCTGGAGAAAAACATAAAATTGCACCCAAACATTGAAGCCACATACACAGGGCTCCCCAGATCCCTAGGAGCCTTGCAGGCCTGTGCCCAGCCTGGCAGCCAAGGCATGCTCCACATCTTCCCAGGCACGGAGGCATTACTCCTGCAAAATCCTAGAAAGCAGTAAACTCCCTCTGTATTTTCTAATTTGTAGTGTTGGGGAGAGGAGAAATTTTGGAGGAAATAAAAATGTTCTTCACCTCCTGAGATGAATATACTAATCAAGTCCCATGTCAGCATCTAGCATTTGGGGACAAGGAAATCACAGCACACCTAGGGAAGTCTTAGGACTTCCATCTACCCCACATCAAATCCAAGAGAATGTTTAAAAATGAGTCTTAACACTGCCTGCTTTCTGCTGAAATAAGGTGGCTGCTCAAAAGTGTTTTAATTTACGGAAGCTCCAGTACCTCAAAAATATTCCTGCTGTGACACCAAGGTTATGAAAAATGAGTGTGGCTGGTTGACTTTTTTCTTTAAATCCATTCTAAATCTTGGACTAAGTTCAAGCTTTACTATTTTTTTTCTGTGTTTGCCCAAATGAACTTGACTTGTTAAGCATGACCCCAGGGGCCCTTAGCCATGTGTGCAGGGCTTTTACCTCCTTTACAGCCTTCTCATTTTCATCAGTAAAACAGGCCATCAGCCAACATCATGTTTCCCTTTTCAGCTCTCTTTGTGGTTGTAAGACAGGGAAAAAGTAAATAAAAGTCCGCTCTTAGTGCTGACACATCATCGTTACGCTTTTACGTTGCTAAATTCACTCAGAAAGACCTCGTGCGCACAACACCTACAGGCCTTTCTGGTCAGGGAGGGGCAGCCCTTGTGCCTTTCTCCTGTCCAGTGGTTTGCGTGGCATCTACCCCGCTCTGGTGTCCATTCATCTTAGATTTTCTAGAAGAGCCTCCATTTAAAATATTTGTGAAGGGGCCACTCCCAGGACACTTCGTGGCCCCAAATATCCCACAGGAGTTGTGGAAATCCATCGGACAGGCACTGCCTTCTTCTCTGTTAGCCTGCAGTGATCCAGGGTCTGCTGTCCCCGGGCACCAAACTTGGGACCAAGCTTCTGTCTTTGTAAGAACTGGCATAACTCTGCCGTTTCTGCAGGGTCCAGGGATAGCCTGTTACCGGAAAGAATCCTGCCAATCACAAATACTCTTTGAGTCAGGAGGATGGTCTAAAATATCTCTTCACTGTTCCCTTTGGTCATTTTTCAGACCATGCAGAGGACTTCTCAGAGTGAAGCCCTTCTAGGGGGCCCTTCTCCCTGATTTTCACCCTTTTTCCACCCTCTGCCCGCCCTTAGGACCCTCTTTGTCACATGACCCTTTTTCTGAGCCTCGGGAAACCCATCCGTGGTTTTATCCAAAGAGGAAATGGTGAGTTCTCACCTTCTTCAGAGCAGAGCCCTTTCAAAACAGGCAGCCTCTTTCGTGCGTAGCACAGATACGTTACTGTGCTGGAAAAATCCCTGCCAGGCAGAGGGGAGGATGCACAGGAATAAAATGGTGAAGGGGACAACAAAGTGATTTCCACAACACAGGGAGAGCAACAATTGGGAGACCAGAAAATTTTTTATATTTTTCTTCGTTTTTAAATTTTTATTGGGAGTAAAGTTGATTTACAATGTTGTGTTACTTTCTCCTGTACAGCAGAGTGAATCAGTTATACATATATCCACGTTTTTTAAGATTCTTTTCCCATATAGGTCATTACAGAGTACCGAGTAGAGTTCCCTGTGCTGTATAGTAGGTCCTTATTAGTTATCTGTTTTATATATAGTAGTGTGTATATGTCAATCCCAGTCTCCTAACTTATCCCTCCCCACCTGCCCTCCTTGTACCCATAAGATTGTTTTCTACATCTGTTAACTCTATTTCTGTTTTGTAAATAAGTTCATTTGTACCATTTTTTTAGATTCCACATATAAGTGATATCATACGATATTTGTCCTTCTCTGTCTAACTTAGAGAAGAAAATTTTCTAAGTGAAAATAGTTTGCCTAGAAGACTACCATATATATACATATATATATATTTTTTTTTTAAATCATGGTGATTGAGGCTGGCATACTGCCTATCAGGATAGTGATAGCTAGTGCTCACTTCAGCAGCACATATACTAAAATTGGAACGATACAGAGGAGATTAGCATGGCCCCTGCGCAAGGATGACACATAAATGTGTGAGGCATTCCATATTTTTAGCTACATGCAAAAGAATGAAATTAGAGCACTCCCCAACACCATACACAAAAATAAACTCAAAATGGAATAAAGACTTAATGTAAGGTCAGACCCTATAAAACTCGTAATGAAAAACATAGGCAGAACACTCTATGACATAAATCACATCAAGATCCTTTTTGACCCACCTCCTAGAGAAATGGAAATAAAAACAAAAACAAATGGGACCTAATGAAACTTAAGAGCTTTTGCACAGCAAAGGAAACCATAAACAAGATGAAAAGACAACCCTCAGAATGGGAGAAAATATTTGCAAATGAATCAACGGACGCCATCATCAAAAAATCTACAAACAATAAATGCTGGAGAGGGTGTGGAGAAAAGGGAACCCTCTTGCACTGTTGGTGGGAATGTCAATTGATACAGCCACTAGGGAGAACAGTATGGAGGTTCCTTAAAACACTAAAAGTAGAACTACCGTATGACCCAGCAATACCACTCCTGGGCATATACCCTGAGAAAACCATAATTCAAAAAGAGTCATGTACCCCAATGTTCATTGCAGCTCTATTTACAATAGCCAGGACATGGAAGCAACCTAACTGTCCATCGACAGATGAATGGATAAAGAAGATGTGGCACATATATACAATGGAATATTCCTCGGCCATAAAAGGAAACGAAATTGAGTTATTTGTAGTGAGGTGGATGGACCTAGAGTCTGTCATACAGAGTGAAGTAAGTCAGAAAGAGAAAAACAAACACCGTATGCTAACACATATATATGGAATCTAAAAAAAGAAAAAAAAATGGTTCTGATGAACTTAGGGGCAGGACAGGAATAAAGACGCAGACACAGAGAATGGACTTGAGGACACGGTGGGGGTGAAGGGTAAGCCGGGACGGAGTGAGAGAGTGGCATGGACATATATATACACTACCAAATGTGGGAAGTAGCCACGTAGCACAGGGAGGTCAGCTCGGGGCTCTGTGACCCCCTAGAGGGGTGGGATAGGGAGGGTGGGAGGGAGACGCAAGAGGGAGGGGATATGGGGATATATGTATATATATAGCTGATTCGCTTTGTTACACAGCAGAAACTAACACACCATTGTAAAGCAATTCTACTCCAATAAAGATGTTAAAAAAAAAAAAAGATGATAGCTAATATCACTGAGTATTTCCTTTGTGCCAGATACTGAGCTAAGTGCTTTACTTGGATTATAGTATTCAATCCTGAAAACGACTCAAAGTAGTAGGTGTTATTATTGTTAAAGTTTTGTAGATAGGGACACGTATTAGGAAGATCACCTTGTTTGCTTACAGTTGGGCCATGCGTCCTGATTTGTGGTTCAGCAGATGATGTGCGCTGTCCACATTAGAGTTCTTTGAGGGTGAGAGCTAATCCCGTGTTCAATTAAAGGGACCTGGAAGTCAGAACGTTTTGCAGCCATCTCCCCCATCCCCACCCCGACCCACGCTCGCATAGAGCTTAGAACAACGTACATATTAGGAGCTAACACACGTCTGTAAAATGCATGAAGGTGCAGCAGGGTTTGCATAGGTTAACGCAGGAATATAACCACACTGTTGGAGTTATTGTCAGGTGTTCACTCTTGGAAAGTGAACGCATACAGAAATAAGAAGTAAAATATAGCAAAGATGGGGAACGTATTTAAAAAGAAAAACAAAAGACCTTAGCTAGAATTTAAAACAAGAGGGCTATCATCCTGGGCCAGAGATGGAATAGAGATGCAGGAGGGTGAGCTGGCTGAAAACAAAAGCCCGCTGGGCTCTGGGTCTGGACACCCAGGTTCTGCAGGGTGAAGGGACTTGAAGTTCTCCATCGCACACAGGGAAGGAGCCAGGCTCATGGTGTGAAGGCAGGGGCTGAGGTGGGGCTTCCCCATCCTCATGGTGAAAGGACACTCACCAGTAAAGAAAACAACGTGCAGCTTCCTCCTGGAGCAATGGTGCTTAGAGAGCTGAGCACCTAAGGAAGCAGCATGTGCGTTTAGGGAATGTGAGGCCTAAACCAAGTTCTGGCTCTGCGGGGGCCCTGCTGTCTCCAGCTGGTATTGACAGTAGGACAGGCATCTGAACTCCCCTTCCTCCTCCTGATTTCAGAGGCTCCGAGGGCAGGAAGAAGCAATGGCAAATCTAGTATGAGGGAGACAAACACACTCTGAAGTCTAACATTACAAAAGACGGCCAAAATCAGCAGTTGAAACATTTTTTTTAGGACATTTTATGGACTCAATTTTGTAGAATATTTTTGGCCAGACCTTTAAATAAGTATGCTAAATGTGTTCAAAAAGATAAAGCATAACTTGTTAACAAGGAAGAAACTCCATAAAGTAAAAATAAGGAGAAATGAAACAGGTACAAGTAACAATGAAAAAGGACCAACTGTGAACTTGGAAATGAAAAATGTCACATGAAAATCAAAAAAAATGATAAATTCCACTTAGGACAGAGTTGAAGACAGACAAGTAATGTGGACAGTAGCAGAGGAGACAAGGCTGCTTTTCAGTTTACATCAGGGAAGAAAGTACCTACTAGGTCTTGCCCTTTTCTTCCTGAAGGCAGTCTCACATCTGCTTAACCTCCACCAGCCTTAGTTCAGCAGCCATCTCGGAAAGCTCTCGGAGGGGAAATGCGTCCTGTTTCTGTCCATTAAGGATTTTCAGTTCTGTAAAAGCGTGTGTAGCCCCACTTTGCTGGAATAAGGATTCCAAAGCAGTGAGAAGTGACTTGCCCCTTCCACGCTTCTCAAGCCCATTTCTGTGACAGAGACACGGATGGAGCAGCTAGGATGGGGGCTGCTTTCCGTGAGCAAACTCCTGTGCTCTGATGGAACCCATGGTGCAAGGGGCCCAGCCCTGTCCCATCGACCCCCAGATGGACAGGGACAAACCCCTCCGTGAAGGAACATCTCTCGTTGCTGCCCGGAGCTGTAGAGGGGGGAGTTGGGGATTAAAAGAGGTGTTGGTTACCTCGTCTGAAGAGAGCGATGGTGCTGATAGGTTTAGCACAGTCCAGTCCAGGGCAAAATCAAGCTCCAGGAGAAGAGTTCTGTATGTGGCTGTGAGGAGGCCTCATTCCTGGTGGAGGCTCTAGGTCCCTGGGGGGTGAGATGCATCAGAAGGGGTACCTCGTCAGGTCCTGCACCTTAGAGCTGTAGCCCCTGCTGAAGAAACCACTGTCCTCCTGCGCGGGAGGGCTGGTGGCTGAGGGTGGCAGCAGCTCCCCCGAAAGGAGCCCTCTGCACGGATGCCAGAAGCGCGCCGGGAAACTGAGGGCCACCGTGCCACTTGAGGCTGCGGAGTAGAACATGTGTTCAGTATGTTGCATTTTCTTGCAATTTACTCAGACTTTTAAAAATACTATGGACAGCGTACTTGCTATTTGAAAGGTTATCGCTCACCATTGCGGAGGACTTGGGCAGACTGCGTATTCCCCAGAGCGTTTAATGCGTGGGCATCCTTTACATAAATAACAATGCCATCCTGAAAGTAGGTTGGGGAGTTTAAGTCATTTTATTTGGAGGACGCCATGACCAGTGGTCGCACTGAGCGGTTTGGTTTGGTCTCAAGCTGCGCCCCACCTCTTCCCACATCCGTACAGCGTCAGATCCAAAGTGTGGACCTTGGACTCTGGGCGCCTCCCTCCCATCCTTGCGCGTTATCTGGGCTGCCGCGCTGATTTCCTTTAGCCGAGCTTTCCTTCCGCCCTTTAACGACTTCCACCTCTGCAGAAAATTCTATTATACTTCCCCTCCTATCTTGTGTAAAAACTTCCTTTCATTTTTTTTCCCGTCTCAGTTATTTATTTTGTTTTGTTTTCATAGAAACAGAGCTGGATGGTTTGTAGGGATTTTCTAGTTCAGCACTCACATGTCACAGGTGAGAAAACTGAGGTCCAGAGAGATTAAGTTACCCTTTGTTTTTAGTGACCTTCGGGAAGAAAGGACTCTCAGAGAAGGAGCTGGCTTCTCAGAGCTGGCTACGTTTCTAGGACTTTATGTCAGTGGTTTCTCAGGGTGGCAGACTCTCTGCACCCCTGGGATGTCCCAGAAGTCCAGCAGACAGGGCGTTTCGGAAGGATCTCTCCCTCAGGAAGGCTGGCTGTGTCTCTGAGCCTTTTGGACTCCTGGCTTATTTTGACCCAGCGTGCTCCTTCCCCAGCTTCCTGACAATCCTGATGTCATCTAGAATGTTCTCCCGCCAGCCTGACCTGATTCTCCATCTCACTGCCTCCGTCTAATATTGATCTCCGTGCTGTGCACTTTGTGGGTCCAGCGGCAGGTGGCCTCGTTGCCCATCCTGAGTGCCTTCTCATGATCACGAGTAGGGATCAGTCGCTGGGCTGCACTGGGACGAGCTCTGCTCCCAGCTCCACAGCCATCGAGACATGACCCATCTTCACCTGCACGTCGTGCCTGCCAAGATGTGCCGAGAAAGACGCTCGCGGATGTTAGGGCTGACGCGCGTGGATGGGGCTCTCGGAGAGTTCTTGCTGGACGTCTGTGACTCGGCTTCTTCCCTTCAGAGGGAATAAAACAAGTCAAACTCCAGTGGCCTTAGAATCGTAGAGTGTTCGTGCTGAATGGTCAGCAAGAGACAATCTAGATGAGAGCCCAGTGGGTATCAGATCTAGGGTCATCCTCCTCATTTTAGGAGATTATTAAAAATTCAGGTTCCTGGGCCGTAGCCACAGACATCGTGGTGGACGTGGCCCACGGCAGAGCCCAGGAAAGTGAGTTTGTAAAAAGCGCAGGTGATTCTGATTTTGAGCCCCTCGACAGGCACACCTCCCGATGCTGCAGACCAGGAGCTGAGGGCCAGCCCCACTGTGTCCGCTGCCTGCTGGTCCCCGCCCCGGTGCTGCAGGCTGCTGCCCCGGCCCTGCGGAGCGGGGGCTCCGCTGGGGATCTGACACCGCCGCACTCCGCAGGCCGCTTCTCCTTTTGTGCCCGTGCCTCTTCCCCTGGCTCGGCAAGAGGTGGGCTGCGTCCCAGAGGAGTAGCTGGAGGAAATGGGGATGCACAGAGGTACCAGGGCAGGTGGCACAGAAAGGGAGTGGAGGAGTGGCAAGGAGAGCTGCCACTGCTCCGTCGGAGCCGAAGCACCCAGTCAGCGCTGTTGAGAAACAGCGGTCGGCCATCGGCCAGCGCATGAGACGGTGGGGAGCCACTCACCTACCGGCCCCAGCACGAACGTCTGCTGCAGCCTTTCCTTCCTCAGTCTCCTCCTCCTCCTCTTCCGTATTTTACTTCCCTACGTGTAATGTGAAACGCCACATTGGAAAGAGAGATTAATATAAAAGGTACATTGTTTACACGACGTCAGACTTGTTTGATTTATATTTTCCAGTTGTCCTTAGACATGACACCATGCAAACGAAAATGTGTAAAGTTGTCACCTAGTTCCTAAATCTACCAGGAACGAGGCGAGAGCACAGCCCTGCCTTCTTGGCTTGGGTTGCATTTCCTTCTCCTAAAGGGACACCAAGGATTGAGTGTTATATACACAAAGAGGGCAAAGAGGAAGGCATGGACAGTTTCCTGGTGGAAATGCCCTTTGAAAAATGATTTTATCTTTCAGTCCGAGTTCCTCTTTAAAATAAAATGGCCCTTCAGCTCTTTTGCACCTAGTGTACAATTTCAAATTATTTCCTCTTGCAGTTGTCTCAGTGCTTGCCAAGACCTCACAGACGAGAGGATGTTTTATACCCACGGTATAAGTTGTGTTCCACTTACACGCATGAATCACCAAATGCCAAGGAGTGGCAAATATATGGAATAAAACAACCAGCATAAATTACATTTTAAGACGTCCAGAGAAGAGCAAAGTCAGCATTTCAGCGTACCACCTCAGATCTGTTTTGGAATTAGACAGTGGTATAAATCTCAAGTTGTGAATACATAAGATGTTTCCGCCCTGTGTTACACCATCATAAAAGCAAACCACTTTTCCCCTTTCTGAGTGTGCCTGAATTTGAACCAGAAGTTAAAATGGTTTTAAAGAAACACCGAAATGTGCTAAATGGAAACAAATTTAAACTGGGAATTTTTTTTTTAATCTCTAAGCGAAAGTCATCGTCACAGATTGCAGCTGCTTAAGAACTCCGATCAAAGTGTGACAAAAATTTCCTGGATAAAAGATCCTCTTCCACCTTGTTGGATAGTGTTTCACACGTGGATTGACTTAAAATGTTAAAGTTACAGCCATATCATTCCTGCCCTGAGATGTCTGGTTAAGAGAACATCGTGGTGGACACCCTGACGATAATACGTGAGGAGCGGCCTGTGTGGCTGGAACACTGCACACGCGCGTGTGCTGTGTGAATTTCTGTGAGCCTCGGTTCTTAAGATGTGCCAGAAAGAGGTTTGAACTGCAACGCTTTTGAAGCGGGGGTGTCTTTCACAGAAGGAAAGAATTCCAATATCATGCCTTGCATGCAACAAACGAAACACTTCCTGAGTGTGAATAAACAATAGGAAAGAAGGGAAAACGTTAGGAATTCTAATAGATCCTACCCTGAACTTGTTATTAAAATGATTCTTTTGGTTTTAAGTCAGGTTATTTTGAGACAAATTGATATCTAAAGTTGAGTAAAGTAACTCAGAGTTTAGTGAAGTAACTTCGTATCAGTTATGTGGCTTCAGGATTGTTATTTTTTGCTTGAGAAACAAACAAGCACATCCCCTGGTTGTCAGGTTGCACCATGAAGAGTAGCGGTATCACTGTTGTTGACCATCCTCAGACCTTAGGGGCCTGGCCTGACTGTTGCAATCGGAGCTCATGTAGGGAAAACTTGTTATACTTGGAGGGGGTTGAGGTGCGTGCGTCGTAGCCGACCAGTCCAGCGCATTTAGATGACTGCAGTAACGGCTGATACGTTGATGTGTCGTGTTGCTCATTTTAATTTTCTCTTTAGCAAAAAGACACCAGCTCTTGAACACCCAGCTGTCAGTTAACACAGTTTTTGAGTCCAATACCTAAAGATGATACCAACACGGTACCTTGGGTTGATTTGCTGTCCAGAAGGAAAAGAGGACCCTGATTGGCTGTCACATTAGCGCAGTTTCATACCGCAAAGCAAAAAGCCCTGGCAGAAGTGACTCTAAAGAGGCACCACGAGTGACACTGAGAGGGAGGGTGACCTGTGCTGACAAGGAGCCTGTGGTCAGAGTGTAACAGTGCCCTGAACGGTGCTTACAAGTAAAAGGGACTAATAGCAATAATCAGAAAGCTTGTCTTCATTCGATCGTTAACGTTCCCAGAGGCAAGTGTGCTAAGCTCCTCAGGAGTTCATTTAGCTGTCATGGCCTCAGCCACCTTTATGAAGAGGAGGCAAGGGAGTGTTACGCAGATTGATACCAGGGAGTTTCCAAAGCAGTAATAACAAAAAGCAAATTTCAGGACCGTAATTGTGTCTACACTCCATGAGCCCACAATCTACAATCGATGTCTACATCTGAGTCTACAGCTACAGTGAGGAAATTGAACACAAAGTGAGGAATGACTGATACTTATATGCCCAAAGGATCGTCTCTATCGTGTATTCCAGTTAGTGTGCCCTGTCTCATAAAAAAAAGGACATGGACATTTTAGAAAGTTGCCCACTAAGAAAGAATTATAAAATTTAAAAGGTTTAAAGATAGCTGAATAAACTTGGCCATCCAGAAGTTCTCGTTTCCTAAGCACTCTAGATTGTGGGCTACTTCAAATCCAATACTGTGTAGGTTGATTTGGATCAAACTCCTTTTTAAAAATCATTTATCTTCTTTCACCTCTTCACCTCCTAATCCACACACCATATGAGTGTTTCTTTTGATGCACAAAAATAGTTTTTCAGCTCGGCATAAATTTCCCTTATCTTTTTTTTTTAAATCATAAACTCTTCTTCTTGTTTTAGTCTCTCTCCTCTCTTTCTCTCTCCCTTTCCTTTTGGAAGCTGTAGTCACAGTGCAGGCAAATGTCTACCCATTGAATGTTCTTTATTGCAAATCACAACCTGCAGATGGTCTCTCTGAGAAGAAAAAGAGGGGAGTTCTCGCTGTGCTACACTCTTGCTGTGGCTTTCTGCTGCCTTCTGAATTCTAATCCCAAAATTTGAGCTTGAAGAGACCCTACAAATCACCTGGCCTACTCTTTGTATTTTACGGTTGAGGAGATTAGGACCCCGAGATGTGAACTAGCTTTTTCCAACATTACACTGCTGGCTGGGGGCAGTAAAGGTGGTCTTGTCATTTCCCCCGAGCTCCAGTCCCATGCTTGTCCCACTGCATACAAATCCCCTGCTTCCTTTTCTTATTGATGGTGATATGCGCTGAAGTTCAGTTTGCTTGTTTGGGAAAAGAGTGAAGTGGGTGGTGGAGGGGAGCTGGATGGATACTGCTTGTCTGTTTTCCGGAAGACTATGAGGGTCCATGAACATTTCAAACATAATAATTATACTTCCTCAAGGAGAAAGCCCCCCAAATAAACATAAAGCATTAATAAGAATCAGATATGGTTTGTTTAAGCACAATATGCTTAACATCCAGATATAGAATGTGGAATGCAGAAATACATGCCTTCAGAACTAGTCTCTTTCCCTTCCTGAACACTCAGATTGCCAAGGTACAGAATTTTATTTTTAACATCTTTATTGGAATATAATTGCTTTACAATGGTGTGTTTGTTTCTGCTTTATAACAAAGTGAATCAGTTATACATATACATATATCCCCATATCTCCTCCCTCTTGCATCTCCCTCCCTCCCACCCTCCCTATCCCACCCCTCTAGGTGGTCACAAAGCACCGAGCTGATCTCCCCGTGCTATGCGGCTGCTTCCCACTAGCTATCTGTTCTACGTTTGGTAGTGTATATATGTCCTTGCCACTCTCTCACTTTGTCCCAGCTTACCCTTCCCCCTCCCCATGTCTTCAAGTCCATTCTCTAGTAGGTCTGCATCTTTACTCCCATCTTGCCCCTAGGTTCTTCTGACCATTTTCAAGGTACAGAATTTAAACCTCTCCTTCAGTCTCCCTGTGGCTATGATCAGGAACATTTCCAACAGTGCTGTAAACAAAGTGCTGTAGGATTTCTTTTTCTGAAGTGTATACAGATGTCTGCTGTGGAGTTTTCCTCAAATCCAAACCATCGTATAGATGTGCACAGGCTGTTCTTCTCCCTGTCCCCCAAGCCATGACGCCAGCACACCAGCCTAGTCAACCAGACCTCCAGGGCTCCGCCCCCACTTCGCCAGCCTCCCTTTTGTGCCCCTGGTGGCCACAGGGGCTCACCACCTCCTGGCAAGAATACAACATGGCTGGGAAAATGCCAGGGAAATCTGGGTAAAGCTTAGTGCAAAAGACCTTCTGAAATTTTCACACAGCCACCTCATACCTCACAACAGACGCACCTACTTTGGTAATAGCCTCCCTGCAGTTTACATGTAATGCCAGTTCGGGCCAGCTGTAGACAAAATTGTGACTAGGCGAGAGTTGTTTCTAGCACATTCTGGGCCCTTTGTCCTTTGGGTGACTTGGTGACCGTCAGTATTCCCACTACTGTAAAGCACGTTTTAAAGAGTCAGTGAAGTTGCTTTAGCTTCGTGAGACTACTACAAAGAAACATCAGTGGTCCAGCCTGAAGCACGGTTATGGAAGTAATGCTGAGTAGCAGTTTGGACGTAGAAAGAAATTTAAGAACAGCTTGCGTTCACACCCCACTCCATATACAGGGCCCGGCCTAAATGTAAAGAAACTTTGGCGCTTATGACAAAACCGAAGTGGGAAAAAATACTTGTCATGAGAAAGACAGCACTAGTTGTTTTTTAAAAGGCAATTGGTTGAGTTGAAAATCCTTTCAGTCCATGAGCTACCACTTTCTGAGTTCAACAAGTGAGACTTTTATATGCTTAATTGTCCTTGCGCTCAGTGCTTTTCAACCGGAAATCAGTCATTCGTGTTTTAATCCGCTCCACTTTCCAATGCTCCAAATCTTTGCCTCTCCTCTTCATCCTAACTATGTGTACTTACATTTTTCTTTCTTTTCCCAAAATTCTTAGAAAAGGGAAGGAGGGGGAGAAAAAAGATTTAACAGAGTCTTGCATAAAAGTTTCATGGCAGTTTTCATTAAGCCACAGCTGTAACGAACTGAGTGTTTTCAGTGACTGACCTGGATTGGGCGCTGGACAGAAACGAGGGGAAGAGGTGACCCAGTTACCAAGTGCTCCCGGAGCGCTCACAGGTTAAGCTGTTGCGTTGGGACTCCTACGTCCTGGATGAGACCTGCCCGCCACCCCGTCCCATCTCCTCGCTGTCCAAATAAGCCTCTTGCCCAGTTTTCAACAAACGTTTATTGAGCAGCTGTCATGTGCTGGCACTATACTAGGTCCCCACCCTCATGACATGTACATTCTCATTGGGAGAGAGAGACAATAACATCTCATTACCTCAAGAGCAAAGTGCTACCAAAATAAATAAATAAGATGTTTTGAAAGGGAGTGACTTCAGTGGTATCAGAACGGGGCAGTCAGACCCCTGAGACCACCGGATATTATGTGTCAGGTACCTTTTCTCTGTGATGCTGCAGCTCAGAAACTAGGTCTTCATTCCTGTCAGACGAAATGAAGGACTTTTTTTTTAAAAGAATATTCAAATATGCAAGAACAAGCAAGTGTGTACACTTGGAATATATAAATGCTAGAGAACATAAGGAAGCCGGAAAACAAGAATAGCTGTTCTAAACAGAACGATTTAGTTTTGTAAACCAATGTTGTCAGTGGCCTCCATTCCCTAAAACAGAAGAGCCTTGGTTCTGCCCCTTTGCCCTGAGGGCTGAGAAGGTCACTGCAAACTTACCAGGGGAGGTTTGGTGATTTTGCAAAATGCCGCTGTCACCCTCCACCCCTCAAAGACGTGGTGCCTTGTGAAGGAATGGGATGGGGTATAGTTCAAGGGGAGGTGAGTGGCAGAAGGGCCATCAGAAACTTGGTGGAACCTAGTCATAGCCTTGCCTGGAGGCAGTGGTCTGAATGCTCCCCAAACTCCAGAGACAGTCTAGTTCCCGAAGAGGAGAAAGGTCGTTCCCTTTGGTTATTGGACCTTGATGATGGAAATGTGGTTCTCATTTATTCCAGCCAAGTGTTTCCAAACTTATACTTTTTTCTAACTTTTTCCCCCGTTTTGATCCTAAGCGGCTCAGAGAGGGGAACATGGTGCGAATCATACACGCTCCATGTGCTGGCCCCGGTCCTTACCTTATCTCCTTCCTCAAAGTCTTTACAGTCTGGGCAGAGTGGGAGGAGAGAGGTTTAGGGAATACCCAGCAACCCGCCTACGTGCCCACCGTGTGACTCCCCTCAGTACATGCCTCTCACAGATGCTAGCGTGTCCTCTGTCACATAGTCATGACCCTGGTTTCAGGACAGAGCTGCTAAAAAGGAGGGTGTGTCATTCCTAGTCCCATCCATCATTTGTGTTAATATGTCCTGTTTGCTTTTAACAGAAACAAGCAAACAAACCAATAATTGAATAGGTAAGGGAATACTTCTGTCTGGACCTTCCTTCTTAAACAGTTTCTGAATTTTCAAGGTAATTGTTTTGGTGCCTTATTTACTTATTTTTTTGTTCTTGAGAACCTTAAACATTTTTTCCTTAAATGAAAAATCTTAATAAGTGCAAAGTATTTTATTTAATATGTTGCTAATGCAGATGAGAATTCTACACAGACTCTTACAGTTGCCTATCAGTCAACAGTTTCCACTTGCTGATGGTGGTAGGAACCGTGTTTCAAAGCTGGATCTTATGTGAAGTACCAACACATAAAGTCAATAAAATGTGGGTGTTCTCATTGAAGTGGAGGCTGAAAGGCTTTGATATCCTGTCCCTTTGATCTGTCCCTGACTCCTGTCCACACACACACACACACACACACACACACACACACACACACACGTTGAAGTGGAGGCTGAAAGGCTTTGATATCCTGTCCCTTTGATCTGTCCCTGACTCCTGTCCCCACACACACACACACACACACACACACACACACACACACACACACACTATTGCTTCTGTTCTGGAGAGACCTGACTGATACACAGAATCCAAGTCTGCTGCATTTATAACTATCCCTTCACTTTCCAGGGACCGTGGTCTGCTATGATTTTCCTTCTTTTGAGTCACAGCCAACACAAGCCATCATTGAACTGCTAAAGTTTTATGAGCACTTAGGAGAACCTAAACCCTCAGATGCTTTCAAACAATGAACTCATGCAGTTTTGGGAGAATTTTTTTTTAAAGTAATAACACCTGGGAAAATGTTCACAAAATTATATAAAAATTTCTAAATCAATAAAAAATCTGTAAATACTTGGTGCGTAATGTCCAGTGCACTGGTTCTTTCGGTTCTGATTTTTCTTAAACGTCATTCCAATTAGGTATGATCCCAATTTTGATCTTTTTAAAAAGGCCAAAACAAAACTAAAAAAAAAATATGGGCATTGTTAATCTCCTTGAGATGGAAGTATATATGGAATGTTTAACTTTTATTTGCAGTGAACATATATTGCTCTTATAATAGGAAAAAATTAAGATTCTGAAAAATAGAAATACTTGTTTTTAGAGTATGCAATTAAAGCAGAGTTGGAAATTTTGGGTAATGTGGGACGAGATTAAAGAAAACTTGAAAAACATTAAGAAGTTGAGAACTCAGGGGTATAGGAATGTAAGTTGGTTCCTGAAATATCATAAATATATGTGCAAGGCACACAGTGGGACAAGAGTACAGATAAGAATATTAACCATCACACGGTGGGAGGAAACTAGAGATTCAGCTTCCTGGAAGAGCCAAGCCCAGAGGTCTGAATGCTAGGCAGTGGAATATGACACTCTATTAAAAAATAAGGCTGGTAATTGGTGCCTGGAGCCCTAGTGTTTCAGCACTGTGTCAGTTCATCAGCCCCAGCTGGGGATACCCCCAATGAAATGGAAGGATGAAGTTAGGAGTGGCTGGACAAGAGAGGACTTGGGAACCAAATGTTGTCCAGAGAAACTGAACCATAGAGAACTAAGAAAAGTGAGTGACTCAGCTCTTATACTGTTGTTTTGTTTCTGTTTATTTTTTGAAAAAGGAATATGTGTCATGGTAAGTTAACTTGAAATGTGTTACATCTGAAAATACAGTAGCAAAAGATGAGAAAGATGTTCAGAAATATATTTAAACTTTGAGAAACTTTATCAATCAAATGCCATCCCTTCTGGATAAAAATCCTTTCACCAGATCATGTAAAGTCTTTTATGAGTTTTTCAGAAGAAGGCCCCCTGGAAATTTAAGTTATTTTTATCACCTTTATTGAAAAGGCCATTTCTTTGCTCTAAGGCTGAATTCTTTGATGCAAGTTCAGTAGCTTTGGAGTGAATCTGAAGGCAGCTTTCAGAGCAGTGAGAAAAATCATGCAGTGTTGAGATACCAGGCTTCCTTCAAGAAATCATTTGAACGTAACTGATAAAGATACTTAGGGCTCTGAATTATTGTGAAGTACGGTATTCAAAGAAACTGGTAGTTTGGAACACTTTTCTATAATTACATGCTGTTGAATTCTAAAATGTCACATAACAATGTAAGAGCAAGATATATTATTCATTTTTAACTCACTGTGGACAAAATGCATAGATGCAGTCTCCAATCTGAGGCTCAGGAGGTGGACGTGGGTGCACCAGTCAGGTTATTTTGTTGACTGATCTTAACGATCATCACCGATGCCGTGGCCATCAGTCATCAGGGAGGGGAGTGACTGCATCAGCCATTTCAAGGGTTTGGCAAAGATATATCAAAGATATATCAAAGATCAGAAGGAAAGATGGGAAAGAGCAGAAACAATAACGAAAGTCCTCGCGAGACCGAGAGACCTAAACTGGGCCACGCCCTACAGAACACACAGAAACCAGTAGCACGGCATTGTAATGCAAGAAGAAAATCATAGTGTTTCTGGAGTTTGGGCATTTTGTAGATTGTTGTTTTTCAGAACTTTCCTGCTGCTTTGTAACACAGTTTGAACTTTAAAAGTTCTCCTGTATACTAGAAGTCATTCATTTAGTAATAATAGTCAATACGTACCATGCTTTTTCTGTACCAGGCATTGTAGTTTATAGGTGATGTCCCACCATAACCCCTTAAGATACGGGATTGTTTCCATCCCCATTTTGTAGATGAGTCACAGAGAGGTTAACCTGCGCAAGGTTCTACAACTCTTCAGCGAGCAGAGCTAGAATTCAAAGCCAGTTAACCCAGCTTGCAGGTCGAGGACTTTACGCTGTGACACCACACACTGCAGCTTCTGTTTTTATTGGGAAATCTTTAAGGACGTGGCACTTGGCTTGTTTCCGTAGATAATGTGAAGTATGAGACAGGAATTTTTCTAAGTTTTAGTAAATTCAGTGTCTTTCTACTTCCTAAAAGCCCGTGTACATATACACTTAGCAGTTCGCCACGTAGCCTCTGGTGCGACCTGTACTGAAAATTCCTCAAGCAGTGAAAATAGCTCACTGGCAGAGAAGAGCCGATCACAAGACACCCAGTCCTCGTCTATCAGCTGGAGCAAACCTGCTGCCCAGGGACGGCTCTCTGGGCTGGAGGTCTGTGCTGCAGCCGGCCTGTAGTGACACCAGCAATGAGAGAGCCCCCCGAGCCCCCATGCGGAGCCCACTCCCCATCCTCAAGAGACCAGCACCGGGGACGTGGCCTGTTAAGTCCAAGCTCATCTCTGGTTGCCCTTGGATTAGTTTCCGCTATAAATGAAGGCTAGGGAAATTAACAACAACATTAATATACATATGTTAACTTAGCGCTGCTCTATGCAGCACTGATTTGTTATAGTACTCTCATCACAGAAGTATTTTTATTTTAAAATATTTATAAATCTTTTATAGCGAGGAAGAGTATTAGGGTGAAGCATATGTAATTACCAACATTCAACCTGTTTGACCAACAAAAACCAGTTTTCTTATACAAAGTGGGTACAGTCGATGTAAGTACCATCGTAAGTTCTCAGCCGGTGAACCACCTTCTCATAGGGCCTTTGCTCAGTCAGAATGAGGTTCAGCTCTCTGTGGTCTCTCTCCCATTATCGTATGTTCTTGAGGTTCAGTTTTGACTCACAAAAATCAACAAAGTATGCATAGGTGACAGTGCCTCAGGTGATGCAGAGGTGGCAGGTGGCCTTCCCAAGGGACTGTCAAAGAGGCACAGGGTGAAAATCAGCTACCGAGCAGGGAGCAGTGCAAGACCTGTGACATTATGACAGCGTCAAAGCATCCTCGTTACCCTGGAAAAATAAAACAGGCACAACGGGATCAAGTGACGTCAGGATTGCCTCGTCATAGGAATCGTTCTCGGGAAGCCTGTGTTTAAGGAAGCATTCTCTATATTAAAAAGATATACCTAGGGCTTCCCTGGTCGCGCAGTGGTTGGGAGTCCGCCCGCCGAGGCAGAGGACACGGGTTCGTGCCCCGGTCCGGGAAGATCCCACATGCCGCGGAGCGGCTGGGCCCGTGAGCCATGGCCGCTGAGCCTGCGCGTCCGGAGCCTGTGCTCCGCAACGGGAGAGGCCCCGACAGTGAGAGGCCCGCCATCCCACAAAAAAAAAAAAAAAAAAAAGATATACCTAAAATCATAATGGTAGGTCACTAGTTCCTGAGAGCTGTAACAGGCAAGGCACTGTGCTAACTGCTTAGCATGTGTGTATCTGTCAAGCTTCTCCAGAGCAGCAGAAGCAACGAGACACACAGACACTGAGATTTACTTCAAGGAATTGCTTACACGGTGGTGAGGCTGGCAGGTTCAAAATCCACAGGGCAGTCAGAAGGCTGGAAAGTCTCAGGCAGGAGCTGCCATGCTGAAGCAGAATTTCTTCTTCCTCAAGAAACCTCAGTTTCGCTCTTCAGGCTTCTCAGCTGAACGTATGATGCTGACCCAGATTATAGAGGATAATCTCCTTTGCTCCAAGTCAGCTGATTGTGGATGTGAGATCACATCTACAAAATACCCTCAGAGCAACACATAAATTAGGGTTTAATTGAATAAATGGGTACTGTGGTCTAGCCAGGTTGACAGGTGAAACTAACTGTCACAATATACATGCCATTTTCACCTCATGAAAAATCTGTGCGCATAGTACTGTTGTATCCCCATTTTACAGATGAAGAGGTGGAGGCTCAAGGTCAAGAACTTGTTCAAGATCACACAGTTTGCAAAGCACGAAGCCATGCTTTGAAACCAGGGAATTTGACTTGAGAGCCAGTGAATTTAACCACTGGGATCTTCTGTCTCACCAAGTAGCAAGGATTTTCTGCTAAGGATATGGGAGTTGAGTAGGGAAAAGCCAGCAAGAGGTAAAGCCAGCTCTTGTGCATTAGAGAATCACTAGCTCTCCATTGTCATAGGCTTCACAGCCATCCTGCCATGCAGTAAACATAAGCTGAGGACTTATTAAATGAACCATTCTGTAAATAGAGGGAAGGTTATAGCATGGTAGGTATGGAGGTACCAGCTTGTGTGAAAAACATCAGATCAAACTGGATTGTACATCAAGACAGACATCAGGGGGAAGAATAAAAAATTCCTTCTTTTTGCCATTCCAAATAGGCTCCTTCCAAAGTTCCACTCCAACCAGAACAGCAGAATTAGCAGTATCTGGGAAAGTTGCCCTCTGGGAGCTGTGACAATGTGAATATAGAAGAATGTGGGACTTGGGATCTCCAGGGAAAGGCAGATTGACAGCTAGCTGGGGTGGAATTTTACAGTTGCCAGAGAACTTTCCCCCCCCTCGTAAACACATGAGTGTCTCCTACTGTCACCCTCCCTATCCCATACTCCATGGTGGCACTTAGGAAACTTCTCCGTGTCCCTAAAGCTCTCAGCTCTGCTTGCAGATGCTTTAGCTGAAGACTTTGTTTCCACCTTAGAAGAAAAATACAAGCCAGCAGAGACAACCTTCCCAAATGTCTCCTCACACCACCACCAAGCATAGATGAGCCGTACCAGTTTTCTGCAGCTTTTTCCTCCACAAGCGCATCCCTCGTCTTGTGCTCTGCACTTTGATTATCGTTGGCATCCATCACCTCTAGAACTTGCCCCATCAGTCATCACTTTCCTTTCCCTCATTATATTTTCAATCATTTTAGTTTTTCCTTTCCCCTCTGCCTACACATACACTAAATGCTTCCACTATCTTAAAAACTACCTTGCTTCTAGATAATCGCAAGAAACACGAATGGACTAAAATGCTTTATAAATGGGAAAATGTACAGAGCAGGTGGGAGTAAAAGAAAAAAAAACAAACTATATAGATCTTACTTGACTTACGATGGGGTTACATTCTGATAAACCCATCCTAAGTTGAAAATGTCCCAAGTCAAAAATGCCTTTAATACCCCTAACCTACCAAACATCACAGCTCAGCCTTGCCTACCTTAAACGTGCTCAGAACACTTGTATCAGCCAATAGTTAGGCAAAAATCATCTGACGCGAAGCCTATTTTGTAATAAAGTGTTGACTATCTCATGTAATTTGCTGAATACTGTACTGAAAGTGAAAAACATCACGGTTGTAAGTGTATCGATTATTTACCCTCGTAATCCCGTGGCTGACCCCGGATGCAGCTCACTACCACTGCCCAGCGTCCTGAGAGAGAACCATACCACATCTTACTAGACGGGGACAAGATCAAAATTCAAACTATGGTTTCTATCACCTTTACACCACAGTAAAGTTGAAAAATTGTAAGTCGAACCATCTTAAGTCAGGGACCATCTGTATTTTGATTCCATGAAACACATTTTACATGCAAAAATAGAGATTGAAAATAAAAGGATAGAAAAAAAAATTCCTTCCAAACTCTGAGAAAAAGATAGTAACTATCAGATAAAGAAAACTGTGAGATAAGAAATATTACTAGAGGTCAAAGAAATTTCTCAGTGATAAAAATTTCCATTTTCCAGAAAGCTATAGAAAATTCTACATCTGTATATGTTTATAGTATACAATTCTAAATGTATATACTCTTCTAAATATGGACAGCAAAAATTAACAAAAGTCAAAGAGGAAATGTATATCAATAATGTTCTGTGGGTTTTAACGTACCTCCATCTGTAACTTACAGAACAAGTGGATATATGCACACACAAAAGTAGTAAGATTACAGATGGTTTGGTCAAGGTGATCTAACTGACATATTAATAAATTGGGTTATCAATTGAATATATAGTTACACTATCACTATTCCTAGAGATATGCTCAACTAAAAGAGACACACATATATACCCAAAGAAATTTATAAGAATACTTATAACACCACTATTTATAATTGTCAAAAATCGGAAGTAGCCCAGTGATATCAAGGCAGATCAAATAAATGAATTGTGATATTTTGAAAAAATATACCTTGCCTCGATTCTGCTTCCCCCTCAAGCTACCAAAACTTTTCTTTCTTTTCGTATATGATAAGTTTAAGTAAAAATATTTTGGGAAAAAAAATACCAGCTCTATTTCCTCACTCCCATTGCACTGCTGAATTCTTAGCAATATTTCCAGCTGCTCTCTTACCACGGAAATTGTTCTGGTCAGGGCAGCAAGCCCAAAACTCTATTACCTTGTTTCTTATTCCTGTTCTACTCGGCTGGCTTCTCGGCACATCTGACGTGGCTTATCCCTCCCTTCAACCTGAAAATCTCTTCTTTCTTAACCGCTTTCTCTCTTGGTTCTCTTTCTGTTGCTAAAACCTTTTTTTTTTTTTTTCTCCCAGCGTCTTGCACAGCCTCTTGTTCTGGCATTGCAGGTACACTGGGCGCTGGGGCCCTGTCTCTCTTCATGATGGGCGAGGATATTTGGTCTCATGGCTTCAGCACATCTTTGTGCCAGGGCAGTAGGTACGGCGATGTGGGTGAGCCTGGGCTTTGAAGTCAGCTGATGGGCTAACTCACACAGCAGGGGCTCTGAAGCCAGCCTTTCTCCTGAGCATGAATCAGAGGGGCGCTAAAAGTAAACTTGACCCAGATCATAACTGTGTCTGGCATGAGCCAGCTTTGCGTCCCTCCACGTTCATAAACTGGTGAAGGCACACATCCTGTTCTCCTAATACCGGGCCCAGTTTATGCACTTCTCAGATTTGCTTGGGCATGTTTTTCTGCTTGGCGCTACCGGTGACCCTCCAGGAAGATCCCTTGGCGCCAGTGGCCTTTTTGTGGGAACAGAGAGGTGATGTCCATCTTTACTGGGAGGGGCTCACTGAGCTGCCTGCCTGCCTTCCTTCATGTTGGTGGCTGGTTGGTCTTTGCCCTGGGGCGCCCAGCAGGTGGTCCTGCTGCAGCAAGCAGCTGCTCCTGATCTCCCCTGTTGCTGAAGGCAGGACCAAACGGTGCCTCCTCTCACACCTCTGACCTCACACTGCAGGGCCCTCCTCTCTTGCCCCTGTGCCTCCCTCTCACTGCTGCCCTACAAGTGCCGGGGCCTTCCTGAGCGCTCCAGCCACCCACTGGCTTCTCAGGAGGGTCTTCAGGGCCGCAGGCTGCAGAGAGACAGGCATAAAGTGATGCTGCCTCGTGCCTTTTCACGAGTCTGATGCCACTGCTCTGGTGACAAAATTTCCCAGAAATATGGGGGAACTGACACCCAACGGTGGAGAGAGGGGGAGACTTTTGGCCAGTAAGCAACAGGAAACGGAAGGAGCCAACAGATAGATTCTCCTCCTTTACTCCTCCCCCAGAGACTGTTCTGGGACCCGGTGTTTCCACATCCCTCTCTGGGGATGTCCTGTGTGTCCGAGCAACCAGGATGTTCCAGCAACCCGGTTGCTGGAAAGTCTGGACAGCTTGGAATGCACGCCTTTGTACCCGCTTTCTCTCTCCTCCTACCTCACTTACCTGGTTCCTTCACATCTTCTTCCCTGGATGGCACCCTCAACTAAGCTTTAGCGCTTAAGTTTTGACTTAGGCTGTTTTCTCGGGAAACTAGGGTGAAAGATTAACCATCAAAAGCACAGTCCTCTTGATTCCCTGCTAAGTGCCTGTGGTTTTGCTAAATGATTTACCTTTATTCTCTTTTGATCCTCAAAGAAAACCGTATAGTAGATATCATTTTCCCCTATTAGAGAGAGGAACTGAGGCTCAGTGAGGCTTAGGTAACTTACCCAAGACGGCACAGCTAGGAGGGCGGAGCTCAGATGCTCCTGCCACTGTGTCTTGCTTCTGAGTCAGCATTCTTCCCACCCCTCACTGTCTCTAATATGAGGACAGTGGGGCCTGGAGATCCTGCGTAGTTTCCATGTGGTAATTCATCAGCAGAGTTCTCAGAACCTTGGAGGATGATTCAGTGAAGAACATTTTCAATATCCAAGCAGAGCATGATAAGAGAGGCCTGAAATGACCGACTGGTGAGCAGTCAGTAAAAGCAGATGGTTAAACCACCATTATTGGACTTTTAAATATCACTCTGTACAGCCATTTCTAAATGGAATCACATTGATGAACCAGCTAAAGGTCATGAGAGTAGCTGCTACAGGGAGGGGAAGCGAGGGCTCCTCCCCAAGCGTAGCTCAGAGCTCCGTCACGCTTGAAATCACGGGGCCAAACTCATCTAGATCATCTAGATCTGTCTGTCCTCTCCCTAAAGATCTTTGAGAACAAAATGTACAATGATATAACTAGAAAGTTCATCTTGAGGCAAAGTAGAGGGGTCCTGACTGCCAGAGACTGAAATGGGAAGGAGTCCCTTGTCCTGCACAGAGTGTTACTGGCAGAGTTCTATGTGTGCCCAGAGATTTGGACTAAGAATTGCACTTTGGAAATTGGAAAAGGACCAAATTTGGACCCTGTTACACTACTCAGCATCTCTCCAGATTGTGGGTTATGAAGTGAACCTTTTCACTTTGTGTCCCTCCTGTGGGAAAGAGTTGTTTTTCGTGTGATTAAAAAGTTAGACCATTTACAAATCTAATCATTTTATCTTGGTCTGATGAAAGTGCTGAAGGACTGGCCCCTTGAAGAGAGTTTTTAACTCGTAAGTACATACTTATAAAAACAAGTGGATTTGTGTGTATGTGAAGAAAGCATTAACACCACCCGCCTGATATTGAAACTCCTGCCTTTGAAATTCACAAGCATCTCAGAGGCCTCCAGGGACTCTGCTGTCCCACAGCAGAGATTAGTCCTCTGAGCATCGTTACCGGCAGAGCCTGTTCTCAAAGAAGCCTTTTCCATTTCTGTATTTTCCCTGCATGCTCTTCAGTTGCACAGTGTGATGCCAATACCCCCCCAAAGAATCAACACTTACCTCTTTAAACAGCCACTGCCCTTTCTTCCCCCAACGCACCCTCCAAAAAAAAAAAAACCCTGCTCAAAGAGCTTAACCCACAGTGTCTCAAATTTTAATATCAGTCACCTGGAGGTCTTGATAAAACGATGTGACATTCTGATTCAGTAGTTCGGGATGGGGCCTGAGATTCTGCATTTTCAGCACACTCCCAGGATATGTCAGTGCTGATCTGTGAACCACGCTTCGAGTAGCAAGAGCTTAGAAGACCATTCTGTTTCCCTTCTGAATATTTTAATGATGATTTGGTCCTTAGAAAAATTTGCCCCTTGAAAATGCCTCAGTGCTACCAACAAGCTGTTCTGGGCACCACTGCAGAAATCTCAAACAGATGGGACTGAAGTTAGAAACGCTGAGAATATTATGCTACAGCTGTTCTCTTGGTCGCATTTGTTTTAGTTCTCGGCACAAACACAAGCTCAGTGCTGACCTGAAGGCTTACTCTCAAAATTACACATAAAAGTGGATTTTACCAACACTTTTTGACTAAATGTGCTTGTCCCTGAGACCACCAGGCTCATTTTATTCAGTCTCGAATTGGTTATTTTCCTTCATGTAAGTTCAGTTCTTGTATAGGGAGAGAAGATTTTAATGTTCAAGCAAATAGAAGCAGCTTCATTGTGTATTTAAATTCGGTATTTGATTGAGCAGAAGTTATACTTGTTATTCTGCCTCTATTTCAGGGTTTTCATTTTCTGCTTAGAGAATTCAGTCATTTTAATGTCCAAGAAAACAATTCTGGAAAATACAACTGGTCAAAAGCGTGTTAAACTGCCTAAAACAGATAGGGGAGAGGGGTATTAAACTAGCCAGCTTTTTCCAGGTGCTTTAGAAATATTTACTATGTATTGCGTTTTACCCCAAAACATAGCTGTACGTTATCTTTCGTCGAAAATACCTTACTTGGAGAAAAATAAAAATAAACATTTGGTTTTGTATAAACTATACCAAATCTTACATTTATCCCTTACATTCATTTTTGAAAACTGCCTGCCTAACTCAAGTCTTTACCAGTACATTTTGCTAACATCCTCCTGGTATTCTTGTCTCTAGATGCTGTCTATTCCAAAACACATTTGCAAAATAATCTCCTTAACTTAAGGAGAATAAGACCTTAAGAGCCATTTATCATATCAGTCTCTTATTTCAAGACATTTGCTCAAAGTCTGTAGTTCTCAGCTTACTACTCAGCACCTTTCACTAAATAAATTAACAACAAAAATCTCAGGTTTGGGAACCAGTCGGTTCCTCACTAGAGGGAAAATAAGGAGCTCTACATCCCCAAGTAGTCTTAGTTCTTGTTCTCTGTCCATGCTGACTTGTGCCATTTAACCATGTCTTCAATGTTTAACAGTTATAGAACTGTATCTATTCTTCTTCAATGAGTTTTGGTAGTTTGTGTCTTCCAAGGAATTGCTCCATTTCATCTAAGCTTTCAAATGTATGTGCTTAGAGTTATTCACAGTATTCCCTTATAATATTTTAATGTGTGTTGGGTCTCTAATGATATCATTCTCTCACTTCTGATATAGTAATTTGTTTCAACTCTAATTTTCTTGGTCAGTCTGTTAAGAGGTTTAACAATTTTAGTGATCTTTTCCAAGAGTCACCTTCTGGTTTTATTGATTTTGCTATTGTTTTGCTGTTTTCAATTTTATGGATTTCTGCTCTTTATTTACTTTCTTCTGGTAAATTTGGTTTATTTTGCTCTTCTTTTTCTAGTTCCCTGAGGTGGAATCAGTATTCATTTGAGGCCTTTCTTTTTTCCTAATATATGCATTTAATGACATGTTTTCTTCTAAGCTCTGCTTTAGCTTTACCTCACAAATTTGATATGTTGTATTTTCATTGTCACTCAGTTTAAAATTTTTTATTTCCTTTGAGACTTGCTCTTTAGCCCAGGGATTATTTAGAAATATTTAATTTCTAAGAATTGGAGGATTTTCCAGATATTTTTGTTATTGATTTCTAGATTAATTCCATTATGGTCTGAGGATATACTTTGTATGATTTCAATACTTAGTTTTAAAAAATATGTTAAGGGGCTTCCCTGGTGGCGCAGTGGTTGAGAGTCCGCCTGCCGATGCAGGGGACACGGGTTCGTGCCCCGGTCCGGGAGGATCCTAAGGTTGTTTTATGACCCGGTCTATGGTCTATCCTGACAAGTGTGCCGTGTGCAGTTGAAGAGGATGTGTATTCAGCTGTTCTTTGGTGGAGTGGTGGTGTTCGATTCTTCTATGGTCTTGCTGATTTTTTGTCTACTTGTTCTATTGCTCGAAGAGGAAACTGAAAGCCTCCAACTATAATTGTGGATTTATTTCTCCTCACAGTTCTTCCAGTTGTATTTTAATACGTTTTTTGGTTCTGGTTTTTTTCTGTGTGTGCATACGTATTACAGATTATATGTCTTCTTAGTGCATTGACCTTCTTATCATTATGTAATGATGGCTCTTTGTTCCTGGTAATTTTCCTTGTTCAAAAGTCCACTTTGTCTAATACTAATAGATATAACCTAGTTTTCTTTAGGTAAGTGTTTGCTTAGTATTTATTTTTCCATCCTTTTACTTTTAACCTGTCTGTATCAGGATATTTCAAGTGAGTTTCTTGACCACATATATTTGAGTCTTAGGTTTATTTTGTTGTTCAATTTAATGTTCACTCTCTTTTATTTGGTATGCTTAGACCATTTATATTTAATATAATTATTGATAAGGTGGTCTACCATTATTTTATTTGTTTCCTTTTTGTCCCTCTATTTTGTATTCTTCTTCTCTCCTTTTGTGCATTCTTCTGAAATATTTGAATATATATTTGTATCCCATTTAAATTTTTCAGCTTTTTGTATTTATCTCTTTTATCTTTTAGTGGCTGTTCTAGGTATTATATATGTCACTTTTTACAGTCTATTAAAAATTAATGTTTTACCTCTTCAAATAAAATGTAGAAACTTGATCCTCCCCGTTTTATGTTGTATTAATATTTGTAGTTGTCATTTGCATTACATCTACATACATTTAAAAGCCTACCAGACAGTGTTATAATTTTGACTTTCCATCTTCGTCCATATTTCAAAAACTTTAAAGGAGAAAGTAATTTGTCATATTAACCTAATTATTTGCCATTTCTGATGCTATTCCTTTATGCCCTAGATTTCCCAGTTTCCCTGTGGTATAATTTCCTTTCTTCCTGCAGTACTTTCTTTAACATTTCTTTTAGAGAAGGCCTGATCTTGACTAATCCTCTTAATTGTATTTCATCTGAGACTGTTGTTTTTATTCCCTCATTCTTGAAAGATACTTTTACGAGATAGAGAAGGCTGGGTTGACAGTTCTTTTCTTACACTACTTTTAAAATTCTGTGTCACTTCCATTTGGCCTCCATTGTTTCTCATGGGAAATCCAGTCATCCAAATGTAGTGTCATTTTTTTCTCTTGTAGCTTTCAAGATTATTTTTTTAAACATTGGTTTTCAGCAGTTTGATTAAAATGTATCTGGGCATGGTTTCCTTTGAGTTTATCCAGTTAGGGATTCTCTTAGCTTCTTGAATTTGTAAATGTATGTTTTTTTAATCAAATTTGGAAAGTTTTCAGCCATCATTTCTTCAAATATTTATTCTGCACCAATCACACTCACATTCTCCTCCCCGATGACTCATCTGGCATGAATGTTATACCTTTTTGTACTATTCCACAGGTTCCTGAGACTGTTAACTTTTCTCCTCTAAAGTATTCTTTCTCTGTTGTTCAGATTAGATAATTTCTGATGCTCTATTCAAGTTCGTAGATTCTTTCCTCTGTCATCATTAGTTACTTTATTTTTTCGTTTTAAAATGTCCATTTGGTTATTTTTACAGCTTCTCTTTCTCTACTGAGGATTACTATCTTTCCATTTGTTTCAAGAGTGTGCAACCTTACTTCATGGAACACAGTTATTATAGCTGCTTTAAAGTTTTGTTAGATTTATATTACTGAGACTCAGATCAACATAGGGTAGGCAGCTGTTGAGTATCTTTTTCCTTATGAGTTGTTGAGGTTTTCTCTATTCTTTGTGTATCAAGTAAGTTTGAATTGTATCCTAGATATTTTGAATATAGTATTATGAGACTGTGGTCCTGTTAAAATCCTCTGGGAAGAGGGACTTCCAGTTCCACTCTAGTTTTAGTGACAGAGACCAGTTTCACCATCCCTTTCAAACAGTGAGACAAAATATATGCAACCTTGGTTTGCAAGACACTGGATATGAGGCAATGAAGGACAGCAGTATGAGGAATAGAAAACAAATGAGATGAGCCCTACAGTTTCCCCTTTTAATTCCTGAGAGAGGGATCAGGACATGATGCAGAGAGTGGGAGCCAAGGCAGAGCTCGGTGGATTCCCTGAATTGAGGAGATTAAGCTGAGCATCCTGAGAGACCAAGGTAGTTGGAATGTATAGTGCAAATAACAGAGATGAGAGAACTGCCCAAAGAGGGGACTCTGGAGATCTGCAGATGACCCTCTCTGAGTATTCTGGAGAGGACTGATCAGTGCATGTTTCTAAGGAAACCACCTGATGCTAGGAAATAGCCATCCTGAAAGATAAGAGGAAACATTCTTTGGAGTTCACACAGTACTAGGAATAGGGGCTGTTAGCCACCAGCCGTAGTGGAAAACTTCATAACCAGTGCATCATCTAATAGAGTACTCAGAAGTTCCTAATTTCAGTAGTGGGAAATAATTAGCCTTAGGCTAAATGCTGCTCTGATCTTTCCTAAATAAATCTTAAAAGCAAGACACAGAAAGTTCAAACTGTTTCCAAGTATCTTAATTGTATCCCAGAAAAAAAAGATCAAGAATGTTTACAAAAACACAAAAACGTCCAGCACCTAACAAGGTAAAATTCACAATACCTGAAATCAGATTTTAAAATCACCAGGCACTCATGCAAATAGGCAGGAAAATATGACCTATAATGAGAATAAAATTCAATCAGTGGAAACCAAACCAGAAGTGACATAGATGTTAGAATTAGCAGTTAAGGACATTAAAAGTCATTATAACAGTATTACATATCTTTAAAAATTTAAGTGGAGACATGAGAAGATATAAAAATCCAAATCAAGTTTCTAGAAAGGAAAACAATGTCTGAAATGAAAAATACACTGATGGGGTTAATAGATAATTAGACATCACAGAAATAAAGGTGAATGAACTTGAAGACAGAGCAATAGCAACTGTCCAGAATATCTTCATTTGCTGATGATATGGCTGAGTATGTGGAAAATATACAAAAATTAATTGTATTTCTGTATCTTATATTAACAACAAATAGAAATCGAAATTTACAGAAAATATAATAGCACCTCAAAATATGACATACTTAGGGATAAACCTGACAAAAAATATGCAAGACGTGTACACTGAAAACTATAAAACATTAATGGGAGAAATTAAAGAAGATCTAAATGGAGAGATACTATGTTAAAGGCTCTGAAGACTCAATAGTTAAGATGTCAGTTCTTTCCAAATTGACCTATATATTCAGTGCAATCCCAATTAAAATCCCAGTTGGTTTTTTCGGGGGGGGGGTGGGTAGAAATTGACAAGGTAATTCTAAATTTATATTAAAATGCAAAGGATCTAAATTAGCCAAAACAGCTTTATAAAGAACATAGATAGAGAATTAACTCTGCCTGATTTCAAGGCTATTATAAAACAAAAGTAATCAAGACAGTGTGGAAATGGCATAAAGATTGATAATAGATTAACAGAACAGAAGAAAGAATCAAAAAAATATATGGCCAAAAAGAAAAAATTTAGACTGACAAAAAAAATATGGGCAGACCAACACATATGGACAACTGATTTTTGACAAAGGTACAAAAGCAGTTCAATGGAAAACAATATTCTTTTCAGCAAATGGTGCTGGAAAAATTGGATGTCTATATGTAAAAAAAGAGAGAACTTCAGTCCATCAATGCATACGTCATACCATACATAAAAATTAACTCAAAATGAATCATACATTTAAATGTAAAATCTAGAAGTATTAAACTTCTGGAATAAAACATAAAATATAAAAAGACAAGCTACAGAATGGGAGAAAATACTTTGCCCGTTTTTAATATTGAGTTGATTTCCTTATTATTACACTTCAAGAGTATTATAGAAAAAATTCTGTGTCAGATGTATGTTTTAGAAATATTTTCATTCAGTTTGCTCTTTCTGTTTGTCTTTTTCTTTAAACAGTCCTTTAAAGAGCAGACATTTTTAATTTTGATAAAATCTATTTTATCAGTTTTCTCATTTATAGTTCATGCTTTTGGTGTCACATTGAAGAAATCTTTTCCTAACCCAAGGTCACAAATGTTTCCTACTGTATTTTCTTCTAGAAGTTTTACAGTTCTAGCTTTTAGGACCATAATCCATTTTGAGTTATTATATAGTGTAAGGTATAAATCAAAGTCAAAAAGGTTTTTAAAGTTTAAAAACATTTATAAATCACTAAAGGATTTGTATCCAAAGTATATAAAGAATATTCAGAATTCAATAATAGAAGACATACAACCCAGTGAAATAAGCAAAAACAATGAGCAGATGCTTCTCCAAAGATGATTTACAGATAAGCATATGAAAAGATGCTCGGTATCATTAGTTATTAGAAAAATGCAAATAAAAACTACAGCGATGTACCACTACTTACCATAAGAATGTCTAAAATTGAAAAGACTGATCACACCAAACATTGGCAAGGATGTGGAGGAAATAGAACTTTCATAGGCTGCTGCTCAGAATTCTAAATGGTACAATCACTTTGGAAAACAATTTGGTGGTTTTTTGGAAAAGTTAAGCATACACCTGCTATGTGATTCATCCTTCCTCTCCTAGATGTTTACCAAAGAGCAGTGAAAGCCTGTGTCTATACGGAGCTGCTGTGAATATTCATAGAAAGTTTCTGTGATAGCTGAAAACTGGGAACAACCCAAATGTCCGTCTATAGGTGAATGGGCAAACACATTTTGTATATTCCTATGTATTAGTTTCTTAGAGCTGCCATAACAAAATGGGTGGTTTAAACAACAGATATTTATTGTCTCCCAGTTCTGGAGGCTAGAACTCCAAAAGCAAGGTGATGAATACGTTTGCTATTCTTATTGTGATAATTGTGATCATGCAGACAAAATGACTAGAGACAAAACTAGTTCAGTCAGTGGAATCAAACAACACAGGGAAGTAACCCCATTACTGGCAATGTTGAGTGCCGTTACCCAGGACAAAGTAAACAGTAGTTCTCCCTGCTAGCGTCTCTGTCATGTCAGTTATGCTCTTGTATTAATTTAGTGGACATAGTGGGAACCCTCCTTTGTCTGTTTCACCGCTAGTTGCCATGAATAAGGCAGAGAGAGTCAGCAGAAGGGAGGGGCTGTCACATACTCTGAGCCAGCTGTGTAGGTAGGTGGTGACCCACATTGCCAAGGCATGACTGATAGAATCTTAACCTATTTCCCAGTCTTTTTTGTTCTTTTAATGAGTCCCTTTTTAAAAAATTAGGGAAGCAAGAGAAAAGATACTTGTGTGTTCCTCCTAGGCAGTGTTCTGTGTAAATTGATTTAAGTATCAGTTTTGCCAAGTATTGGATCCTTAGGCAAGATATTTTATTTTCTGGATCTTACTCAGTTTCTTTAGCTGAACGATAGAAATAATTAATAATAATTATTGCAATTCAACCAGACTTGATAACATCTTCAGTTATTCCACGTTACCACACTTTAAGAAGAGATTTTTTTTTTTGTTGATTTAATAAGCTCTGATGGTACTATTTGCCAACCATTGTTCTAAGCAGTATACAAACATGAATTCATTTAATTTTAATAACAATAATATGATGTGGGTAGTATTTTTCTCATTTTTAAAGGTGGAGTAACTTACCCAGTGTCACAGAGCCATAAAGGGCAGAGCTGGGGTTCGAGCTGAAGAGCGCGTTCTGGCCAGTCTGTGTTCTTCACCACCACGCATGCCGCCTCATATTTGGGATTAGATGTAAAGTTTTAACAGGATAAGAAAGTAACGTACCTTACTAAAAAGGACAGTCACTTGTGCTGAGGCAACAGTTTGCATTATCCAACATTAAATAATACCTGTGCTTAATGATTTTTACTCTCTACCAAATTTTGTAGCACGCAGTATGCAGATACACATATTGACTGCTGATTTGTCACACAGTTAATGCTCAGTTAGCCAAACTGACAAAACACAGAGAGCAAGCAAGTAATAGCCAGTCATTTACATTTGGCCTGTGAGTATCTAATATGCTACAGCATATTATGGAGAGGATTTTTGTCTGCAGTTCCCCTTCCTAAATGTCCTTTCCCTCGTGCATTTACTACATTGTCCCTCAGACATTCTGCAAGAGGTCAGTGAATTTTCTCTAACTTTATCTCATTAAAAATATCATTTTCTGTGCTTCTGAAATCATTGTACTCTTTCAGCCTTTACGAATCTGTAACTCACGGTTATTCAGCAAGCTCTTTGAAATCAAAGCTGGGTCTGCGCCGGGTTATAGATGTTGTCAATTCAGGGATAGCAGGTGGGTTGTATCTGGAGGGTCAACTCTGGACAATTGTGTCTCCCTTGGAACAATGGATAGAAGAGTTCTGATGTGGCTCCTGGCTTAATGGAGTGTCGTCTACAGGGGACCAGGGGAGGCATGGCCACAGGGTGACACTTATTTCCATCCCTATGGCCCAGCTTCTGACTCACTACTCTGCATCTAACCATCAAAGTACAGTAATAATCATGAGGGATTCAAACACCATCGTTAGAGGGTCTTCAGATGGTGAGAAAGATGTCTTCACTTTATTAAACTGAAATCCAGTAAAGATAAGAGCCATCAATGTCGATTTTTGCTTATCATTCTTAAAAGTCAGCCAGGATTCTACTCCTTATATTTTGTCAGCTTCAGGTGACTGGGCTCTCAAATAAGAGATTCAGGAACAGAGGTCATTAGTGATCACTTTACCCTCAAAGCTGAGAGGCTGGAGATGATGTAGGTCAAATCAGGGGTGGCATTGAGACCTGGGAACTAGTGCTTTGGCAGTTTAAAAGCAGGATTCTGGTCTTCTATGAGCATCTGTCTATGAAATGTCACCTGTTTCTCAAAGATGAGTCACTGGAAATAAGATGATGTATTTATAGGATAAAGAGAGGGAATATTTGAAAATCATTAGAATTCTTTTTCCTAATATTAACTTAGAGTCAGTTTTTAATGAAGTAAATGACAGCACTAAAAAAATGATTTATTTGAATTCCTTTAGAGGAAGTTACTCAATTTTCTTCCACCAAATGACCTGCTTCCTGGGAATCTAAGGAGATGGTCCTCGTGTGAAGAAAAGGAAAAATCCACAAAAGCTTGGTGGAAGATTGAAGAAATTAAGCTTGAGTCGACCCCTGCTGTGTACATGAAAGGCTTGAGACCAGATAGACGGGGATTATCTTGGAATACTGTCCCCAGATCATGTTTACTGTTACTACTTTCCCACTGTACAAAGGTGCGGGAAAGCATGCCCCTTCTTTCTACCTCAGAGACCTCTGGCAGCATGGAATACTCCACTGGCGCTTGGATTTCTTCTCCCATCATTGTGGCAGGTCTCTTCAGAGCAAAGATTTGAGGCACATAAATATGGTTGACCAGCCCGAGATATCCATGAAAACCCATGGCAGAAGAAGAAATTACCAAGTGTGTAAAAATGTTTCTGCCGTTTCAATTTTAGAATATTAGAAAGAAACTTTTAAAATTGAAAGTAGCCAATGGCTTGAAATATCTATTAGCTTTCTTAATAAATGCATAAATGAAACTGGACCCATCATCTCTCAAAAAAAAAAAAAGAGTGGATAGAACTGTCATTTCACACAGTCACTTTTTTCAAAGCCTTTGACGCTCCACTTTGAAAAGGATGACATTCAGTAAGAGCTCAAAGCCTCACATTAGTAACCCCTTTTTGAGCTTCTTTTGAATGTGGTCTCTGATCATGGTGTTTCTGGATAGGCTCCCTTTATTAACAGCTGCCCAGCCATCCATTAAAATGACAAGTGAAGGGCCACATGGTGGGGCTGACTGCCCTTAGTGCAACACTGACGGGAGAGATGACAAGAAAGGTTTCTGCCAGTCAGTTGTAAAGATGCCTGTACACCTGGGAACAGACGGAGGACTTTCAGAGCACAGAATAATCTTGGAAACTCCAGGGATCAGAAGTGGAGTTGAGACACGTTGGTGCCAGATGAATCAAAGTGATTTTAAACTAGTAGTAGAAATCTAAGAATGTAAAGCTTGTTAGAGGATTTGCTACAATAATTCTCTGATGATTCCTTCTTGTTGATGGATTAAACTGTCATCTTTATGAAGTTCTGTGGACACCCTTGAGTAGATAACACCTTTCATTGCTACCTCTTTCATTACAGTCAAACCTAGATTATTTCTACTAATGTAGAGTTAAGATGGATGACAGACAACTGTAGGTAACCTCCCTGGGATTTTTTTTTTTTTAATACCTACGATTCTTGCTTTCCCGGGGATCAAATTCTATAGAGCAAAGTTTGACAAAGATAAATGTGAAAACTACTTCTTTGACACAGGCCTTTTAAAAGACTCATTCTTTCTACGTCAGAGACCTCGGGCAGCATTGATTAACGTGAGCAGCGGTGAGTTGGATGGAGAAGTAAATGCTACATGCTTTCTATATGTTTGACCCCCAAAAAAGCCTTTTTAATACATAAAAGTAGTAAACAACAGGCCCATGTGTTTTCTTATTAACTTTTTATTTTTTTTAACTAACTGCACTTACAGAAGTTGCAGAAATAGAATTGAATTCTGTGAACCCTTCACCCCTCTTTCCCCAGTGGTGATACCTTTTATAACTGTAGTTATAAAACCCAGTAAATTGACGTTGGCACTATACTATTAACTACATTACAGGCCTTATTCAGTTTTCACCAGTTTTTACATGAACTCATTGTGCGTGCATGTGCGTGTGTAACTTATATGGTTTTACGGGCAAGTTCTACCACACTTTCGAGAAACAGATTATTCCAGGCATATATTAGAGTGGACCGCATGAAATGTCAACGTTTGGTCAGTTGTAAATTGACTATGAGTTAAAAATTTGATATAAATATAATTCCATTTTTACTCTTGCGAGTTTACAACAGTACTGTGTCTTTTTTTGTTTGGTTCTTGAGTTTATTTTTATTTTTATATTTTTCCACAGAAGTAAACAGCATAATGTCTTTGAAAGAAATGCAGAATCTTTTTTAATATCTATTTTAACTGAAACATCATACACAGCTGAAGCAGGTAGAAGCATCATTTGGCCTCTGGAAAACCTCTGTTAGTGAAAGGATATTCAATGAGAGTTCAAAACTTTCATTCTGTAGCTTTGTAGTATAGTCTGAAGTCAGGGAGCCTGGTTCCTCCAGCTCTGTTTTTCTTTCTCAGGATTGCTTTGGCAATTCAGGGTCTTTTGTGTTTCCATATAAATTGTAAACATTTTTGTTCTAGTTCTGTGAAAAATGCCACTGGCAATTTGATAGGGATTGCACTGGATCTGTAGATTGCTTTGGGTAGTATAGTCATTTTGACAATATTGATTCTTCCAAACCAAGAACATGGTATATCTCTCCATCTGTTTGTGTCAACTTTGATTTCTTTCATCAGCATCTTCTAGTTTTCTGAGTACAGGTCTTTTGCCTCCTTAGGTAGGTTTATTCCTAGGTATTTTATTCTTTTTGTTGCAATGGTAAATGGGATTGTTTCCTTAATTTCTCTTTCGATCTCTTATTGTTAGTGTGTAGGAATGCAAGAGATTTCTGTGTATTAATTTTGTATCCTGCAACTTTACCAGATTCACTGATGAGCTCTAGTAGTTTTCTGGTAGCATCATTAGGATTTTCTACGTATAGTATCACGTCATCTGCAAACAGTGACAGTTTTACTTCTTCTTTTCCAGTTTGGATTCCTTTTTCTTTGGATTTTCTTTGGATTTCTTTTTCTTCTGATTGCCATGGCTAGGACTTCCAAAACTATGCTGAATAATAGTGGTGAGAGTGGACATGCTTATCTTGTTCTTGATCTTAAAGGGAATGCTTTCAGTTTTTCATCGTTGAGAATGACGTTAGCTGTGGGTTTAACAGTATGGTACTGGCACAAAAACAGAAATATAGATCAAAGGAACAGGATAGAAGGTCCAGAGATAAACCCACATACCTGTGGTCAACTAATCTATGACAAAGGGGACAAGAATATACAATGGAGAAAAGACAGTCTCTTCAATAAGTGGTGCTGGGAAAACTGGACAGCTACATGTAAGAGAATGAAATTAGAACACTCCCTAACACCATGCACAAAAATTAACTCAATACGGATTAAATACCTAAATGTAAGGCTGGATACTGTAAAACTCTTAGAGGAAAACATAGGCAGAACACTCTCTGACATAAATCACATCAAGATCCTTTTTGACCCACCTCCTAGAGAAATGGAAATAAAAACAAAAATAAACAAATGGGACCTAATAAAACTTAAAAGCTTTTGCACAGCAAGGAAAACCATAAACAAAGCAAAAAGACAACCCACAGAATGGGAGAAAACATTTGCAAATGAAGCGACTGACAAGGGATTAATCTCCAAAATATACAAATAGCTCGCACAGCTCAATATCAAAAAAACAGCCCAATCAAAAAATGGGCAGAAGACCTAAATAGACATTTCTCCAAAGAAGACATACAAATGGCCAAAAAGCAGTTGAAAAACTGCTCAACATCACTAATCATTAGAGAAATGCAAATCAAAACTACAGTGAGGTATCACCTCACACCAGTCAGAATGGCCATCATCAAAAAATCTACAAACAATAAATGCTGGAGAGGGTGTGAAGAAAAGGGAACCCTCCTACACTATTGTTGGCAGTGTAAATTAGTAACAACCACTATGGAGAGCAGTATGGAGGTTCCTTAAAAAACTAAATATAGAACTACCATATGATCCAGCAGTCTCACTCCTGGACTTATATCCAGAGAAAACCATGATTCAGAAAGATACGTGCACCCCAATGTTCATTGCAGCACTATTTACAGTAGCCAAGACATGAAAGCAACCTAAATGTCCATCGACAGAGGAGTGGATAAGGAAGATGTGGTACATATATACGATGGAATATTACTCAGCAATAAAAAAGAATGAAATAATGCCATTTGCAGCAACATGGATGCAACTAGAGATTATCATACTAAGTAAGTCAGAGAAAGACAAATAGCATATGATGTCACTTATCTGTGGAACCTAATAAAAAATGATACAAATGAACTTTACAAAACAAACAGACTCACAGACCTCAAAATCAAACTTATGTTTACCATAGGCGAAACATGGGGGGAAGTGATGAATTAGGAGATTGGGATTAACATATATACACCAGATGTGAAATAGATACCTAATAAGGACCTACTGTATAGTACAGGGAAATCTACTCAATATTCTGTAATAACCTATTTGGGAAAAGAATCTGAAAAAGAATGGATTATATGTATATGTACAACTGATTCACTTTGCTATACACTTGAAATTAACACAACATTGTAAATCAACTATACTCCAATAAAAAAATTTTTTTAAATTTCACTCTGGGAATCTGATTTTCAAAACTGAGTCTCAAAAGAGATCTAAATTTGTTTTAAATAAAAACTAATTGAAAGCTAACCCACAAACAGTAGTTCAAAATTTGTTGCAAACTTAAGGAGTGTCCAATAAGACAGTATATCTATACTTGGCTACAATAGAGAAGGTGAAAAAATTGGACAGATGGGCGCAGTAATTGATAGGTGGTCAAAAATTGAGAACTGTTTTGGAGAGGATCAATGCCTGTGACAAGCAAAATAGAAATTGTATGACAATAAAAAGCTATGTGGACAGGGTCTGGATGTCACTAAAGCACATGATATGCGTAGAAAGCACCACTGCAACTAGAAAAGATTTTGCTGACAGTATTGTGGTCTGTTAAACCCATGTGAAACAACTACCAACATCATCATTTGCATGTACCAGACTCACTGGAACTTTCTCCAGTGGACTACCTTCACATTCCTCATTTGGACTCCAAAAAAAAAACCTCCCTCCGTAAAGAAGTAGTAGATTGGAGAGCTAGGACAATTTATGCTATCTAAAACTACTCAATTTTTAAAAATTGAATGTAATTTTTAACATGTTAGTATAAGAAAATTTTAATGCTAGTGGTGCATATGGGTCGACTAAAACTTTTTTCCAGAATTTTCATTATTGTTTTACAAGAATAGCAATTTCATATAATATAAAACTGTTCCAGAAAACAGAAAATAGGAGGACATTCCCCAACTTATCTCTGACACCAAAGTCAGACAAGTATCATATAATAGAGGAAAATTATGGAACAATATCACTCACTAATCTACATGAAAAAAAATCCTAGACATGATAAGAGCATAGTAGATCCAGTAATATAAAGAATAAAAACTACATTCTGACCAAGTTGGGATTATTCTGGAGATACAGGAGTGGTTACCATTAAAAAAAATCTCTGAACATAAGTCATCACATTAACACAGGTGAAAAAAGTACAGACACTTCAATAGGGACCCAAAGGACAGTTGATAAAATTCCACACCTGTTCACAATTAAAAAAAAAAAAAACTCTTGGCAAAGTCATGGTAAGAAATAGAAGGGAATTCTCTTAATATGATTAAGGTTATCTACTCACAACCTACACCTGACATCATAATGGTAAAACATTAGAAGCGTTCCCTTGAAAATCAAGAGTAAGAAAATTGTGGCCACCGCCACCATATCCATTCCACATTGTTCTGGTGGTGCTGGACAGAGAGTTAAAACAAGAAAGAGAAACAAAGACTATAAGGATTAGAAAGGAGAAAATAAAACTGTCATTATTCACATCAGGTTGTGTACATAAAAATCCCCAAACAACCTACAAATTATAATAATCAATAATAGAGGTAACCAAGTTTAAAATTAATATTGAATAGTCAGTTTCATTTCTGTACACAATTTCTGTAAAACAACTTAGAAATTGTAGTTTTAAAAGAGAAACCAATTTAATGAGAACAATAACAATAAAAGAGTACCTAGAAATAAATTTTACAAACCATATACAGGACAGTCTCAGAGAATATTTTTAAATGTTATTGAAAGACATTAAAGATTACTTAAATAAATGAAAAGATATACTTAATGGGGAGAAAGATTCAATGTTGTAAAGATATCAGTACTATTGTAAAGATTATAAATTTGTAAATTTTATAAAGATACCAATTTCCACCAATTTACTTATACACTATTTGCAATGCTTGCCAAAATCCAGACTGGCATTCTGTTAGAGAATTTGAGAATTCATTCCAAAATATATGTAGAAAAGAAAATAGCAAAAAAAAAAAAAAAAATAGCTAGAAGATGATGAGAGGACTTGACCTACCAGATCTCAAAACTTATTCTGTCTGTAGTAATTAAAACATTGTTTAATTGGATGTAAGGATAGACATATTGCCAGTGGATCCAAGTAGAATTCATAAAAAGACTCACACCTACCTAGAAACTTAAGTGATAAAAGTGGCATTACACATCTGTAGGAAAGACAGGCCAAATTGGATCCCTATTTTATACTCTACATAAATCGATTCTAGGTATTTTAAAAACTTAACTATGTAAAGTAAAACTTTAAATCTTTTAGAAGGAAATGAAAGAGCATTTTTACAGCCTTCAAGTAGGGAAATTCATCTTCAACAAGACAATGAAGTTCTAACTGTAAAATATTCAAAAGTATGATGTTAAAATTAAGGACTTATGTTAAACAAAAGACATCATAAAGTGAAAGGAGAAGCCATAAAAGCAAGAAGGTATTTATAACACATAATTGACAAATAATCAGTATTCAAAATTTTATGCAAAAATCTAAAACCTCCTACAAATGAATTAAAAAAAACCCATACACAATGGGGGTGGGAAGGAAAGGGCAAAAGATCTGAACAGGTAGTTATTTCACTGAAGAGAAAATATATATTATTTTTGCCACAAAATTCACCATTTTATTTATTTTTTCACATCTTTATTGGAGTATAATTGCTTTACAATGCTGTGTTAGTTTCTGCTTTATAACAAAGTGAATCAGCTATACCCATACTTATATCCCCATATCTCCTCCCTCTTGCGTCTCCCTCCCACCCTCCCTATCCCACCCCTCTAGGTGGTCACAAAGCACCGAGCTGATCTCCCTGTGCTATGCGGCTGCTTCTAGCTATCCATTTTACATTTGGTAGTGTATATATGTCAGTGCTACTCTGAAGAGAAAATATTAATCAAAACACATCCAACTTCATTAGTAATCAGGGAACTGCAACTTAAGATTATAATGAAACACCATTTTACACCTGTTAAATGGGTTAAAAAATAAATATATAAGACATCAGGCAACAGCAACTATTGTTGAGAATGTGTATTAATGGAAATTTATGTTCTGCTGGTGGGTGTAAATTGATTTAACCAACCTGAAAAACAATTTGACATTGTCTTGCAAAGCTGAACACCTGAATACTTACGTCACTAGCTGGCTGTGAACTGTCCCCCAGTGTTTGCATGCCTGTTCTTCCTTTACTAACAGAACACCCCCAAGTTTTAGCTGAACGTATGGCCACCCAGCTACAGAGCAGCCTCCCTAGTCTCTGCAGGTAGGCGTGGCTAGAAGATGGAGTTCCGGCAACAGGATGTGAGAAGCAATTTGTGCAACATCCAAGCCATGTCTTTAAAGTTTCCAGATTCTCTTTCCCCTGACCCGGTGGCTGGGACACAGAACAACTGGACGCTGCTTTGACTCAGTGATGGAAGACCCACGTTGAGAGGGGCAGAGCCAGTTCCCCAGCCAGAGGCATGGAAGGAATGGAACCAGAGGAGCCCAGGCAGCTTAAATGGCGGTGCTGGTAGTGTTCCAGTTACCACTGTACCATTATTAGTTTCTGCATTTTTCCTCATAACCTACATCCGTTGTCTTGTATGCTTCAAGTATCGTAGAATGCAAAAGTAAGGAAAAAAATAAAGGAGAGGCGTTCTCTTTGGCCCCCTACAAATCTGCATTCTGTAGAGCACGTGTCTCTGAAAGGTGAACACTGTTCCTGCCAGACAAATCAGAGAGCCTCCCGGGCTGAATCCTGAGGCTCAGGCCTCAACCAGACTCCTGGTGGCCCCTCTGGGAAAGCCGTCCTCTCTGCCTTCATTTGTTCGCGTGATTAAGAAAGATACTATTTATTAAAAGTCTCACATGCACTAGCCCATAGATCTCTCTACCCTCATCTCGCCGCAGATCCAACGCTAGCATTTCAGTCCTTAACGTCCCCTCCGGAATGCCAGCCCCTTCCTGTATTTCCTTGGCAGTCCTGAATCCCGATTTTACAGACTTTGGGCAGCTCATCACCCCGGCTCTATCTTGATCCCTTCCTTCTCTTCTTGTCCCCAGTCCTCTCTGAGGCCTTTCTTCACACCTGGAACAGAGTTCTCTTTCACAAACCAGTCATCTCCCTTTTCTTTACTTTTTTTCTTTTCGCCTCTTAACTTCTCCATGAAACCCTTCCTGACTAGCTAGAAGGCGATTTAAAATCTCTTCACATGGGCTTCCCTGGTGGCGCAGTGGTTAACAATCCGCCTGCCAATGCAGGGGACACGGGTTCGAGCCCTGGTCCGGGAAGATCCCACATGCCGTGGAGCAACTAAGCCCGTGCTCCACAACTACTGAGCCCATGCGCCACAACTACTGAGCCTGCGCTCTAGAGCCCGCGAGCCACAACTACTGAAGCCCGCGTGCCTAGAGCCCGTGGTCTGCAACAAGAGAAGCCACCGCGATGAGAAGCCCGCGCACCGCAACAAAGAGTAGCCCCCGCTCGCCGCAACTAGAGAAAGCCCGCACGCAGCAACGAAGACCCAACGCAGCCAAAAATAAAATAAATAACATAAATAAAAATTTTTAAATGCTTAAAAAAATGAATCTTTAAAAACAAAATCTCTTCACATTAATTTTGCTAATTATCTCAGGGGTATATTAAAAACACTATTGTTTTCAATAACAAAAGTTGGGAGGTACAACCTAGAAAGTATTGCCAAGCTACACTGTAGAAGAGAAGGTGGGTTTGAAGCCGAGGCTGCCCCTGACATCTTGGACAGGTAGCTGCTGGCATCCGACCAGCTTCTTCACCTTCGCCACCTGCCTCCAGGCCAGCAGCAGCAGTACCAGACCCCACGTGAGAGTAAAGAAATTCCTCCCCCGACCCCCGGAGCTGGGGATCGTGAGGTCGACTGCAGTGAGTCCTTATCCATTATCCACATCTCATTGCATCCACTGCTTCACACTCCTTATCTGTCTCTCCCCAACGCACTCACCTCTCTTTAGCTGCTGGGCTGTCTTGATTTAGTGAGTGTAATGCCCCATTCATCTAGTTCTCTCGCTTCAGCCTGCCCTACCTTAACTCTTGACTTAGCAAAGCCTGGCCTCTCCATCCAGCTGCGGGGACTCTCTTCTTCCCCTTCTCTGTCTCCTCCACAGACTGACCCAAAAGATAGCCTGGGACCTGGCGCAGGCTCTCATTCCTCTCCAGTCAGAATAGAATCCCTATTGTCCGAAGCAAAAACTGGCAGCCGCACTTCCTACATTCCTAACTTTTGACCAGCCTCCTGATACTATAATAATCATCACAAAAACTAATACTTTGTGGGTACCTAATGTGTGTTTGGCATTATTTTTAAAGCGCTTGACAAATATCATCCATTAAATTTACACAACCCAATGAGGAAGATACTAACATTATCTCTAGATAAGAAAACTGAGGTTTAAAGAGGTTATCTTTCTAGTACTTGGTAGAACAAGGATTCTAATCCTGACAAACTAACACCAAAAACCTTAAAATCTTGAATTCCATACTGAGAAAACATAAAACTAGGCAATGCCTGATTGTCTGGAAAGTGCTCAGTGAGTGCAAAGCAGGCAATGACAGCTGGCTGGCCATCAGTAAGTGCTGTCAAATTCTAGTCTCTACTAATCAAAATACTGGTCACAGTTCATGGGTTTTAGGAAACAGTTCTTATTCTTACGGAGGGATGCCAGAGAAATTAACTTTTAATATTTTTTATTTTATTTATTTTATTTTTGGCTGCGCTGGGTCTTCGTTGCTGCACTCGGGCTTTCTCCAGTTGCGGCGAGCAGAGGCTACTCTTCGTTGCAGTGTGCGGGCTTCTCATTGCAGTGGCTTCTCTTGTTGCAGAGCACGGGCTTTAGGCACGCAGGCTTCAGTAGTTGTGGCACACGGGCTCAGTAGTTGTGGCTCGCGGGCTCTAGAGCGCAGGCTCAGTAGTTGTGGCGCATAGGCCTAGTTGCTGCACGGCATGTGGGATCTTCCCGGACCAGGGCTTGAACCCGTGTCCCCTGCGCTGGCAGGTGGATTCTTAACCACTGCGCCACCAGGGAAGCCCAACTTTTAATATTTTTTAACATTACATTTGCCATCAACAAAGTGGAAAGATAACCTACCAAATGGAAGAAAGTATTTGCAAATCATATATCTGATAAGGAGTTAATACCCAAAATACATACAGAGCTCATACAACTCGATAATAACAACAACAAAAGCAATCCAACAATAAATGGGCAGAGGAGCTAAATAGACATTTTCCCAAAGAAGACATACAAATGGTTGACAGGTACATGAAAAGGTGCTCAGCATCACTAATTATCAGGAAATGCAAACCGAAAATGTGATGAGCTGTCACCTCACATCTGTTAGAATGGCCGTCCTCAAAAGGACAAGAAACAACAAGTGCTGGTGAGGATGTGGAGAAAAGGAAACCCTGTGAACTACTGGTGGGAATGCAAATTGGTGCGGCCACTATGGAAAACAGTTTGGAGGTTTCTAAAAAAATGAAACAGAGAATGATCCAGCAATTCCACTTCCGGGTATTTATCTGATGACAACAAAAATACTAGCTCAAAAAGATATATGCACCCCCATGTACATTGCACCGTTATTTACAATAGCCAAGAAATCAAAACAACCTAAGTGTCCATTAGTAGGTGAATGAATAAGGAAAGTATGGTATATATACACAATGGAATATTACTCAGCCATAAAGAAGAATGAAGTCTTGCTATTCGTGACAACATTGCTGGACCTTGAGGGCGTTACGCTAAGTGAAATAAGTCGGACAGAGGCAAATATGGGAAGCGCCTAAAATAACAACAGAAAGCCCCCCAAAAACAGAGAACAGATTGGTGGTTGCCAAAGACAAGGGGTGGGCATAATATGTGAAGGAGGTCAAAAGGTACAAATTTCCAGTTATAAAATGAGTACGTTCTGGGGATGTCGTGTGTAGCACGGTGACTCTAGTGAACAACACTGTATCGCGTACTTGAAACTTGCTAGGAGAGTAGATCTTGAAAATTCTCATCACAGGAAAAGAAATTTGTAACTCTGTGTAGTGACAGATGTTAACTAGACTTATTGTGGAGATAATTCCGCAATATATACAAATAACGAATCATTTTGCACACCTGAAACTAATACAGTGTTACATGTCAGTTATACACACCTACGCACATACAGGCTCAAGCTATCGTGTCACCCAACGTGAAAATGGATAATTTGAATAGCCTTGTAACTAATAAAGAAGTTGACTTCATAATGTTAAAAAACTGAAAAAGGATATCTTCAGGTCTTGATGATTTCACGGCAGAATTCAACCAAATGCATGAAGAATCAGCACCAATTCTACGCAATATTTTCCAGAAAATAGAAGATAAGGGAACATTTTCCAGCTTATTTTACGATGCGGGTATTAACCTGATACCGAACTGAACAAAAATAACACAAAAAGAAAACTAGAGATCAGTGTCCCTCATAAAAAAATAAAATCGCATCCTTTTCTTGCCCGTATCCAGGTATCTCAGAGCTTTGACTCCTTCATGGTCTTTGCCTCAGTTCCCGAGCCCTGCCCAGAGCTTCCTCTTTGCTCAAGACCTCTCCCTGCCGGCCCTGTGTCAGCATCTCCCCCCCTGCAGAAATGAGCCTTGTTAGCACAAGGGTCCTGCCCCCTTGAGCATGTAAACGCTGGGAACCTAGTCTTGAGGTCTACCCAGTCCAAGTGTGGCAGAGAGAAATGCCCGGAATTCTTTAACTTGGGATTTTATGTGAAAATAGCAAAACGATATACTGAATATGACTGAACACATACTTGGAAATGAAAATTATACAGAGTTTGTTTTATGCATGTAAAAGGGCATTTTCATCCAAGGCCAGAGCTGAGGGACCTTAGAACTCATGCCTTCTGACCCAGAGGTCAGCTGAGATGCTCCAGGCAGACTTGCCTCTTAACTGCCATAGAACGTTGGGAAAGTTCTTAACTGTCCCTGAGAGCAGAGTCCAGCCACATCTCTTCATGCCCCTGCTGGAGCAGGAGCTCTGTAGGAGTTTGAAACCAGTATATATTCATATATTTCTGCTGGACTGAGTGTCCCCCATAGAAATCAGGTCGAAGGGAAAAGCTGTAGGAGTCCTGAGAGGAGATCCTTGTGAATAAGGACAGAGCAGGGCAATGCGCGTCTGCCAGAGAGCAGAGATGCCCTGTGCCCTGAACCAGCTTCTCTACCCACCTACCCCCTCCCCGGGGGGGTGTACTCCGGAAAGGAGAGGGCTGTGGTCCAAAGGAGCAGTGGGTCCCTTGCACCCTAGTTGATGGATGGAGCGGTGACCCAGCGGAGACAGGCAGCAGTGTGGGGGAGTGGCCTGTGTGAGAGGAGGGGGGGCATGGAGGCCAAGCAGGGGCTTCTAAAAGCCTGTGGGCCTTTCTGAAGCAAGCCCCCAGGCCTCCTTCCAGGTACCTGTGGAAGAAAAGTGAACTTACCTTCCTAGAAGCAGGGATAGTCAGATGCAGATGAAAACACACTTTAAGGTCCTGTGGAACAGTTTGGAAGAAGTATCAGGAAGGGGGAGAAATAGGATTTTTGCTGGGAAAAGAAGCCGGGGACCAGAGCAGGGAGAATGGCAGGATCACTACGAATGAGGAGTGGATGCCCTTGGCGGCAAGTGAAACGGGCTGTAAACCAAGCAGGGCGTATACGGGGTGCGGGTATGAACCTGGAATTCTTCCCCGTGAGGGCTGGACGGTAGCCCTTAGCCGGGTGGACAGGGGAGTCACCCTGGTCCAGTCTGTATCCCCTCCCCGTGTCTCCGTTGATCAGATCTTCACCGGCTGTCCCCTCCATGCTTTGTGCCCTTATTTCTGAGACCTTGACTTGGCTTAGGCAGCTGCTCAGAGGACAGCCTCTGTGCGTAACGTCCAATCCCTTTACCTCACGGCAGGCTCCGCTTCCCCGCGCTAGGTCCTGCGAGGTTTGCTGTGGCCACAGCGCGGCTGCCTCCCTGGCCAGCCCAAGTCTGCGGTGCCTGTTTCTGTGTTTTCTTTGGCAATTGCATTCTCTTTGGGTCCTGGCTTCTTCCTACATGCCACAGTAATCAGACTGGTGATTCAGATCCAGCTCAGGAGATGAATACCAGTTCAAAAGAAGCCCTAGTGGACCAAAAATGGGGACAGAGTTGAACATTTTTAACGTGAAAGGTCGGTTCCTGCTTGAAATTGGAGCTGAAAAGTGTCCCCGGTAGCCCAAAGCATGGACACCAATTCCTTCCTGTGCAACCAAAGGCCGTGAGCCTCTCTCTAGCCTCCCAGCCCATCCCCTTGCCATAGTAGCTGATGGCATGTCTATTTGGCCAATTTTGTGTCTATAATCGATGCAGACCTCCACAGAGCAGGTCCTGGGGCTTAACTGCCCACCTCTGGTCATTTTGCTTTTTTGTTTCTTAACTTCCCACCCGGTAAGCTGCTAACCTAACCTGTGGGTAACCTGCTTACCTACCTGGTCTAGACTCTTGCTTCCCCTCCCTGTTGCCCCCTTTAGAGGGGACCCAGATAACAGAAGTGTGGCTTCACAGGAAGAAGGATCTGGAAGGTGTATTCGAGACGTTGAACTCCAGAAGGCAGTTGAAGAGGGAAAAGTAGACACCGTAGGTTCACGTAGACGCGTCTGGAGTTTGGAAATTCAGGTTTCGGGAGCCATACAGTCCTTGGGGGGCAGGGTTGGCGCCTTTGGCAAAGACCCCATGCTGTTAAGGAAAGCACGCAGCTTCTGTTTCTTACTCTGCCCGCCTGAGCGAATTTGAGCAGGTCACTGACTTTCTAACCTTGGCTCTTCATCCAGATTTCAGGGAGGACGGGGAAAAGCTGGAGAGGGTGATCCCTTGGAACTTTGTGGGTGTGGAGATCCAGAGGCGGGGACCAGCGACCTCAGGAGGTGCTGAGATGCCTCAGCTGCTGTTTTTATGACACCTGCCGCATCTGTGTGGCCCGTGAAAGCTCTTGGTGCTGGTGCTTTCCTGCGTCTCCAGACTTCCGTCGCTCATTAAGCTGCCCGCTGCCAAGACTCGCAGGACGCCAGGAAGAACCCTGAGATGCCTTTACCTAGCGCAGCGCGCTTCTCCATCTGTTTCCCTTACTAGCATGTTGAACAGCATTGAACAGACAGCTTTCCAGCTGTAAGAAAGACATTGAAGTCTGAGCCAAGAGCAACCTCATTCTGTCAGCGTTTCCCTTTTCATTTTTTAACTTAAAAATCATTTTTAATTAAAAAAATGTATCGGTTAGGAGGTGAGTGGCACTCCCTCGCTTAAAACCTTAGACGATGTCCCATTGCCGAGACGTTAAATCAAGCTCCGTGGCAGGGAACGCACAATTCTTCGCACGCTGGCCCAAGCCTGCCTTCCCAGTGTCATCTCCTGTCCCGAGCTCCCACTCTGGTCGCTCTGGCTCCCTCAGAGAGCCGGGAACGTGCTCACTACCCGCAGGCCTCTGGGTTTTTGCTCAGGTTGCTGTTTCTTCTCTGTCCTCTGCCTCTGAAGCATCACTCTGTGCAACTCCTTCATCGTCTTGTCACCCCTCCCACCTCTTTCCTCCTTGAAAGGCACCGGCCCTCCCCCTCCATGCTCCAAAAGCCCCTTCACCTCTTCTCATTTTTGCGCACAGTCTTATTATTTAACTTCCACGCGTGTCTTGTCTTGCCAACCGTTAGAGCTTTTCGGGCAACAGGGATGGTTCTTACATTTGTTCCATGCTCCCTGTGTTGGCAGATGCGGTACACACATGTAGCTGTTCAGTAAATGTTGGATTAAAATGCAGGAAAAGGAAGTAAACCGACCGACCCCTTGGAAGGCGTTCCAGCGCTGAGTTTTCTTTCTAAAACCCCCACATCCGTCCTCACTGCCCTCAGGGTTCAGGTTGGTGGATCAACATTGACGGTGCTCTTGCGCGTCTGGCCCAGAGGCAGGAGGTGACTGAAGCCAGTCTTCCAGACATCGACCAAGCAGAGCAGAAACCTTCCGGACGTGGCTTTCAGGATGCCCGAGTCTGGCATATTGAGGGTAGACTAAGACACGAAAAAAGGAAAAAAAAACGAGTCGCCTGCAGCTACGCCTGCAGAGAATTTATCTAGTTAGAATCGATCTAATCTTACCTTAAGTAGACAAACTGTTTTATTCAAAGTTTAAAATGGAGATTTTGAGAAAATTGACAAAGTAGATAACTCAATACAGCTTTTATTTTTCTGGATGTCTTTTAAGTGACAGATTATGTCTTAGAAGTCTTGGTTTATCTACCTTTTCAAAAGAAAGCCGACTGAGTTTCCTCTCTCGTGATTTCCCTCAGGAATAAGAGGTGAGACAGATTTATTATGGTAATTGAAAAATTGAAAGCAGAAGGATTTTTAAAGTATTAAGGGAGCTAGTGATAGCATTTGAAATCATTCTTACTGACTACTCCCAGAACATATATTATGAATATTTACGCAACATAGATAATAGTGCGCCTCAGAGCACAAACACTGTATGCCCCTCAAGTTTGAAAAAAAATAGACTGGAAATGAATGCTGTACTTTTCTTGACTGAAGAAAAACCTTCAATCCCAAGCTACAAAATTCTACAAAACCATTAACGCTATCCTGGGGTGACCTTTACTTGTATTCTTTCCCGGCATCCTTCAGTCTTTCAGGATAGGACCAAAAAACCAAACTGCCTAGTTAGGGTAAGTTCATCCTGCTAAGAAATACAAATTTTTCCAGAGCAAAAATAAGCCGTGAATTCAGCCACTTAACAAGATCTGGAGATTATGAAGATTCCCAGATTTGGGGCTGTTACTTATTTCCCAGAAAAAAAGTATCAAAAGACATCAGTTCCATCATCCTTAACATAATTAAAACCTGTCTGACTCAGAAATGATTTGAGAGGTAGGCATGCACGTGACAATCACGCCCCAGATCTGTTCTGGAAGGATACTGGACAGCGTTTCAGAAATTGCCCAAGACAGAGAGGTTGTTTTAATCCTACAGTCAAGTTCCACTGGATACAATTTAAATTATCAAGAGGACTTCCAATTTATCATTTCCATCTGACTTTTTCACTTTATTAGTATATGATTTCAGAAATGTAGACATGGAAGGATAGCATATATTCTCATTTTTTACCTGTAATGCCCTCCTAACTGCTCTCCCTAACTCCCTGGCTCTGGGCCTCTAATGTCTTCCCCACGATGCAGGCCACAGTCTCTCTCTAAAATGCAGGTCTGAGTGTGTCACTTCCCTATTTAAAATCCCTCAGAGGTGTTCCATTGCTCTTAGGATGACGTCCCAAAGGTCCTCCATTGCTCTTAGGATGAAGTCCAAATTCCTTGTCTTGGCTTACAGACCCTGCTGGATGGTCCTGGCTTCTCTCTCCAATTTTTTATCTTTCTCACCCCTCACCCCTGCTGTCACCACACACGTCTGCTTTCCAGGCTGTATGGGAGATCCTTAATCAAGCCCTGTACCCTTGCTTCCTTCCACTTCTCCAGCGTTTTGTTCCCTCCTACTCCTGCTCTTATCCTAATGCTCCTTTCATTTAATATATTTATTTATTTATTTTGGCTGTGTTGGGTCTTCGTTTCTGTGCGAGGGCTTTCTCTAGTTGCAGCGAGCGGGGGCCTCTCACTCTCACGGCCTCTCTTGTTGCGGAGCACAGGCTCCGGACGCGCGGGCTCAGTAGTTGTGGCGCACCGGCCCAGTTGCTCCGCGGCACGTGGGATCCTCCCGGACCGGGGCGCGAACCCGTGTCCCCTGCATCGGCAGGCGGACTCTCAACCACTGCGCCACCAGGGAAGCCCAAGCTCCTTCAATTTAGACTTGACTTCGTATGCACATGTTTGTGTGAACACACATAAGAATGAATGCATTGGGTGGTAGGAAGAATAAGGTTTAACTCAACTACTACGCCCTTCAAATTCTATAGTGATTTTACGGGCCAACGTGTAACTTACAGTTCCAGACACTTGTGTTTCTGTCTTCTTCACTATACCCACCCCAGCAAGTCAGTTTGAAGGTTTGACATATTATGAGCTAAGTTCTGTTTCCAGTTAAAAGCAGCACTAATATGTAGAGTGCTCTGGCCATCTCTCTTGGTACCTTTAATCGTACACTAATGGGATTAGACAGGAGTGCTCCGTCTCTCTGTGTTTGGTTTGGCTTGGTCTTAACTATGTAAAAGATCGTACAGTAACCTTAAGGAGATGTTTAATTCACCACAAAGATAATTTTCTCCTTTACTGATTTAACAGGAAGATAATCTAGGGGAATAATGAATACAGTTCACCTGACTAATTTTGAATAGATTTCACCGTTCCCATAGATTTTTAGAAAAAGTATCGTCGTACTTTTTGTACTTTCATAGGAAAATAGTTTTGCATCTGGACACAGTACCTCTCTGTACCTCTAAGTTTTTGCTTTCCACTATTGAAATTCAGGATCAGATATAGTAAGAATTCAAAATTTTTGCTGGTTATTGGTTATTGCCAAAATATCTCGTTAATGATCTGCATTCTTCAATTATCAGCTTTAATGCCAAGAAAGCATAGCCTTATACAACTCAACTTTAATTCAGTAAGCTTTTACTAAACAGTTGCTGTATTTCAGGGATTTGCTCCTTGAAAAGGCCCTTATTCATATTGACCTACTTGAGTGATTATTAGGTGTGCCCAGGACGTAGAGGAGTGAATGGTCTAATATTGACTCTCAGACTCCATGGGTGAGCAGGCTCTCCAAAGGCTGGGCTTTCCTGAAGCCTCCTCTGCTTGGTGTAATGCTGGCATCTCTCCCTGGTGCTTACCGCTCAGGGCTGTGTAGTTGTGCCCAGATGGCTGACATCATCTGTAGTACAGTGCATTTATAGAAATACTACCAAGATGGGTCATGAATGAGGGATTTGTGATATTGAGTTCTCAGGATTACTTCTTAAAGAATTCCCCAAGTCAAGATTTGCATAATCAAGGTTATTATCCAGCTGTAGGATGTTACCCAGGATCCTAGTTCCAGTAGCCCAAGAACTCCTGTAGTAGAATGGTTGCTGGGGGCTGTGCACTGGACCAGGGGCTGGGGTGGCCTTGAGAGATCATGCGCTGCCCCTGCCCCACCCAGAAAATCCTACATCCAAATGTCGGGGCCTGGGCCTGGGCCTGGGCCTGGTACCTGCCACTGCCCTGGTGTTCGCAGAGGTGCTCCGTTAATACTGACTTAGAGAATGAAGGAGAAGCTTTTCAAAATGGACAGCTTTATCCTGAGATAAACTTTGTTCTTGAGAATAAAGTCAAAAACAAGATTAAACGAAACTCAAGAATTAATATTCTAAGGGTCAAGAGCGAACAAGAGATTCGATTTTCTATTAAGATTTGATAGCAGATAAAATCCTTACTGGACATGATATTCAAAACTAGGCAATCTGCCAAGACACAAGTTACCATTGCGTCTCTGCAAGGATGGTGCTGGGGTCACGGGAAGGAGCCTAGAGACCCTAGGAGAAAAAAGAACCAACAGAACTTGCTCTCTGATCAGGAAAGATGGGCGGAAGACACAGAAATAAAGAAGAATTGGACGGTGACTTGCTAGGCAAGCTCGTCACTCTGTGTAGTTGAAAAGGAGCCACTGCCTGTGGGGCGCTGACCCACCCCCATCTGTGTCAGGTGTGGGGATGGGAGAGCAGGTCCTCGGGGATCCTCCGAAGCTCCGGGTGCTGTGCCAGTGGAGGTTTCCTTTCCAGAGAGCCACACCAGCTCTGCTCGGGAGCCATGGGAAGGAGGCCAGCTGCTGGGAGGAAGGGCTCCTGGCCGTCAGGGGAGGGCCCAGGGTGGAAGGCAGGGGAAGGGTGGGACCCACAGGGTACTCCGCGGATGCCATTGATATCCTTTCCTTGACCTCGGCAGTGGGTACACAAGTACTGGTTTTACAGATATTTGTTAAACTGCGTGGATTTATGCACTTTTCTGTATGTTTTCTTTTACAACGTAAAAAAAGTTAAAAAAGAACAAAGCAGAAGAACATAAGGGCAACCCCCTTCCCTGCATCTTAGTAACTGTGGGACTTCAGGCAGTAAAAATACAAATAAAAGCTATCGAATGCTGGCTGTGTCCTTGGTACTAAACTTGCATCGTGCAGCAGTCCTATGGGTGAGATATTATTGCGCCCATTCTACAGGTGAAGAAATTGCCTTAGCGAGGTGAAGGAATCTGCCCCAAATTACATACCCTTTGGAAGGCAGGGCCAGGTTTGACCTACGCAGAGCCTGCCACCCTGCAGTAATGCGGGACCATGCCCTCCAAGGCCAGCTCGCTGCTGGCACAGCTACTCAGACAAAGCTACGCTGTCATGCTACCCCTGGGGACGAGGACAGAGAAAGGTGGTTTTACGAGATTGTAATCCGAAGATGTAGTGTCTCGACAGCATACTTTAAGGGAGCGTGCTAGCAAGATACGAGTAATTGTGATGATTTGAATTGCTTGTAAGTGTGTGTTTTGGTTTGACATAAGTAATGTTTCTGCTGGGTCATATAAAGAAAAACGCCTGAAATACATTATGGCCAGAGGCGTTTAAAGCACCTCAAGTGGTTTCTGTTTTTGTTCAAGGGCGTATCAAAATATGGGCATGCCACTGGCTCCCTCTGTGGTCCCTAGTTTGGCCTCTGGCTCTAAGTGATGCACCAGTCAGGTCCTCAAGGTACCCGCTCTGTAGTCCCTCTCCCTCTGAGGGGCAGTGACTTGGAAGGTCTCTGGTGACCCTGGAGAGCGACAGCTGGCGGAACGTAGCTCCTCCCAGCCTGGACACGTGGCTCAGCACAGGGGGGCTGAGAACTGTTGAACCGTTTCTCCAACTGCTGCCTCTTGCCGCTCAGACGGCGGGAGAGACAGCTGTGCGGGGCTTGAGGTCCGGGGCTTTGGGGGGAGTGTAAAGATAAACGTGGACATGCTATGTCGTAAGTTACCAACTTGCCCGAATTTTAAGACAAAACACGAGGTTTCAAAACAGAATCCCCGCTTGGGGGCAGCTTTGGGCTGGCCTGGAGTCGGGTTTGGGAGAGCGTGGTTGGCAGCGGGGGTGACTGAGTGATACAAATTCGTTCTCCTCTGCCCTGAGCAACTCTGTGGTGCGAGAGCTTGAAGAGCTGATTCCCCGAGTCCGAGCTGCCCGCTGCCTCTCGGGAGCAGGGACCAGGGCAAGCTCTCTGCAGACTACGACGCTGCGCGCGAGGCAAAGGCACGGTGGCGTGCCGTTGGGTTCAGACCAGGAGACGGGCTGCTCCTCCCTGGGCTCACGCCCCGGCCCTGCCGCCTGCTGGGCCGCCTCGGGCTGGTGACGTCTCGGCATCGCTTCCCCCCCCCTGAGGAAATGCAGGGGATCACAGTGGTCCGTACATCATAGGGTTGTTGTGAAGCTCACGTGGGTCAGCTCGTGCGGGGCTCTCGGCAAGCAAGCGCTCTGCCGATGTCAGCTCGCCACCTAGCAAGAGGGCCCGCAGCGGGGGAGAAGGAGGAAGAGAAGCCCCCGTGAGGGAATGCCGCGCCCCTTCCCGGGACCCCAGCCTGCTTCTCCGGAGGCCTCCTCTCTAATCCGTCTCTGAGTGCTTTCAGTGGTGTGGCGCCTCTTCCTTCATGTTTTTAAGTCCGCGAGCAGTTGCAGGCACTTCTTGAGAGAAATACTTAGCAGCTCCCCTGGGCCATGGGATGTTACACCTACTTCTCTTTTTTCCTCCTCTTAGAAGCACATGATTGCCATATTCATCGTTCTTGGGTGAGCAGAGCAAATGTCCAGCTGCAAGGGCAAAACCTGGCCTCTGGATGCCCCCTGACCTCTGGATGCCCCCTGGCCTCGTTTTCCATGAAGTTCTCTATGTCCCTTTCATGCAGATCCTCACCTCAGAGGCTTTTAATACCAAATAGTAAAAGGGAGAAGGAGAGAGAGAGAGAGAGGGAGAGAGAGAGAGAGAGAGAGAGAGATGGAGAACGAGCCCAGCTCTTTAATGGGATCCTGAGATGGTTTCCACAGATGCTGGACAGGCTACATAGCCCTGGCTCAACAGTGTAACAAAACACTGAAGGTCTAGAGTAGACAGTGCGTCCCTCCCAAGAGAGGACCAAATAGTAAAAGGGAGAAGGAGAGAGAGAGAGAGAGGGAGAGAGAGAGAGAGAGAGAGAGAGAGAGATGGAGAACGAGCCCAGCTCTTTAATGGGATCCTGAGATGGTTTCCACAGATGCTGGACAGGCTACATAGCCCTGGCTCAACAGTGTAACAAAACACTGAAGGTCTAGAGTAGACAGTGCGTCCCTCCCAAGAGAGGACCTTACCTGTCCTTTCCAGACGCAGTCCTTATCGGCGTAGCGTAACCGTCCGGAAGCAGTGAAGGGCCCACTCACCTCAGGAACCAGGCGGCTGCCTCAGCAGTGAGACTAGGTGTGACCCGAACGCTCGGCAAAGAGAAGTGACCCCGGAGGGCTGAGGGGAAGAGAGTGTCTTTCTGCCTTTGGAGTTGCAAAAGCCTAGGGAATAGAAAAGCCTTTGGCTTTAAAAGATTTGGGAGAAAGCCTGCCGGGTAAGAGCAAGAACTCTCCGCTGCCCTCCACCCCTGCAGTGATAGCAGGAGACTCCTCTCCAGGGTGGAAGAGAGGGGGCTGTGAGGGCCAATGTCTGTGGGCCTCTGGAAGAGACCCCACTGTCCGGGTCAAGCCCTGGGAGGTCTGTGGGGACCATATGAAGAGAGAACCTGTGCCCTGTCTCCTGCGGAATCCCTGGGAAGTGACCAGACTCCGAAATATAGATGGATAAAAGGAGTATCCAAAAAGATGTCACCTTAGCCTCTGAAAACTTCCATGCAGCCCAGACCAGCTGAAAATCCAAAGCTGGTTCCTTGGTGTCTGAGGCGTGGCATATCGATGGAACTGAAAGGGGACCAGAAGATGGGACCCGGGGACATCCCTGGACCTGTGTGGTCCCATAACTGTGGGCCCAGTGCAACAGTGGACATCACAGTGGACACTCTCCAGACAGGTGACACAGAGGACCATCTGGCCTTCTGGACCCTTTTGTAAAGCCCCTGGAACTTAGCTAAGACCCTGAGCCAAAAGTGGGAGAATCCCAAATTTGACTGGGATTCTTTTCCCATCAGATTGACAGCTTCAACACTGAATTGAAACGGAAAGATCCATATCTGAGATGTGTGGCCATTTAGATACACATGCGTCCTAAAATTATACACAACAGTGTGGGAACCATTGAGCTTGGATTATCACTGCTGAAGACATCTCTTCAAATGAAAGATTTGTAAACTCATAGAGAGTAAGTAAAATGTGTTGAGAGTTGGTTATTCTGAGGGCTTCTTGCAGGTCTGGTGTGGCACTGCTCGTAGCGGTAGAGGAGGGGGGCAGCGCGGCTCGGGGCCAGGCTGAGGAGCCGCACAGGCCCGCTGCTTCCCGCAGGGCTGGAGAAGGTCATCTCGCATTCCCAGACCTTCAAGGAGACTTGGGAATGCTGAGAGGAAGAGTGACCCAGAGGGGATCCGAGGTCAGGACGAGGAAGGTACAGAGGACAGTGGTAAAGGCTGTGGCCATAACCCACCTGATGGAGGCCAGCCTCAGACACCTAACGCCCAGGCCACTAAGCCACGCTCAGCAGACACTGCAGGGACAGGCAGCCGTGGCTGCTGGGGGCAAGAAACCCCTTTCCTGGTGCCAGACAGTACATTAGCCTTCTTCTCCCCCAGGCACTTAATGTCACCTCCAAAAAGAAAGGCAGGTAAAAGCAGAAAGAAGAGAAACCCTGGGAAACAGAAGATTTAAGTTCATGATAAGCCTTGAACTTGACAGTGACTGAGAAAATAACATTTGAGTGTAGCTGAAAAAAGTCCCTGGATTAAATTGAATATGTCAAAATGGGAAAGATTGAGTTATCTCAGGTCCTCAAGAGCAAAGTTGAGTTCAGTATTCAAAAAACAGTCACGTTTGCTCACCTTCAAGTTCATGATGGTCTGACGTAGGCTTGCAGTTCATGCCAAGGGAAGTACAAGAAAGGCAGTATGGCAGGAGTGTTGTAGGAAAAAAAAAAAAAGTGGGAAAGCAGCAGGAAGTTGCAATCGTGGGAGCCCATACGCAAGAAGGTGTGGTCCTGCGAGAGGGTCTGATAGCTGGGAAACATTGCACTTCAACTAGGAAGCCACTTCTCAAATGTTACATTAGAAAACTCACAAAAGTAGCACTCGAGATAGAGCAGAAGAGGGTGATGATGGAGGTGGGAAGCCAGAAAAGAGGCTGACTTTTACTGGTCCAGGAGTAGAAAGGCTGAGAGTGATGGATTTCAGAGGCAAAAGCAAGAGAAGTTGCTGTTTGATACCAGACTAAGGAGAAGGCATAGGAAGGCGAAGGATTCCAGGTGACTTCGTTCACTGCTTTTCCCAGGAAAGGCAGGGCTGAGGGCATATGTTTGGGGGCTAAGAGGAAGCAAAGGAAATGCTGGATTCGAGGTGCCCGGGGAACACTCAGCTAGACGGCTCTGTTGGCCAGGACTCTAGAACAGAGACCTAGAAAGGAGCAAATATTTGGGAGCCCTCACCATACAGATGGTCAGCTGAAGTCAGGCTTATGTGTGAGCTTGCCCAGCGGCCAAGCGTAGAGTGAAAAGAGGAAAAGGGCACCGGGGCAGAGATGTAGCAAGGAGGGACATGGGGTGGAGTGAGAAGAGCCCATAATGAGCTCTGGTGAAGAGTCGCCAGAGAGTTGGGAAGAGAACCAGGAGAGAGTAGGTTCAGGGAAATGAGTGGAGGGTTTCAAGGGTGAGTGGGTAGTTGGGTCAGATTTCCAGAGGAGCCTGGTAAGCTGGCAACTCTGGAGTCAAAGGTTCTGAGTTATAACATTTCTGCACTTCTGTGGTTGCGTGATTCTAGATAAGCTCGGGGTTGCTGTGCACTGTGTTACTGAATCGCCAACCAAGATGGGATTTGGTTTTTCTCCCGCCGCTCCCCGATTTAGCTAAGGACAAATAAAGTAGCCTGATAGCGACAGTAGAATGGCAGGAGCTCTGGGGGGGCAACTCTGATACTCCGAACAGACCCCTGGCCCCACTCTTCTGGGAGACTTTCACCTTTTCAGCGCCTCCCCCGAACCACAGCTGCTGGAATCTCCAGGAGTCTCTAGAACACTCTAGAGAAGTGTGGCCAACATGTACACTTTCTGAGTACCCCAGTAGTTATGCCAGGGCTATAGAGTGCCCTCAGATGGGATAGGTCTGTGCTTTGAGCTGTTTTCAAACATTTCCCACAGCCATTCATCTCCTTGGAGTTGGATAGCACGCAGTACTAACCTTATTTTGGTTTCTAGACCTGTATAAATTTCTGGCCCCTTTTTATCCCACTTTGTGGACTACTTGAAGTTACGCTCAATCACCTTTTTCAGGTACAAATGGAAACAGAGTAGGTTAATCAAACTCTCCTCTGTGCAGTGCTCTTCTCCTCAGAGGACGTGTCTTTGGAGAGGTCTCCGAGAACTCCGTCCTCACTGCTGGGCTCCTACAGCCCCACTCGGATGCGGGACTGAAGACCCCCAAGCCTTGAGCCCAGCTGCATGCCACTCCCGATCACGCCACCCCCTAAGCGTGGTATTGGATGTGCCTCCAGTGCATTCTTGGTCCACCAGCTCTTTCTTTAATCCTAGCATGGTGACTAGTCACTCTTTTTTTCCCTGATTGTGCTACAGTTTGCCGCACTTGGATGGGGACTCTTATCGAGCAAACCCATACTCACCTTGTCCCATAGCCTTACCTATTCATCGCCCGTTCCTTTTTACTCTCAAGAGACCCTCAAGAGGCACTGAACCCAGCATGCCATTCCTATATAGCATCTAATGGTTTATCCATTCAACAAATATTTTCATGCCAGATACTGGGATATAGTGAGTTAGAACACCATCCTTGCCCGCATGGGACATGCAACTTTGTAGTAAACGTAGATGAGAACAGACAAATTGATGCTGTGACAGATGCTCCAGTGCTGTGGGAAAGGTGCATAGCCCAGCCCAGCACAGCACAGCCCTGGAAGTTCCCTGGAGGACGTCTAAGTGGAATAGTGAAGACGGAGTAGCTGGAGGGGGAGAAGAGGCAGGGAATGGCATTCCAGAAGGGATAGCCTGGTGGAGGAAGTCAGTGTGATCCATCAGAAGAACCCAAGTTCTAGGTCCTGTAATGTGTCACAGGGTCCGAGCAGTGAGAGGGGCAGATGGGGAAAGGTGGGGCCTGTCGGGAGAAGGAGCTTGGACTTTATCCAGTAGGCAGTGAGGAACTTTGGGAGGGATTTTAGCCAGTGGAATAACAGGATGAGGTTTTGTTCTAAAACATGTTTGGAAGGCCCTGACTGGCTTTCACTCAGGGTCATGGGCATGCAGGAGCTCTCAGGGAGGACTAAGAAGAAGTCATCGGTTTGGGATGTTACGGCGTTGACACCATTTTTTAAAAAGAAATTTCCCTGCGTCTTTAGAAGGGATTAGCTTTTGGATGTCTAGACTTGAAACTGAAATAACGTTTCATTCTCCTAGTTGGAAAAGGTAGGAGTTCTATTTATTTTTGCCAGTCGCTTCTTGGTCACTGTCCTTCATTTTCAAACATTTATGTGCATCATTTGATAAGCCCTCTGCGTATCCTCCTGATGGCAATCTGACGGTCATTAATTCCTTACTTTGAAATTGTCCCGTTTTTAACTCCATTTTAAGCCCCATCTTACACTGCTGCAGGGCCAGTACCCGGGACAAGAAGAATATTCAGGGAGCTCAGTTCAGCTTGAATCCCAGCCGTGCGTATTAGTGAAAAGACGTGAGGATGTCTGTGGTGGTCTGAATAAACCCTCATTTGCTAATGGCACTACTCCTTTCCCTGAGCCATACCCCTTTTTCATGAAAAACGTCCCCACAGAAGGACGATGAGATGGCAGAGCTGGGTGCTGCGCCGACGCTGGCCGGGGTCGTGCTGGACACCTAGAGGTGCCGGCTCGTAAGGGCCGCTGTAAAGAGCAAAGCCCTGGTCAGTGCGGCAGAGAGCCGTCCCCTGAAGGTTGAAGTGCCCACTTGGTTCGTCTCCCAAATAAACCTGTTGGTGTGAGGTCGAAGGAAGGATCACTTCAGCTGAAAGAAATGATACAGAAGACTCTGAGCTTGAGCTCAGTGATTCTTTGAAAAGAAACGGCATATATCCATATTCCGATCGCGTATTAGAAAATATTAATGACCAGCTTTTAAAAGGGTTGTTGTTTCCAACTGCTATTGTTTTTAAGAACAAAGCGATAACCCTCGCGGATGTTATAGAATAAGCAACAGAAAGTCTCAGTTTGACAAAAATATTGAGGTGCAGCGAAGCCTTCCAGCTACCCGTGATAACTTTGGCTTACCAGAATCACTCATTTCTGACGTTCCTCTCATGCTGAAACCACATGGAACCAAAGGTAAAATGTCAGCTCTCAAAAGTCCAGGAATGCTATTTGGAAAAGCAATTGCAAAGATTTTCTTTAAATCCGAAATAGGTGAAACAAGTGGAAGAAACCAGTGATTCCCCTTTTTTAAAGGAGTGAACACCATTTTCAGATAGTAATGAGGCAATTAGATGAGACAGTGCAGTCCTTTGGAAATAAAGTAAAGGTAAAAACAAATGACATGGAAGGAATTTACCAGCAGCCTAAGCTTTGCCAGCTAAGACAGCTACCTCAGCTGGCCAACCTGTGTACGCCTCGTGATGATCGCCAGGTCGTGGGGTGGCGCTAGCTGGGAGGTTACACACCCCGTCAACAAGGAGCAGGAAGCGAGGAAGCTCCTGGACGGGCCAGGAAGGCTGAGTGACACTGATTCACCGCCGGGGGAGATGCCCACGCGGCAGGAAGTGCACAGCGCAGGGCTCGGGCTGCCTGCTGGTGGCTTCTGGCACGGAGGAGGTGAGGTGGGAGGGAAAAGAGGTGCGCGGTTGGGGAGACGGGCAAGGCGGGGGGGTGGCAGGAGCAGCGGTGAGGAGGCGGCGGCTGGCGTGGCAGAGGGAGGACACAGAGGCGACGGGGGATATCAGGGGAGCTCTTTTTTCTTTTTCTTTTTTTCGAGTTGCATGAGAATGTATCAGACGTATCAAAGGTTGGGGGAAAACGTACCTTCCTTCTGAACTCTAAGGCAGAAAGTGATATGAAGTCACATGTGAATTATAACGCCAGCACACAACAATTTCCAAGATGAGTAAACAATTAAAATACAGACCGGAGTAAGAAAAAGAGGGATTAAAGGGGAGGGGCAAGTTGTGGTCTCAGTCCACAGTTACGGGTTAGTCTTCCTTAAAGTTTGCCTCAGACTCTGAACGTTCTTGGGTGCCATGATAGACACTTTGGCACAGTGAAGGGGGCGGTGGTCGGGAAGCGGGGAGACACAGTGAAACCCTCATGGAGGCACCGACTTGGGAAATGGCGACATTTTTGGAAGGTGTTCACCGTGGTGCATTACGGGGAAAACAGGGTTTTTCTGGAAAATACATTTTCATTTTATGGAAACTCCCCTTAGCTCAAAGGAAAAAGATGAGACATTTTAATTTTAAAAGTAAAGAAAAAAGAGAAATTGGTTTGTCAATTTTAAGAGTGAAAGCCAGCAGGCATCTGGAAAGCAGTTACAATTTGAGGTGAGAATGTCAGAAAAGCATTAGGGGTCACACATTGTTTTTTGTTTTTTTTTTAACATCTTTATTGGAGTATAATTACAATGGTGTGTTAGTTTCTCCTTTGTAACAAAGTGAATCAGTTATACCATGTACATATGTCCCCATATCTCTTCCCTCTGGCGTCTCCCTCCCTCCCACCCCTCTAGGGGGTCACAAAGCATCTTGCTTTTCTCTGCCGCAGTAGGACTTGCAGGTGAAATGAAGTTGTGCCCTTGTGCTCCTGAGCTTTAGCAGGTGTAAAATCCCTTTGTGCTGGGCAGCATTGTTGCTGACCCGTGCAGAAGGGCAAACAGTTCGAGCAGCTGCTCTAAAGCAGCGGTCCCCAACCTTTTTGCACCAGGGGCCGGTTTCGTGGAAGACAATTTTTCCACGGACGGGCTGGGGGCGTTTAGGCAGTAACGTGAGCCGTGGGGAGCGGCAGATCGCTCGCCCGCCCACCACTCACCTCCTGCTGTGCGGCCCGGTTCCTAACAGACCGCAGACTGGTACCGGTCTGCAGCCTGGGGGTTGGGGACTCCTGCTCTAAAGGGATAGCTGAGCTGATAAAAGTTCATAGCTTAATAAAGGATGCTTCTTGGATGTGTGCTGACCTGCCACGTGCAAGGTATTTGTGATAGGTATTGAAGGAAATACAAAGAATTGTACGGTCTGGGGCTCTTCTGCATCCATGAAATGATCTGCAGGCTGTAATGCCGTTCAGCCAAGGTATAAGGGGAGTTTTTTTTAAAGAACCTGATAAGTTACATGACTAACCTGCCTAGACAGTCAGGCGTAGAATTCTGTGTGTGAATATCACCTTTAAAGCAGGCACCTGATACTTGTGGATCTGGTTAGTGAGAGTAATATTTTATACTAACAGTTGCTCTCTTAAAAGAAGTAAATTTTTCCCCATATTTCACATGGGCTGAGCATGGCAGATATTTTTATACCGAAAAATAACAAATATTTTAAACAAAAATAACTGTTAAATATTTTTAGCAACAAACATGAAAAATGGCAAGTATGTTGTCATATTTGAATTTGAATTGTTAACCTATAATATTTCAAGTTTGAAACACATAAACTACTCCACTTATAATGCAAAGGAATATAAACTTCTAGCCTTATTTAAAAAAAAAAAAAAAAAAAGCCTGGTCAGTGAGATTTTTTTCTGAAAGTGGTTAAATAAATTTAAAAATCCTAATCCTGTCAAGCCCTAAGCAGATTGATTAAGGTCTCCTCAGGCCTTGCGCCTGGGTTACAGGGAGCAGGCTGCTCCCCTGTCGCTAACAGCTTCTAAATAGAGCCTTCCGGGCAGACAAGAGAAGGCAAATGTTTCTTTGATGCCACGGGCTTAGCTGCGAGCAAAATTGTGAAGTCAAAAGAGTCTTGCAACGTCTTCCTTTGTCGGCCGCGTGGGGACCTCCAGCTCCCAGAGCCCCCAGCCTGGAGTCATACTCTTGTCACCTGTCACAGTCGTTGTATGAGTGAATGCAGAGAATGAATGAATGAATGAATGGCAGGACTAGGAGAGTTAGAAAGCACTGCCAGGAGCTCAGAGCCCACAGGCCAGTGATGGAGACAGAATAGCATAGAAAACGGTAGTATAATGGAGTATAAAAGTATTCTATTTTCAATTAAAATAGAAGATAAAGCGCCAGCAGGAAGGTACATTGGTAGCAGTAAGTGTGGCATGTCAGGTCTCTTCCCCGTTTGCTTTCACCCCTTTCTGCGTCGTCTTTTCTCCATGCCAACAGTTTTTAGTGGGCACCTACAACCCACACACCGGTAGTGAGCAGGGTGCACCAGACTCTGCCCTCATAGAGCTTATATGCCGATAGGGAGGGACCGGAAACACACAGTGTCTGTGGCCTCAGATAATTTCAAAGAAAATAAATGCTGTCGAGACCGTAACGTAGGATGACATGACAGTGATGGAGACCGGGGGACTAATTCAGAAAGAACACTCAAGGAAGGCTTCTCTGATGAAGTGAACTTGGCCTTCTACCCACCACCCAGCGGGGACTGACCCTCCCAAGGCAGCAGCATCAAGGAGAAGGAATTTCAAACTGGAAAATCCCAGAGAAAGTAGTAAAGAAGACTTTCCACTCTGGAAGTAATAGGAGAACACCTAGCAACTACTTACTTTAAATCTTTGCTCAGAAAAGCTAAAATCGTGAGGGAATTTTTAGACATAATCCTGGAGCAATAATCTTTGAGGAATTATGGAGGAGAAGATGATGGTCATTCACCACAAGAGCTTATTCACCTCAGTGAAGATCTATCTGGCCCAGATTGTTCAGTTTAATGTGAATTCTCAGAAAAATGCAAAACTGACTTTTGAAGGACGGGGCACGCGTGTCCTCACCGTTCCCTTCCCGAGCACGTCCACGGCTTGACATTGAGCCCGGACCTCCCAGATGTCTCCCACACAGGCTCCTCGCCTGGCTGCTCAGAGCATATCACGCCTACCTCCAAACCTGAGTTCCATATGTCCCTCTCTCCCTCATCTTACCTTAGTTTACTTACCATTCATTCATTCGTTCATTCATTCATTTCACAAACAGTGAGCACTAAATAGCAGTCAGGATGCTACATGCTGTGGCTGCAAAGAATGTTTGGTCCAACGATGCATGCACCAGCTTCAGAGTCAGGCGCTGGCAGCGCCAACCCAGGGGCTGCATTGAACTGGCTAACGTGCACGTGGAGAAACCACTTATCTTTCCTGTACCTCAGTTTCCTCATCTGTAAAACAGGGAAGATAGCACATGCCTGGCACTAAAATATGTGTGGAAGGAAGGGACGAGCAAAGGGGAGGATGGGGTAGTGGGGGAGGATTGGCCCTTACCTCATTCGGGAGGATTAAATGAAACGCAGGCACTTAACACTGTGTCTGGCACATGGTAATAGCTATAAACACTGCCCCTCATTTCAAGGAGCTCACCACTGAGTGAGAAAACAGGAACGCAGTTCAGATCATATTAATAGCTGACGCTTACTGAGTGCTTATAACGTACCAGGCACTGGTCACTTCATCCTCAGCACTTGGTGTAAGTTAGGTCCCATTCTTACGATCCTGACCCCGTAGACGAGGCGACGGGCATGGAAGGGTTCAGTTACTCGCCCGAGGTCACACAAGGGGTGAGTGGGCAGCAGAGCTGGATGCAGACTCAGGCAACTGGGCTCCAGTCGCTACAACCCACCGCCTCGCAGAGGTGTGAGCAAATGCAGTAGCGGCGGTGTCCACGTGCTATCTTGGGGGACTTGCAGCCCGGTAGGGTAGCAGTGTGGCCGAGCAGCTGTCCTGGGGAGGGAGGACTCCCGCGTTTGGGAATTTCGGGGTGTGCGTGAGGAGTCAGCCGGGGGGAGAGGACGCAGAGGGCGTCACGGGAGAGACAACGCAAGCACAGCTCCGTGTGGCTGGAGCAGGGGTGGGAGGCGCAGCATCACGCACCGCGCTGGGGGCTTGGACTTCATCCTCTAAGCAATGGGGAGTCACCCGGAGGCAGCGTGATCACGACTGCACTTCAGAAAGATTACTCTGGGGCTGAACGGATGTGCGGAAGATGATTGTGAAGGAGGGGCGTCAGCCCAAAGGCTGCTGCTTGGGGGCCCCCGGGGTAGTGGCCACGGATAGGGGCAGATCCATGACATATTTAGAAGATGTAACTGGAAAAATGTGGTACTTGTTGAATGGAAAGGCCGAAGAAGAAAGAGGAGACGAGAAAGACCCTCAGACTTCTGACTTGGAAGCTGGGAGGATGGTACCATCTCCTGGGCAGGAAAGGCAGGAAGAAACATTGGCCGAAAGTTCTCAGGAGCAAGAAGCCTCCTGTGTCCCAGAGTCTGGGAGTTTCCCATCCCCTTTTTTACAACTTTTTTTCACAATTAAAAAAAAAAAAGTAAACATACAGAAAAGGAAAAGAAATAGTACGATAAATACCTACCTATCTCCTAGAGCCAACAGTTCTTCAGCAATTGTTGAATTTACCACGTCTTCTTCATAAACACATAATATGTATTTATATAGTTACATACTACTTTATCTTTTTATTTTTGTTAAATAAACTACAGACTTCATTACATTTACCCTTAAACACTTTAGCCTCTATCGCCAAAAAATATTTAGCTCAACAAGCATAATACCAGTGTTATACCTCAAAAAATTAATAATTACCTAGTATCATCTAATAGTGAATCTATATTAAAATTTCCCTAACAATTCCCTAACAATCTATATTAAAATTCCCTAACAATTGTATAGTTTTTAAAAAATAGGATTCAAGTCACAGCCCCATGCTTCTTTTGTTACATCCTTGAAGTCTCCCCAAATCTCCGACAGTCTTCCCCTCGTCCTTTGCAACGCTGACTTGTTGAGGACCGGGTCAGGCGTCTGGTAGAGGGCCTCATGGCTGCATCTGTCTGCTGGTTTCATCACCATGTTAGTTAACTCCTTCCTTTGCTCCCTGCAGTGCCAGTAAGCTAGAAGAAAATGCTAAAGCCGCAACCAGATTCGAGTTTAACTTTTTTTTTTTTTTTTT
>NC_041226.1:8435518-8441152 GCF_002837175.3 Physeter macrocephalus | reverse complement strand
TGCGGTACGCGGGCCTCTCCCGTTGTGGAGCACAGGCTCCGGACGCGCGGGCTCAGCGGCCACGGCTCACGGGCCCAGCCGCTCCGTGGCACGTGGGATCCTCCCGGACCGGGGCACAAACCCGCGTCCCCTGCATCGGCAGGCCGGCTCTCAACCACTGCGCCACCAGGGAAGCCCCGAGTTTAACATTTTGACGAGCATATGTCATTGGTGATGCCATGTCACTCGTTTGGCTTCCCATCAATGTCAAGAGTTTGGTTTCAAAATACCGTTGTACTCTCACGCTACTAAACAAAACTTGACTGATTGCAAGTATGGGATGGGGAATGAAGAAGGTGAGCCTTGTTCTGGAAAGCACAGAAGTACCCAGATACTAATGGGTAGTGTCAGAAGAACAGTAGCCAATTTAAGGGCCCCCAGTCATCACATTTGGGACACTTTGAGCATCAAAAAGAATGGGATGGATTAAAACACATTGAGATTAGAGAGCGGGACGTTCTGCTTGCGAGCGGGAACGGCTTAGTCGTGCACGGAGAAAGAATGATTTAAAAATGGGTGATGTTGAGAAGGGCAAGAAGATTTTTGTTCAGAAGTGTGCCCAGTGCCATACTGTGGAAAAGGGAGGCAAGCACAAGACTGGGCCAAGTCTCCATGGTCTGTTTGGGCGAAAGACAGGTCAGGCTGTCGGATTCTCTTACACAGATGCCAACAAGAACAAAGGCATCACCTGGGGAGAGGAGACGCTGATGGAGTATTTGGAGAATCCCAAGAAGTACATCCCTGGAACAAAAATGATCTTCGCTGGCATTAAGAAGAAGGGAGAAAGGGCAGACTTGATAGCTTATCTCAAAAAAGCTACTAATGAGTAATAGTTGGCCACTGCCTTATTTATTATGAAACAAATGTCTCATGACTTTTTATGTGTACCGTATTTAAATTGATCTCATACACTAGAATTCAGGTCATGAATAGCTGATGTAATATTTCTGTCCTGATTTAAATAAGATTGGCTTGTGGCTAAATGAATATGTCAGCTTTTTAAATTTTGATAGTAATTCTGGTTCAGCAAGTACTATCACTGTTTTCCCCTTCTAAAGAGATGATGAAACTTGAATAAGGAATGTTAAACTTTTCAGGGATATGGTGAATGCCTTCTCAAACCCTATAGGAGATTGGTTTTATATTTAGATTTCTATAACTGGTTATATTAATATATTTAAATATTGAGAAGCTCCCTTCACTGTCTCATAGACCAGCAAGATTCACCTGTGTTTCAAGTTGTGTTCATTCAGCGGTTAAGGCAAGGGCTGAAGATACACTGACAGTGTCCACTTTATCTTTTTGGTCTTAAATATGCCAATTTAATTAAAATTCTCCATCTAAAAAAACAAAAAACAAAAAACAAAAAAACCACATTGAATATAAAAATCTATAATATTCAATACTCATTCATAATACTCAAAAAATAAAATATTCTAGGTCACTTTAAAATTCAAGAGTGGCTCAGATACTGCTGAGGCAGTTTCTCTGGCTGGGATCCACAGCTGTGCCTCAAATCAGAACACTCTGACCTTGCCTTAACCTTGGACCGTGACTCCAGCTAGCCCTCACCTGTACCTGGAACAACTGGTAAAGCTGATGGGAACTGAAACTAGACATTTCCCCCTTCCACCCCAAATCACTTAGCTTTCATCAAAATGGATAATGTACAGAAACATAACATCTGATTTTAAAGTAAAATTGGCAGCATCTTCCAGAACTTCCCTTGTCCTACACAATTCTTGTCACTCTTTAAAAAAATCAAAGAAAAAAATCTGTTTCAGATTCCAGTTAACAAATATACTTGACTAGTAAATATTCTTCTTGTGCTTCTGCCACCCTCCCACTTATTTTTCTAAAGTTTGCGTCTGTAGCATTTCAAGTATCAGTTTTTTCTTTAACATTAATGAGAACTGGACTAATTTCCTTTTTATGAACAACAACAACCAAAAACACCAAGCAAAATTATACTCCAGAACTTACAGAAAACATACATCTGTTCATTAAAGTTCACATGATCTAGATAATTTTTTTCCTTTTCACACATTAACATAGTCATCCATGCTGCAGAAGTCATACTAAATGAAACGGTAAAACATCACAAGGATGAAGGAAACAATCTTCGTAAAAATATATGCAAGAAGACAGAATTCAAAAAGGGACATTTAATATCCATATTTTTTTTTTGCAGAAAATACGTATGTCAGTTAAGACTCCTGAAACAGGTTCTGTTTGAATCTTGACAGAATCTTAATTCTCCTCTATCTTTACCAACAATGTGAGAGCCTTTCACTGTATACACCTTTGTTTAGAAACCTGCCCAGCAATTCCTATAGATTCTATAGGAATAGTATCATATAGTCTAGCACAGAAGACAATCTTAGTCATGTTTTAGAAAGCCACTGTCACACCTTCTCCCCTAACTCTAGACAGTCTCTATTTTTTTTTTTTGTCTTGTACTAGAATAAATTTCTTTGAAAGTCGATCCCATTAAGCAATGAACTTGAGGCAGGAGTTTTAAAAACACACTTAAGAAAAATACAGTTTACATTCATTTCCAAGTCTGAGATTAAGAAACCGTTCGTTGGTTTACACCTGGTTTCAGTACTGGCTTGAAGCTGGAATACTTTTACTGTATAGACATTAAATATTGTATTCAGATATTAAACATTAAAAGTTTTCCTGACGCTGCAGACAGAGCAGGGATGTCAGGCGAGACGCGAAGTCGAATTGGTAGACTTGTGCCTCGTCTGTAACACCTGCAGCAAGGGAAGAGATTTCAGCATGGGTTTCAAAAAGGCGTGGGAGCTGCTGTGTCAACATTCATCTCTACTGGCATAAACCATTCTTTTCTGAACAAATATTCAATTCTCACTAAGGGGAAAAAATAGAATAAGAAATTTGTATGGTCTTCTGTTGTGTGATACGAGGACCAGCTATGTACACTTTTCAGTCGTCGTGGAGATTCTGAAGCAGTAAAGGAATTATCATTTCACTTTTCACTGCAAGTTCTTTCCACACAGAAGAGTTCTTCCTGAGAAATTAAAACTTCAATCCCGTGTACCCCCAGAGGACACCTTAGAGTCTGGTTCGGGCACCCACGATGATTCCCTGCTAGCAGGAGACTAGCCTCCACTAAGGCTGAGGATTACTGCACAATATTTTAAGCACCAGGCAAGCTGACTACTTCAGTAAATCTCAGTGCCACTTGAGAGTACATTCTCAGTTAAGAATTCATTATCATTTTCAAAATTAGCCCTCAGCAAAGCTCAGCTGGCCCGTCGAGGTGTAACTTTTGTGAACTACAGAAGTTGTTCGGCTGACCCAGTGCCTCCTCCTGGTCCACTGGGCTGTCCTCCCATAGCCAGTCTGCATCTGATTTGCTTCCCAGTCTCTTCCTGACCTCTCGTCACTAACTTGTAAACCTCCTGAACAGCCAGGCTTCTCAGTTATGCAAGGGCAACCAAGGGACAGCCCTAGCAGAGGGTAGATAAACCTTGGGGGAGAAAACTTTCTTTGTGTGTTTTCACAGTATTTTCAGAGGCAGAGGTCAGCCATGATTCTCCTGGCTATATAATCAACAGAGCTGTATTAATCGACAAGTAGTCTGTAAGCTCTGGGGCCTCCATTATATTTCTTAGCAGTAGAATTAGGCTCTTGATTTCTTCCACCTTCTCATCCATGTTAACAGTCACCTGTGTCAACAGAGCTCCTGACTAGGAGTGACTCAGCTGCCAGGTCCCATGAGAGCAGGAACAGCCTTCTTTCCAACTGTCTCTTTCATCTTAAAGAGAACGTTCTCAGTGAGTCTTGATGTTTAGCCAGTGTGGCAGGTGGTTTAGGTTGTCTTCTACATACAGCTTCTTACCCTTGCCGTCGCGGAGCCTATCATGGAACATTCCTTTAATAAGCCCCTAGAAAATGGCCTTTCTTTTGAGACAAGCTTCCTTGGCAAGAAATTGAATTCAGTAAATTGTCTACCCAGAATGAGATCCCCACCCAAATCACAGGTGGGGCTATTCTTACACCCATTTCACAAAGCTCTCTAGTCCCTCTATCATGCTAGCAGGCTCTGGCCAAGCAGTAGTCTGGAAACTAGTTTCTTGAGTTCCATCTCTTCTGTGCGAGCAGTTCTCTCCAGACCACTGTGCTGGCATCCCTCTCTGCTGAGGTCCCAGCAGCCGTGCCTTTGTTGGACTTTCTCCTGTGGACTTCTTAGCACTAGGTGATGGCTTTGGCTTATCAAAAAGGGAGTTTGGGGAAATGTTCCCAGAATACAAGCTCCATGGAAAAACAGCTCACGGACTCAATCATTTCCTTTGTAAAGACTTCATTGGACTCCCTCTTCAAATCTGTTTTAGGACAAAACGGGGTATTCTTACTTCTGTCAGTTTCGCCTTCTTCACCTTCATCAGTTATTCTTTCTTCAGAACAGTGTCCTCTTGCTGACTCTCAATCGCCTGATCTACTGCTTCACAAAGAAGGTCTCTCAGGCCAACTACAGAAAGTTGACCGCCGCACGTAGCCCTGTCATTCGCATGTCCATCAAGAATGCTACCACTGGGGCCCAGCTCAGAACAGTGCTCCAGTCAGGCTTTGCTTTCTTACTGGACAGACTCCATCCTCATCATCGTCCTTTCCCACAGCTGTGTTTCTTTCCTCCGTGAACTGAAACTCCCCCAGCCTCTAGAATCCTGCCAGGGCAGCTCCGGGCAGCCTGACCCACAGCTGCGAGAACGCTTCAACCCCTGTGCCTCAGGAGGTACTCGGGCCCGTGTGGAGGCTGCACCCAACTCTGGCCCGCCTCCGCCCGGTCCATGAGCTGCAGACCCAGTGATATCTAGTCCTGACCCTAAACTTTATCTTTTTATTTTATTGGAATCCCCACTGCTCTGTTCTCCCTCAGATGGGGTTGTCTCTCAATTGCATAAGGATATTGGAGAAGATATCGCCTCTTAGGGCTTCCAGACGCATATTTGGCCATACAGAGTAGCCAACACACCAGATCCTTGTATAGGATAATTATTATTATTTGCTATCCACTACCATCAAATGTTCCACTCAGAGAATTTGCATTGAATATAGAAAAGATGGCATAAGACAGCTGCTTTTAATTCGTTTATGCGTAAGAACCACTTGAGAGAGTTCCAGTTAAAAACACAGATTCCCTGCACCCCACCCTAGTGGGCGTACATTTTGGGAATGACTTAGCTGGCTTTTGGACCCACGGGCGAGGGAACACATCTCCATCCACGTCTCTAGCTCTGCCCTCCTATGGCAGGATAAATATTGAAGTGTTTATGCCATTTCCCTTTATTTTTTTTCTCACACACGGACCTCTCAGCTCCAAGGAAGTAAGGAGTCGTACTGGCTCGCCTCACTGTGAGTTTCTCCGCTCCACGGCCTTTGCCCATGGCCATGTGGGAAATATCCTTGTAAGACACTTGGAGCCCCATCAAGGGCTCCAGCCCGTGCGCAAGCCATCCTCCTGCTGAGCTGCGCCAACTTTATTTATTCCTGTGGAATCCGAGAGGAAACAGCACACTCCATGACTCTTTCCCAGACCCCGCCCCCCCCCCCCCCCCACCGTGAACC
>NC_041226.1:8429192-8435238 GCF_002837175.3 Physeter macrocephalus | reverse complement strand
CCCCCCACCCCGTGAACCTGTAATTGACAGGCAGGATTACTCTGAGGTTTCTGTAATTAGTTCAGGTGCCTGGGGCTCCCTCTTTAGCAGTTTCTCGGGCATTCTTCTTCTGTTTTGAGGGCTGTCATAAGAGACTTGGAACAGGCTAATTTCCCACTAGCTCCTGCTCCACACTGCTCCGTCCCTGGAGCTCCAAGGGTAGCTCAGTCTGGGGGGCACATGCCAGCCCTGTCTGTCCCACCTGGGTGTCAGTTTGCCGTGGGAACCCACCGTCCCTCCAGTCCCCTCGGGCACAAGAGCTGGAACCATGTCTGTCTTGTTCACTGCTACTGACTAACCTTGGCCAGGTGTCCAACACAGACCCCTAGGTAGATGCCGGTAATCCAGAAGACTCTTTTAGAATGACTCGCTGTAGGAGTGAGCAAATTCTCTTTGACGTTGTATCACTTTATGTAGTTGAGCATCCCATCCTTGCGAAATCTCTCGGACGCCTCGACCCCTGGGACGCTGCACAGGCCTCCTCGCATCTCACGGTGGCGGCCCCTCCCTCTCTGGCCTGATAGTTCCCAGTTGCCCCTTAGGGAGCTCCCAGGCAGTTGGGGCTCTTCCCTCTCTGTGCCCGTGGAGCTGAAGGATCTCCGCACCCTGGGCTCGACCCAAAAGGGTTCTGTGTCCACGTAAGCTTGAAAGACACTGAGCTGACTCAAGTCCCGTGTCTTTCCGCAGCAGGGCTTCCCAGGGCCTGTGGTTTACTCACGTGCTCTGGGAATTTCCAACAGAGTTGTTGTTGTTGTTTTTAATTACTTAATTCTGGAAGTCTCCTTTTGAGAAGTATCTTTAAGTTAAATATTTTGTGGATCATACCCTGGGAAACCCATTCTAAAGAAAACTAAGCCAACGGAAGTAATCCTCGGATGGGCTGTGTTTAGGAGAGAAGACTAGAAGGACCAATGAGTCATGGACCATGCTTCCTGACTCTGAAGTGGATGGAGGTCTTGGCAGTTAGTGAGCGGCCGCAGCCCTTCAGGAAGTCTCTCCAAGTCACCGGGCTGGGCTGTGGCTGAGTCACTTAGCTCTAGTGAATAGGGCACGTGACACAATTCATGTCCGTGAGGAGTCCTTCCTTCTTGATCCAGTCTCTGGGCCTGCCCCGGAGGAAGGCGCTCCGTCAGTCTGTTCTGTGTCCTTGTGATTGCTTTGATGACACACGAGGGAAGAGGCGTAGAGGACACAAATTGGAAATAAAGCTTGATAGAACATTCAGAACCTGACGTAAAAGCCTGTCAGTCACAGAGGAGAAATGAGGTGTGAAAAGCTCTGAGACAGTAACCTTTGGAAAAGCCAACGATCAGCAGAGAGAGAAAGAAGAGCCAAAACATTTTACAGAGGAGGAGACAGAGAAGAAAGAAGAAAATCAAGACGCTGTATTAGTAACAATAGTAACAGCAGCTAACCTTCAGTGAGCTCTTACATTTATTCACTGCATTCATTCAGTGAGCTTCACGTTATCTTACGGAATCCTCACAGGAGCCCCTAAGTGAGCCTGGCGATGTCCAGGAATTGCCCTGGGTCACACAGCTAGTAAGCGGTGGTGGAGCTGGGAGGTGAAACAGTCTAGCTCTCGGGTACGTGGAGGATTGCGAGAAGAGCTTCGGGAAGAAGAGTATGGTCAACAGTGTCACGTACCACAGGAACACAAGTAAAATGAGAGCTGGGAGGGGTTTTGGATTGGGCAGTTACAGTTTTTGGCAAGCCCGCTGCAAGATGAGTCACAGAAACGCGAACCAGATTATTGGTAACAAGGCAGTGATTCGACTGAAAAAAATTAGAAGTATTTGGATATGTAACATTTATTTGAGAAACTTGACCTCAAAGGAAGTACCTTAATAAACCCTTAATCTGCGTACTAGTCGAGGCCAGTGTACTAGTCAGGACACACTAGTTGTTTTAACAACCCCCAAATCTCAGTGGCGTAAAACCATAGAAGTTTCTTTCTTGCTCTCATCAGGGCCCGGTGAGGCTGTGGAGGAGGAGTGCTCTGCTCCATGGGGTCATGCAGGGACCTAGGCTCCTTCCAGCAGATGGCTCATCCATCCCAAGACCTCAGAATCTCCTGCTGAATCTGTGACTCCTTAGGCAAAGAAAGAGATCGTGAGTGGCAGATGAGGAGAGGGAGAAGGAGTAAGGGCGAGGCTAGGGGCTGGCGTCCATCACTGCCGTCCACGTGTGATTGGCTCTCACATGCTCACGTGACCCGACTCTGACCAGAGGGCTGTCTGGGAAATGGGCTTCAGGTGTGTGCCCAGAAAAGCAAGCAACACAACATGAGCGCCTCTCTCTGAGCCCCTCTGCTGTGACTCTTTGTCCTTCCTGTGCTCTCTAGGTACGTGGGAGAGTGGACAGGTTCGGATGCTTAGAGATCCTGGTTTCTTTTCCCCTTTTGTCTCAGAAATGAACTTGAAGTCCGGTCTTGGTGTAGGCCAGCATTCTTCCCTGCTTCATCTCCCCCAGCTGGCCCAGAGTTGGCCTCTACCTGCGGTGCTGGACTTCCACTTCCAACGGGCTGGTGTCCCCACGCTGGCCCTGAAATAAATGATTATGGGATCAAAGCAAATACAGAGCAACAGAAAATCCCATGCTCTCTGCCCAGGCTTCCTGTGCTGACAGTTCGGGGAAGGCTCTCACATAGTGAAGGGTGGTGAGGAGGGCAGGCGGGGAACGCGGGACCCGTGGAGAACACTTGCCCCTGCTTAACTTGGAGCTGAGTAGCAGTGCATAAGAATATGGGCCCCATGTTCTTTATCTTTTATCTTTAAAGAAGATCTTATGATCTTCACATTTTTCTAGAAAAGTCAGAAATCTGATTTTTATTTGAAAACTCAGAATTTTAAAAAATTGGCTCAAACAAAATATCTGTGTGCAGACCCTCGCAACAGGCTAATCCTTTCGGTTTCTGGCTTAGATTCTGTAATGTGACTCTGGGGGCTGCAGCCTCCTCACCACGAGGTTCCTCACAGAGACCAGAGGAGCCCCAGGCTCTGGTGCAGCCTGAAAAACAAGCATCATAAGGAGAGAGGGTACCTCTGATAAATCTGACCTTGAGATAAGCTGCCAGATGCTGGATGAGGCCCCCAGAAGTGCCATAAGCAGGAGGCCCCTTCTAGGTTAGCGCAGTCTAGAGCCTTCCAAGGTTAGGCTGGAGATTGAGCGTGAAGAATCTCTTCCTTGGGCGGGGCGGGGAACCTTTACCTCTCACTACCTCCTGGCTCCTGGCATGCTGTTGCCAAAGTCTGCCCCCAGCCGGGCTCTGGCACACCCCACTTTACTCTGTGCAACAGTGCAACTGAGCCTTTACGGTCTCAGCAAGTGTTATACTTAGAGAAGGTGACCTGTGCATAAACTAGTTACAGAAAGCCAGGAATGATCTATTCCCATGTGGTATTTATTGCATCTATGATACCCAGGCTTGCAATTTTGACATTTCTCCCACCAACTTAAACCCCAGTTGAAAAACAAAATCTTCTCATCAGGTCTGAGAAGGGATTTACCAATGTGGAAAGGGAAAAGGCTAGAAATAACTCTAGTATTGAATTGGAATTAGACATATTGGTATTAACTCAGGAATTGTTAATACATATATGCACAGAGAGATACAGAAACAGTTACAGATGTTGTGTACATATGGATATTAATATCTGTGTCTGTATCTGTATACATACATGTACTCTCATCTCCATCTGCTGAAGGGGCCTAGAAGCAATGGCAGCCCAGTAGCAATGAGCACGCTGAGTGCCCAGATCACACGTGGTTTCTAAATGTCCTCCTTCAACTAAAAGGAACCAGAGCTCCTCAGAGAAACAGCTGATTCCATCACTGGGTTAGGAAGAGTACAACTTTTTTTTTTTGCCAGAAAATACAAAAAGGCTCAAAGAATTGTAAGGACAGAAAGAATAAGGGACAGCTTGAAGGGGCCCCCCGCTGCCCCACTGGCCAAATCTAGAAATATTTGAGCATCTGAATATAAAATGGGCAGCCACTATCTAGCAGCCGTGAGACCCTACACAGTGCTGCCAGCGCCCTGGTGGAGAATTTGAGGCGAGCGTCGAATTTGAAGTATGTAAAGTGGGCACAGAAGTACTTTAGCAGCACATACAATTGTGCTGTCAGTGAAAGAGCCATTGGTCGGGAAGGCCACCTGACAGTCTCTCCAACAAGCAAATCTCCTTCCCAAGTGTGTCCCAGCCTTCCCTGACCTCTGCGCAGGCGCTGCTCGGGTTGGTAGAGAGCCATTTGCTCTTGGACTTTTTGATACTACAGGGCAAGACGGTTATAACAAATTACGACCTCTCACCAGTCCACAAATAGGTGCGTCTCTCGTCTGTTTTTCAGTGCCCTCTCTGTCTTCATTTGAAAATCGGAAAGAAACGTGGATACTTGAAACACCGCTGTCCAAAGACTCCTTTCTTGCCCGTGGGGACCAACAATGACCTCAGACGGTCCCCCTAATACTGAGACATTAGCTAAGGACAAACAAAAGTCTGTCACCCTGGAGACACCCTGAAAAGCAGATGCAGCCTGAAGGCTGTGGCGTGTGGGGGTTATTTTGTACTCACACAGAAGGGCCTAAAGAGTGTGTCTGACAAACACTATTTATTAGCCTCCCTGCAGCCTCCAGAACAGAAGGGCCACAGGTGTGTGCTGCTGTGAACAGCCTCCAGAGCCCTTTCGGCACCAGTGGTGCTGGCATGCTACCAAAAGCAATGTTTAAATCAAACCAAAGATTAAAACTTAACATTTGGGGCTTCCCTGGTGGCACACTGGTTGCGAGTCCGCCTGCCGATGCAGGGGACGCGGGTTCGCGCCCCGGTCCGGGAGGATCCCACGTGCCGCGGAGCGGCTGGGCCCGTGAGCCACGGCCGCTGAGCCTGCGTGTCCGGAGCCTGCGCTCCGCGGCGGGAGGGGCCGCGACGGTGAGAGGCCCGCACACCGCGATGAAGAGTGGCCCCCGCTTGCCACAACTAGAGAAAGCCCTTGCACAGAAATGAAGACCTTAACATTTGGCTTCTCAGTAAAGACAGATGCCCTGCCTCCACCCACGTGTACTCTTGTGAGACGAGGCCTGGAGATGTGGCCTCCTTCCCCTCCTAACTGAGTTTAAATACTAGTTCATGTTGAGTAACTGTGCATCACAAGAAAAGTGATCTGTACCGTTTTTGGTTCTGTTTAGTTCAAAAAGTTTTGCTTGTTTAAAAGGAAGGCATGCTTGTGATGACTGTGATAGATAAACTCTTGGCTCAAACTGTTGGAATTGCTTCCTGGTGACACTCTGGAGAGTAACTTGGGACATCTTAGTGGGCTTTGTTTTTGTTTTTTTCTTGTTTGTTAGTTTGTTGTCCTTTGAGGGGATGTATGGAGGAGTTTTTGTTTGGTCTTGTTTTTTAATTCATTAACCAGGGGACCGTGGAATGTACTAGAGCAGAGGAGGATGGATTGAGTGCTGACTCCACCGCCTAGATCTACTGGGAAGACACATCCCCATCGGGTGCAATTAGGAAGTAAGAGTAAATGTCTTCTATAAGCCACATGCTCCTGTTTGAAAGTTGCCTTTTTTTCTCCACCCTTGACTGGATCCAGTATTTAATGAAACTTGTGAGAGTGAATGAAAATTTCACGCCCCTCATCTTTTCTAGGATGTACCATGTATGTAACTGTGCCTTTCAGGGAAATTTGTTTGCTGTTTATGAAGTTATTTTCTAACTTCTTTCATTGTGGAAGGAAGAAAATTATTGCATCTTTGGAAATAATCCAAATAGCTTGAGTTCGTAATTACTTCCCTGGTTTGAAATATGCACACAATGTGGGATTATAGCCCATTGAATAAAATAATAACCCACGAGTCCATATTAATAAAAATAATATAAAGTGGAGAAGGGAAAGCTCTTCTTTAAAAGAGAATGCCAAACCTAAGTGTCCATCAACAGATGAATGGATAAAGAAGATGTGGCACATATATACAATGGAATATTACTCAGCCATAAAAAGAAAT
>NC_041226.1:8412616-8428759 GCF_002837175.3 Physeter macrocephalus | reverse complement strand
AAGATGTTAAAAAAAAAAAAAAGAGGATGCCAAGCAACATGTGTCGAAGGCTTGATAAAAATAATCACCGCTTGGCCACCATCACAGCAGCAGTTGACCCAGGCAGGAGTTTTCAGTGCATGTGAGGTTTGGTGGATGGAGGTTTGAGGATAGGGTGATTTCACAACATCTCTCCACAAACACAAAGGGGGAGAAGAAGGCTGGCAGTTGCTAACTTGCCCAGGTGATCACGATGAACATCTTAGTGGAACCAGCGGAACAGCATCATGTGTCCCCTGACGTGAAACTAGATCGGCAGTCACGTTACAGATCACCTGTATTCTTTAAGATTTGCAGGGACATGGGGACAGGAAAAGACTGAAGGAAACTGATGTGACTGTGATGTCCCCACTAAACACAACACACATCCCTGGATGGGGTGCTGCACCAGAAAGGAGAACAAGACCGTGGTGGGACAGGTGATGAAACTGGATCAGGGTCTGTGGACCGGATGGGAACGTGGTGCCGGCATCGATGTCCTGACTTTCAGAGGGTTGCACGGTGGCAGCGTAGGAGAGCGTTCTTGTCTGGGGAAGTACATCCCAGAATAGTTGGTGGGAAGGGGGAACCTGGATGAAAGGGATGAGGGAGTTCTTTGTTTTGTTCTTGCAACTTTTCAGTAGGTTTGAAACCATTAAAAAGAAAAGACGGGAAGAAAATAAAGCAAAATGCTAAGAGTAGTTGCCCTCTGAAGGCCTGCTTTTTAAATGTTTTGTTAAATTTTGGTGTACTTTTCAGTTATTCTACAGTAGACATGCATTTTCTAATTGAGGGATATAATAAAGAACAAACTTTATTGTCTGACTTGACGTCTAGTGTACGTACTTGACTTTCCAACACCATAGAAGTTTCCCTTAGGTGGTTTCCTTGCCCCATACCCAGCCCTCCCACCAGAATTTTCCATTGTTCCATTTCTATCAGCTATTTTTACCAGTTCTTGAATTTCATGTAAACGGAGCCATGCGGTACATTCTCTTTTGTGTCTGGTGTCTTTTGCTCAATATACCTATGAGAGAATCATTCCTGTTATATCTACCAATACTTTGCTCCTTTTAATTGCTGTGAAGTACTCCACTGTATGAATATATGGGAATTTATCCATTCTCTTTTTGGTGGGAATTTAGGTTTTTTTCCAGTTTGGGGCTATTAAGGTAAAACTTTGATGAACTCCCTTGAACATTTCATTTTGTAGAACTATGCACTTAGGAAGGGAATTGCTGAGACATAGTGTAGACCAGGGATCAGCACACTTTTTCTGTAAAGGGACAGGTAATAAATACTTTGGGGTTTGCAAGCCATATATTGTGTCAACTCTGCCATAGATGACCCCTGAGCAGATAATTCCTGTGAAACCAAATGTTGCAGAATCCTGAGGCGGATGTTTGGTTTGCTTTAGTAGAAACTGCTGAACGGTTTTCCAAAGTGGCTGCTCTTTTAAAACTCTAAGCAGTCAGTACTTCACAAGAATTCAGTAGCTGCTTCACATCCTCGTCAGCACTCAGAATCGTCCGTCTTTTTTGTTTTAGCCATGTTGTAGTTGTGTAGCGTATCTCTTTGTGATGTTAATTTGTGATTCCATGCTATTAACGATGCTGAGCACTTAAAATGTATATTTATTAGTCGTCTGAATTTCTGTGCGGTGTTCAAGTATTTTGGACGTTTCTGATCGGGTTGTGTTTGTCTCAGATTTGTAGGCGATCTTGTGCCTGTGAGTCTGCGTCATGTATTGCAGCACAGCAATAGTACCACAAACCCGGTGACACAGAACAACATACGTTCATCATCTGACGGTTTCTGGGGATGAAAAGTCTGAGCGTGAGGCTGCAGTCGAGGTGTCGGTCAGGGCTGCGGTCTCCTGGGCTCCAGTGGGGGATGATCCGCTTCCGGGCTCGTGGCTGTTGGCAGCCTCCAGTTCCTTGTGGGCCGCCAGTCTGTGGGCCTCAGCTCCTCGTTGGCTGTTGCCTGGAGGCTGCCCTTGCTTCCTTGCCACGTGGGCTTCCCCAGCACGACAACTCGTTTCCTGGAGCCGGCAAGGGAGAGTGTCTCCTCACGGGCTTATGGGACGTAATCACACACATCCCATCACCTTTGCCGTATTTTGTTGGTTACAAATAAGCCGCAGGTCCCCCTGCAACCCCAGGGGAGAGGGTTACACGAGGGTGTCGGTACCAGGAGTCTGGGGTTCGAGGGGCCATTTTGGAGTCTGCCGGCCAGAGTCCTTGTCAGACATATGGATCATACGTACCTTCTTCAAGTCTGTAACTTAGCTTTTCCTTTTCTTTGATAGAAAAAATGGTTTTATTTCTAGCGAAATCAAACGTATCCATTTTTTATTTTATGGATAGTGTTTCTTATTATCTGTTCAACACTTCATTGCCTACCTAAGATCATGAAGCTACTCTCCTGTTTTTTCTTCTAGACAAGGGGTTGTCAACCTTGGCAGTACTGACGTTTGGGGCTGGATAATTCTTCGTGGTGGGGGACTCTCCTGTGCCTTGTGACATATGTAACAGCATCCCTGGCCTCGAGATTTCCGTAGGACGTCCTCCCCGTTGTGACGGCCAGAAACCTGGCCAAATGTCTCCTGGAGCCACAGAGCCCCCTCTGAGAACCGCTGTTCTATATGCTTCTAGTGTAAGCTTTAAATAGTATGTTATTATCCATCAAAGTTTATATGGCTGCCTTATATCGTTCCATAGAGATACCTAATTTCTCTACATAATTTCCCTCATGAACTGCGTTTACTGCTTTGGTCTTAAAGTGCCCATATATGTATGCATCTATTTTTGAACTCTGTTCTGTTCAGTCTGTCTAATTTATATCCTTCTGCCATAAAACACTTTTTAGTAGTTTTTTGCTAAGTCTTGAAATCTGGTAATGTAAATCTTCAAACCTTGTCATCAAGACTGGTCCAGCTGTGCTAGGTTCGTTGCATTTGCATATGTATTTAGAATCGGCACGTCAGCTTTTACACACACAAAAATCTACTGAGATTTTGATTGGAACTGAATCTGTAGATCAATTTGAGATCATCATAGTCCTAGCAATATTGAATATTTCAGTACATGAAATGATAAATCTCTCATTTATTTACTTCCTTTTAAATATCTCTCAGCAAAATTTTATGGCTTTCAGGGTAGAGGTCTTGAAACTAATCGTAGTCCTAGCAGTATTGAATAGTTCAGTACCTGAAATGATAAATCTCTCATGTAGTTAGTTCCTTGTAAATATCTCTCAGCAAAATGTTACGGCTTTCAAGGTGGAGGTCTTGCAACTATTTCATTAAATTTGTTTCTCGGTATTTGATATTTTTGATATGATTGTAAAGAACATTATTTTTCTAATTTTATTCTCTAATTGTTGCTAGTATGTAGAAATACAATTAATTTTTATATCAAACTTATATCTGGTGATCTTGGTAAAGTCATTAGATTTGGTACTTATTCAGTTTGTTTGGATTTTCTCCATATTCAGTCATTTCATCTGCAAATATAATTTTACTTCTCTATTTCCTTTCTTTATACAGTGCCATTTTCCTTGTCTTCTTGCCCTGTATACGATCTCCTAAACAAGGTTGAATAGGAAGTAGTGATAGTTAAAATTCTAGTCTTTTCCCCAAACTTAGGGGGGAAATAATTCAATATGGTGACATCAAATATTCTGATAGCTGTAGATTTTCTGTAGATACCCTTTATTATACTGAGGAATTTGCCTTCTATTTCTAGTTTTCTGAGAGTTTTTACTGATTTGTGTGTGTGTGTGTCTGCTAGTACTATAAAACACTAAGCGTTTATTAAAACATTGCAGCTATGAGGATGGATTTGTCTATTTCTCCTTTTAGGTCATTCAGTTTTTGCTTTATATAAATATTTTGAAGCTATATTATTAGATGCACTAAAAATTAAAAATGGTTATATCTTCCTGTTAAATTTACCCTTTTATGGTTAATGAAATGTTTTCCTTTACTCTAGTAATATTTTTGCCTCAAAATTTACTTTGTTGCTATTAACATAGTAAACAAGGTTTTGTTTTTGTTTTCTTTTGGCCTCCACGCAGCTTGTGGGATCTTCGCTCCCCAAACAGGGATCCATACCCCCTGCAGTGGAAGCGCAGCGTCCTAACCACTGGGCCACCAGGTAATTCCCATTGTTTTCTTGGTCAGTGTGTGCCTTGCCTATTTTTTCCATCCTTTTATTTTAAAGTTGTAAGGGTTTTTTATATTTAAAGTGTGTTTCTTTTAAACAGTACAAAGTTGAGTGTTAATTTTTAACGCAGTAAAACAATCTTTGTCTTTTAATGAAAGTTTTTAGTCAGTTTATATTTTTTAAGGTAATTACTGATATTGTTGGATTTAAGTGTTTTTACTTAGTTTCTGTTGGTCACATCTGTTCTTTGTTCATATTTTCTTCCTTTTTCTGAATTATTTTGGGTTAATTAAGTATTTTAACATTCCATTTTATCTCCTCTACTAGATTTTTAGTTTTTATTTTATTTTTTGTGACTAGCAATTACAGTATACATTCTTGATTTATCCACATCTATCATAAATTTGTACTTTACCTCTTCACGAGTAGTACAGTAAACAAGAGTACAACTCCGTTTACTCTCTTCTGCCCTTTGTACTTAGGTTGTCATATATTGTATTTCTATGTAGAGTCTAAATCGCATAAGTTGTTGTTATTATTGTTCATTTAAATGGTCAGTACTCTTTATATTCAGCCACGTATTTAGCCTTTCTAGTGCTCTTCATTCCTTTCTGCAGTTCTGTTTCCTTCGCAGATTATTCCTTTCAGCTAGAAGAATTTTCTTTAGTACTTCTTAATCGTAGGTCTGCTGGAAATTATTTATCTAGATTGTTATTTGTTTTCAGATATCTATTTTACCTTCATTTCCAGTTGATAACGTCACAGAATTAGGAATACTAGGTCCTTTAGCACCTTAAAGATATTCCATTGTCATCCGGATTCCAGAGTTTCTACTGAAAAGTTTATCAATCTGTTTTTCCTTTGAAGTTAACGTGTCTTTTAATTCCTCTGGCTGCTTTAAAGATTTTTTTTCCCTGTATCATTAGTTTTAAGGAATTGGCCTGTGATGTATCTAAATTTTGACTTCTTGTATTTTTCTTGCTTGGGATGCACTGAGATTCTTAGTCTGTGGATTGAGATCTTTCATCAGGTTTAGAAAATTCATATACTGCTTTTGCCCCATTTTCTGTCTCTGTTAGGGCTTCAACCAGATATGTTACATGATTTGACAGTGTTCTTCACATTTTTTATACATTGGTTTTTATTTTAAATTCCTTTGTCTCTGGGTGCTTAGGTTTGGATGATGTCTATTGATCCAATTTTTAGTTCACTAATTGTGTCTTTTCATATGTTTAGTGTGCTATTAAACTAAAGACTCAAATATAGAGAACAAACTAGTTGTTGCCAGAGGGGAGGGGGTGGGGAATGGGAAAAATAGGTGAAGGGGCTTAAGAGGTACAAGCTACCAGTTATATAATAGAATACGTAAGTCACAGGGATGTAATGTACGGCCCAGGGAATATAGTCAATGTCATAATAACTTCAAGTGGTACATAATGTATAAAAATATCAAATCATTATGATGTACAACTAAAACTAATATAAGTCAACTATACTTCAATAAAATTTTTTTTTTAATTTTTTCTAACTTGCCATTAACTCAGCGTCTGCTGTTAATTTTTCGTACCTCCTGCCCTCTTAGTATTCTTCCCCTCCTCTTATGCTTTCTGCTCTCCACATTGCCAGCTCTCTTTGGGATTTCACCTGAAATCCACTTCATTACCCTGTATATGTTGACATTTTCAATATGTCTTTTTTTTTTTTAGATTTTTATTTTGATGTGGACCATTTTTATAGTTTTTATTGAATTTGTTACACTACTGCTTCTGTTTTATGTTTTGGTTTTTTGGCCACGAGGCACGTGGGATCCTAGCTCCCCAACCAGGGATGGAACCCGCAGCCCCTGCATTGGAAGGCGAAGTCTTAACCACTGGGCCACCAGGGAAGTCCCTCAATATATCTTTTCTTACCTGAATTATAGATATTGTAAATAGGCTTGGGGAGAATGACAGCAACTTTTACTAATTTACTTTACATTGGCAGCAGTAGTTCAAAAGGTTTTGAATTTCTAGATTAAGGCAATGTATTGTTCTATTAATTCAGCCATTTAATACAGAAGAATTTGCTGGCTTTTGAGCCAACATGGCAAATTGAAGACTCAGTAACTTTTTTGAAGTGAGCTAATAAGCAAATGTTTACTTCAGTAAAGAAGAGCAAATGTGAATCCCACACTTCTGATACCTTGGCATTGCTTTCTGTTTTGGCTAAACCAGTGATTCTCAGAAAGGTACTCCTACAGAATAGTTTCCCAAGGAGACGGGTTATCGTGCTCAAGTGCTCAGATTTTTTTTGTTTTTTTTTTTTTTTTGCGGTACGCGGGCCTCTCACTGCTGTGGCCTCTCCCGTCGCGGAGCACAGGCTCCGGACGCGCAGGCTCAGCGGCCATGGCTCACGGGCCCAGCCGCTCCGCGGCACGTGGGATCCTCCCGGACCGGGGCGCGAACCCGCGTCCCCCGCATCGGCAGGCGGACTCTCAACCGCTGCGCCACCAGGGAAGCCCGTGCTCAGATTTTAACAACAGTTTTTTCCCAGTTGCCTGGGGAAAACTAGATGAATTGAAATGCTTTCTGGATTTTAAGATTTCCCCCCCCCACCCCGTAGTGCCCACACCCATGCAAGCTACTGCTGCTTATCTGTTAGCAAAAGTTAGAAGACAGCCAAGTCTAATGACTCCACAGCAGCAGATATTAACAGGGAATCCTAGTTGGATGGTCCTGATAAATCTGATGGCATTTTTTCCATATATATCTATCATTTTATGTGTATGAAATTGTTCCTGGCTTCATGAGGAAATAAACTCAATATTTGTGGGTTTCTAAAATGAATTCTTTGATTTCTAGAGTTGATCTACTACTAAACAAAGTTGTGACTCATTATTCCAGACCGTGACACAGATCAGTGGCCCCTCGTAACTGCAAAATTATAGTGTTTAAATTCAGTCTTGCGGCATCCTCATGCTACCTAATTCTATATTCTTCCACATTCATCGGCCAACCCAGCCAGCCCAAGAGGGACTCCTGAGTGAACACTAAAGAAGGTCAGTACTCTACAGCAGGACTGTACCTCCCGTTGCCGCCTCTGTGGACTTCCTCATCTGGTTTGGCCACTTAAAACCACCGAGTCAGAATGTTTCTTTCCTTCTGTATGTGTCGATTTGAAAAATGGTTGTTCCTGTCTAGGGAAACTTGGCCTACGTAATGCCAAATGAACTTCTCCCAGGGTTCTTTCTTTGTTGATGGTAGTGCTGCCTATGGATTGTCAGGTTACCATTGTTTTCTTATCCGTTTACGTGTGTGTGCGTGTGTGTTGACTCGAATGACATACCATTCAACCTTAGGTCAACAAAATGATTGAAACCACTATCTCTGTGGACCCATTTAAGATGAAAACACAGAAATGCTGTGAAATAATGAAGGCACCATCACTCATCAAACTGTTAGTCTGCAGGAATGAGGCTGGACACTGGGCTAGCGTGGAGGGGAGTAAAGCCATCTCGAAACGTTTTTCACATATGGAAGCCGCGTGCCCAAGTGTTTGTGGTATGGATTATCTTGCAGGGGACTTTCATGCCTCCACTGAGAGAACACGCTGGATATTTATGACCCGTCTGTCAACTCAAAGTTTCCCTTGGTGTTTATGTTCCCAGTGTTCCGTATCTTTGTGGTCACGAGAAAGTCAAGCAGGAATTGGTTACCATGGAGATATTACCACTCCTTGCATGGTGAACATTTGAATTCCACTCATTTTCACCTTTAAGTGTATCAATAAATTGTTCAGATTATCTTTTCCCTGGGTGGATTTCATGTTCACTGTTGTTACTTTTTCCAAATGTCTAGTTGCCTCTGAAGTTACTCTGTGAGAGGTAAGGAGATACCTTGCCTGGTTTGAAATCGATAACCAAGACAGTATGACCCAGCACTTCATGGAAAATAAGTACCAGTAAATGTACTGACTGAGAGCCAGCTACCCTAACTTATCCAACTAAAATTCTACCTGTTACTACCTAACAAGTAAGTGAAAAATGAAAAATTCATTTGGTTTTTCTGGTTATTTTTCACAGCCTATGTATTCCATTTCCCACTAAATAACTGCTAATTTCATGCCACGTAACTAGACAATTGCGATAGAGAATGTGAAAATAAAGTGAGTTTCAAACAGTGTCTGTGCCAGGAGCTCTGAAATAAAGAGAGGTGTGTGCGAATCAGCGGCCAGGTGTCCTCTGAGGCATCCAGCCCCCAGGACACTGCCGTTCCTCCGGGATGTTTTCGGAGATGCTCTTCTGGCCCATGGCTCCTCCTGTGGTTTCTCTCGGAGTGATGTAACCCACAGTCGTGGCCTCAGTGGACACTAGGCAGGGGTGTGTGCTCGCCCCCAAACATCCCTCCGGAGCCATACACCCATGTTTCCAACTGGCCCAGGGACCTTCCAAAGGCCACGTCACGGACTTCAAATGCAAACTGTTGTCTCCCCCCTAGATCAGCCCGCCTCCCTTTATTCTTTACCTCTAGGATGGGCTCCACACACCCTCACCGCCCAAGCCACCCTTCCTCACGTCCGATGACCGCTGCTCTGGCTCAGGCCCGCAACTCCTCTTCCTTGTTGTAGTGCAGTAGCATCCTTACTGTGACCTGTCTCTAGTCTTAAACCACATCAGTCAATCCCTCAAAATCTTTCTGTGCTACGCAGATTGTACTAAGCCTTTCCCTTGACAAAAATTCTTCAAGATCTTGCCCTAGCCTAGGACAAAATCTACTGCTTTCTACAGTCCACCAAGTTCTTCATAAATCTGGACCTTTGTTCTCAAAGCAACGCCATCTTTTAAATTTCATTGCTTTTGAGGTGTTTGTCTTTTCACATTTTATAAAAATCATACATATACAGAGTCTTAAAGATCAAGTAATACAGAGGGAAGGTAGTGAAAAGCACAAGTTCTTTTCTAGTCCTTTCCTCCCCAGTTCAGATCCCCAGGGCAGGTACTTTTCATCACTCGTTTCTAACTCTTCTGGTGTTTACCAGTGTATTTCTACATGATATACTTTTACTATCGTCATTCACTTAGCAAATTTAGGGACCCCCCCCCTTACCTGCATTCTCCACCTCCCCCCAATATAGTTATAGCACCTATTTATCTCTCTACTAATTACCTTTCTTAACTTCAAATAATAGAGTTAAATTTCTATTTCTTACAGTATCAACTCTAGATATTATCTTTCAGCACTTCAGATTGTATCGATAATATGAGCATATAGCCTTCCTACCCCTCCATCACCTCCTCTCCCCACTCTTCCCCGCTCCTTGCCACTTTGTCATATGCACTTTTACAATCTTTATATGCTATTTGGAATGATAATTAATTCTTCTGTTCTTTGTAGGTGGATTTTTAAGGTTTTAAATATCAGTAATGTACTGACATTATTATATCTGTGTAAATACCGTTCGCCACAGAGCTAGTGTGTTATGATCATGTGTCTTTCCTTTACAGCTTTTATCTTCTGAAATATCTAACTGCCTTTCCAACATTTCCTCCCTTTGTCATATTCTTAAGTTCATCCAGCATCTCAATAGTACTCTAAGGCCTTATGGATCTCTTTTTCCCCAGGAGATCTCCCTCCTGGAGTTGTCCGTCTTCCTGCTGCAAGCTGGACAGATTTTTCTCTAGACCTGCTGCATTCTGTCACTCTGGACTCTTACTGTTCAACTGAGGAGGAGCCTTTGTTTTCTGGGTCCATTCCTTTGTCTACAGCTTCCTAAGAAGCAGTGCACTGTGCATGAGAAATAAAATTTCTGCATCTTGGCATATTTAATAATGTATTTACTGGCTCTTCACACTTGATCGACCGTATGGCTTGTATAGCATTCCGAGTTCCAAATCGCTTATTCTCAGCACTTGAAAGGCATTGATCCTTTCGATTCCAGCATCTATTAATAGTATTGCTAAACGCCCATCTTATTCTCCCTCTGTAGGAGTCCTGTGGTTTTCTTCATGGATATTTTAGATAGTCCCTTTATCCTTGGTTCTGTCAAATTTCACATTGCTGTCTAAGCATCAGAGGTGCTTATGTTTTGCTTTATGTTTTTTTATTTATCATGCTAAACATAGACTAGGACCTTTTAATTGGAAAATTGAAGTCTCTCTACCTCCCTGGGAAATTTTAGAAAATGATTTCTGTGATAATTTCTCCTCTCCAGTTTCTGTATTACCCATGGAAACCCCAATCATTGGATATTGTACTGAGTGGTTTCATATATATGAAATTCTGGGAAAAGCAAAACTGTCATGACAAAAAGCAGATCAGTGGCTGCCCCAGGGCCCTGGTGGGCAAAAGGGATTGTCTACAAGGGGACATGAGGGAACATTTAGGGAGATGAAAATGTTCTATATGATGATTTTGGTGGTAGTTTCATAAATTCATACTTTTATCAAAGCTCATCCAGTTGTAACACTTAACCATGGGGTACATTATACCTCAAAGAGAATAACTTTTTTTTTTTTGAGTTCCTGAGTCAAAACAGAGTAAAAGGTGTAATGAGATCTATAGCAGAATTTATATTTGTGTAAATTAAAAGTAACCACAGCATAATCCATACAATTAAATATTTCAGCCATAAATAGAAAAGAAGTATGGACTCATGCTACAGCATGGGTGAGCCTTGTTTTCAGTGATGCTGAATGAAAGAAGCCAGACACAAAAGGCCACATATTGTGGGATTCAATTTATATGAAGTATTCAGAATAGGCATATTTATAGAGACAGGAAGCAGACTTGTGGTTCCCAGGGCCTGGGGGAGAAAGGAATGGGAGTGACTGATGAAAGGGTGTAGGGTTTTTGTGTGGGGTGATGAAAATGTTCTAGAATTAGGTCATGATGATGGTTGCACAACACTGTGAGTAAACTAAACGCCACTAAATTGTACACTTGAACATGGTTAAAGTGGTACATTTTATGTTATGTGTATTTTCCCACAAAAAAAGTACATGTATACTTTTCTGCTTGTAGCACTAATAGAGTAGCTTGTATTAGACCAAACTTTCCACCAAGACCTCTAAAAACAGAGTAAAATTTAGGAAAAAAAAAAAAAAAAAGGTTTTGAGGATGGTCATCAAAGATTGACCAAGGCAGGCAGGACATGCGGGATAGTGGACTCCCAGATGGTCCCCCCCGATCCTTGCTCATGGTATCCATGCCTTTGTGTAATCCCTTCCTCTTGAGTGTAGGTGTGACTTCTAACTTGCCTCTAACCAGTGTATCACAAAAGTGACGGGCTGTCACTTCTGTGATTCCGTAACGTGAGACTGTAACGTCCACCTTGCTAGCAAACTCTCTCTGTAGCCTTCTCAGCATGTAGACATTTGTGTAGATGAAGCAGCAGCCATGTTGGAGTAGGCCATGTGGAGGGAACTGAGGGACTACAGCCAAAAGATGGTGGGAAGTGAGCTCTCAGCCCTGCAGCCCACAAGGATTTGAATCCTTCCAGCAACCCTGAGTGAGCTTGGAAGTGGGTCCTTCCCTGGTCTAACCTTGAGATGAGATCCTAGCTCCAGCCGACACCTTGACTGCAGCCTCATGAAAGATCTGGAAGCAGAGGACGCAGCTAAGCCAGGTCTGGATTCCCGACCCTAAGAACCTGTGAAATAATAAATGGGTGTTGTTTTAAGCCTCTAAGGGCATGATAATTTGTAACACAGCAAAAGAAAATTAATACAAAGAGCTAAGAGCCCAAAGTTAAGGGCAATATACTGAGGTGAGCTGAACCTTCTTTATCCCCCTTTCCCTCAAGAAATAGATGGCTCATTTTCAGTGCAAAAGGTTGAGACGGAGCAGAAAATAGCTGCCTGGAGATTTTTCGAGTTGGGAGGCAGAAGTGAATGCAGGGTTAATAAGGCAGCCAGGGCTTGAGGTACCAAGGTCCTAAAGTAAAGGAAACTACAGAGAAGTGAGCCCAACATTCTGCATTATTCCGTATTGCGTTTGTCCTCAAGGAATTTGCCGCATGGTAAACTACTCTGGGTCGAGAGGCCAAGAAATGGCGCAGAAAATAGTTGCTAAGTGGCTACCTGATGAAACGGAGTTTACACAGTCTCACAGAGCTGAGGAAGTAAAACTGCAGATCAGGATGAGACAAGGAAGAAGGACCCTTGTGAATATTTCAGGTTTTTAGCTGAGAACCCTAAAGTGCCAAGCCCTAGATGTAAGGACAGAAGCGAAGACCAGCCCTCACATAGCCTGAAATTCCCCTTGAATCATCTCAAATCCAGATTGGATCAATTTTTTGCATCTAGTCTAGGTACTGTCTAGAGGGAGATGAAATCATGTCTGGGGAAGCTAGAAATAGAAAATAAAGAGAAAATAGAGAAAATCAGTGAAATCAAAATGTGGTTCTTTGAATAAATTACAGTGTATCTCTATGGTGGAATATCATGCAGTCATTAGAGCAAATACACACACACACACACGTGTTTTTGTATTTATCTGTTGACCTTAAGCATCTTCCTGACATTTTACTAGGTGAAAGCATCAAGTAACAAACCAATTCGTACCGTATGATCCCAATTTTGTGATTAGACATAAAATAATGCCTTGCACAATGTATATGAATTGTAGTTTTTCCAGGTACAGGTATTACATGTGACTTTTATCTCCTTCAGATATTTTTTCTTCTTTATATATTTTGCATTCTGTGAATTTTGAATAATGAACATATGCCTTTTAATCAGAAAAAAATACAAGATGCTTCTTACTTATAAAACAAAAAGCAAAGTATTTCCTAAGTTATAAGCTTAGGAGCAAAATTTGCTATTCCTAGCATCACTGGAAGCTACTCCAGAAGAGGAGGAGAAAGATGCTCTTACACTGAAGTTTGACAAAAATCCTTGTAACAAATTGGACATGCTACATAATGTCAGGCCATGGGCCCAACTTTCCAGGAGTGGACAACAGGTACCCCCACCTACCATCCAAGCCATGTGAGGAAAAGTACCAGAGGGACTTAACGTAGTTCTAGAGTTCAGTCCTTGCTGTGTTGCAGAGATTCCCCCGTGCCACACCTATTGTCTTAGAGTCTCCAGGGATGGAGCCTGAGCATCTGCACTTTTTCAGAGCCGCTCAGGAAGTCCTCATGATCCTTGAGAGTTGAGGACTTAAAGCCCTAAATGGAAGAAGCATGAAAAATGAACCTGTTAACTAAATAGAGGGAGGCGCGCTTTGATTCTGCAGTCGAGTAATGCAGAGCATGAGATAAAACAAACAAAAGAATTAATTTGAGGAAAAAAACCTTCCCTTTCCTCACTAGAAACATTTTAAACTTTGATTTTGAATCTCCAGAGCACGTGGGAAAATGTTTGGGGTGAACTGCTTGGTTGTGGCTTTCTTTTTTTATCCTCCATCCTCTTCCCAGGCCAAAAGCCATTTGCTTAGCTGGGAGGATGCAAAGCTGGGTATAATGGATCACTTCCCTTCACAATCCCATCTGGAAACGGTGGAGCCAAGAACTAGGGCAACAAGCTGCCTCCTGCCCCTGGGCCCAGTCGCACAGACTTGTGTCCCTCCCCTTTCCTTGCCCCTTGGGTCAGCGGTGAGAGTGAGTAGGGTGTTTGGGTGTTTGGCTGTGGACTCCCCGCCAGGACGACGGCTCTGCCTCCCCCTCTGCCACAGGGCACAGGAGGCCACCGTGAGGCCCCTGCTGGCCGGTCCCCGTCCCAGAGGCGGCAGGGTAACAATTTCATTTCTCTCTGCTGGGCCGATGTGATGGCGAGGGAGTCATGGGGAGAGAGGAGACGAGTGAGAGTGTGCTGACCTCTCACCCTCACAGATGGACACTGGCAGTGACCCCTGTTCCATGCTGGGGAAACATCTTAATCTTCTGGCCTTAGAATTACCTTCATAAAGCCGGAGGGCAGACAAATATTCTCCTCTGGAATATTGGAATATGTATATTACCTCATTAGCAAGGACTAGTTTACAAGTTAACATAGCATGCCTTAGGATGAGTTCAGGGAGCTTGTTATGTTTTTTGTATGTTTGCTTTTTTCCCCAATTAAATTAGCCCTGACTTCCATGTGAGGTTCTCGAATGAAATTTTTTGGAAGTGGATTGTAACAAGAGAATATAAAAGCCTGTTTCTTTCACATTTTGAAGATCACTTATTGAAATTTAAGTATAAGCTCCTTGAGAGTTTGCTGGAAGAGAAGAGATGGGGAGGGGACTACTTATCTTTCCCCTTTTGTGTGGTTTGAACTGATTATCCAGCAAATGATGATAGCTCTGATTAGACTCTTCAAACATTGGTGTGTTCTGCTAACTTTCTCGGGTGGACTGCCTTTCTTCGTATCACTGGGGACATGATATGATATTTCTGCATCTTAATTCCAGGCAAGTGAGTCAATACGACTTTACGTCTTAATATGTCAGAATAAAATATCACGATTAGCTTCTGATGATAGAGGATATTTCTTATCTTTCTTAAAGTGCTTACCTCAAAAAATTGTTAAATGCTGATATAAATTTCTAGGTTGTATTTTCTTCATTTTGTGAGTTTCTCTTTGGAGTTATATTGGCAGGTATGTCTGGGTTAATTGCGCAGCTGCTATGATGGGTTCAGTGCACCTGTGCTGGAAAGTCATTTAAATCCGTTGAAAGGTCAGCATTGGTGGCCAAGGGAATCCTGTTTTGCAACACCACAAAATCGTGGGCTAAATTCTCTAGAGTAGCAGCCTTCAAACTATAGGTGGTTTTGGATGTTTAACAGAATTCACTTCCAGACCCACGCTTGCATCCATGCTCTGAACTGTGTACTGCGAGTATGGGTTCTCCTTCCCCACCTCCCCTTTCACAATCTCCCTTCTCACTCTGTAAAAGAAAGGCCTACCGGTCTTCCACCCCTAACCTCACCGTGATATACTGCTCTGGGTAGACAGACCCCTAGGTGCAAAACCTTGGAATCGGTGATGGGAAATGACCAGGTGAAAATCCTTATGTAAATCAGGTGGTTTCCAATTCTTTGCTGTCAACAAAATTGAAGGATGATGTAATGGAGTTATTAGCTGGTAGATCACTAAACATCGTTTTGGAGGACTAAATTGCACTGTAATTGTTGGCATTATAACTCAGGATTTCAAAGAATTAAATGACAATACTATAATAATATTATTTCCATTTCCCATCTACTTATTGATGTGCTTACATCAATAAAAATTAAAATAGCAATAAATAATATTCATCCATGAATATATAAAAATTGTATAAAGCTCCACTAATCTCACTGAGTTGCATTTCCAATAAAATACTTTCTTATATTTAATAACTATCAGAAAATCTAATATATAACTGTTGTTTTAATCAATTGTGTTTTCATAGTAATTATGATAAATCAACTGAGAATTTTTTAACATTTAAATCCTCAGAGGAAATTTTTTAAAACAATAATTCATATGTATATATATATATATATATATCTTTTGCCAAGAAGTATGATAGGATTATTAATAAATGTCTTTTGAGAATTGTGGGCACGAGTTTAAGGAGGAAAAACAATGATTTAAGCTTCTGCTTGTTAAAGATGAGCTCATTCCTGTATTTTTTAGAGAATGATAGTAGGTATTAAGTCACCATTGTATTTGGATTCATCTGGCTAGATCAAAAGATGATTTAGCGGTTTTAAATTTTTTACAGTATACTACAATTACACGTTTTCTGACTATTTGAACTGTCAAAGCATAACTCACAAAATGTTAAAAACATAATTATCGTACAGATAGATGAATGAACATTTTAGTTAACCCACTAAAGAAGGGACCAGCATGAGACAAAGCCATTTCAAAAAGGATATGAGAGGGGCTTCCCCGGTGGCGCAGTGGTTGAGAGCCCGCCTGCCGATTCAGGGGACGCGGGTTCGCGCCCCGGTCCGGGAAGATCCCACGTGCCGCGGAGCGGCTGGGCCCGTGAGCCATGGCCGCTGAGCC
>NC_041226.1:8399901-8412343 GCF_002837175.3 Physeter macrocephalus | reverse complement strand
GAGGCCCACTTACCGCAAAAAAAAAAAAAAAAGAAAAGGATATGAGAAACTGGAGTTTTATGTAGTTAGTGAGAGAAGGAATGCTGAAACAAGACTGCTAAATTAGAAACAAAACTGGCTAATTCCTACAGGGCAATAAAATCATAATCCTTAGGTTATCTGCTCTAGCAAACAGAAGAAAGATCAACACACATTATTTTTCTACAAGCTAACCTCTAACTTTACAGAAATGTAAAATTATAAAATGACTGGGCTCCAATCAAGTATAAAACTAAGTCAAACTTCCATTCCCTCAAAGAGTCAGATTGTTTTAAAACTGGCTTGTTAGAAAATGCTCTTAGCAAAACATTAGAAGTTCACAGAATCATCTTTTTATCTTATTTACAAGTTTTGGATAATTCTCAGTAAAATCTATGATGAAACACTTTAAATGTTAACTTCAAAAAGGTAAGAAGAGTAACATAATTTTTCAAAATCCTTTTGAGGGCTACGTGAACAATAATGCTGTAAATATAAGTATGCAGTTCACGTTTAGCTCTGATTTAGAGGATTAGTAGGCTATTTTTGCCCAGGTTTGTATGTATTTTCTGAGAACAAGAACATAAATAATAGCACAAGGATCAAACTCAGAAAATTTAACATAGATAGGATTCTAGGAGCGAATCTACAAATCCACAGATGTCATCATTTATCCCAGTCGAGTCCTTTGTAGCTATCTTCCCCTATCTGAGGTCCAGTACGTGAGGTGGTGTGATACGTACCAAAAGAACTCTCTGATCTTTCCTATTTGTATAGTTAGGAAACAAGAATCTTTGTGGGGATGGATCTCAAGGGCAGGCGATCAGGTGGAGGAATATAAAGTTGGATGAGGCTGAGATGGGCTCACTAAGCACAAGTCTGGGTTCAGGATTTTAGCTGGAGCAGGAGGAAGAGCTCCGTTCAGTCGATTGTCTGAAATATGGACTAAAGGTGGCAAATGCCAGAACTGGCTTGGTGTGCTGCAGAGGAGGGTATCCAAGAAGTAGGGATGTTGGAATGTTAAAGTGGATTCATCATAGATATCCTGCTCACCCACCTTGGGCGGGACCAGAGAACACACGTGTTACCACGACTGTGGACAGATTTGGTAGGGGACCCCCAGTATCCTTGCGGGGTCTGTGGTTGCTCTCCTCTGTAGGTCAGAAATTACAGTGGGAACCGCTACCGCACAACTGGGATCTCTAAACGCAGTGTGGATTATGGGGTCCCAGGGTGGCAGAGGCCAAGAGGTGACACTTTCCGAAGGTGGAAAATACTTAACATGATCCCAGTAAAACTACCAGCATATGTTTTTATTCCTCAGCACTCAGTACTTAGATATACCAGGCCACAGGCCTGTCCTTAGTAGGAGCACTTAAAAGAAGCACACCCAGGTAAATGGTACTTCCCGCCAGGTACAGCAGAGCCTCGGGTGGGTGGTGGGCAGAACGGTGGCCTCCAGAAACGTCCACATCCTGATCCTCAGAACCTGTGACTCTGTTACCTTCCATGGCAAAAGGTATGCAGATGTGATGAAGTTAAAGATTTTGAGATGGGGAGATTATCCTGGGTTATTCAGGTTAGTCCAGTGTAATCACAAGGGTTCTGATAAGAGGGAGGTGGGAGGGTCAGAGGTTGAGAAAGGTTTAAAGATGATGATATTCTGCCGTCTTTGAAGATGGAAGAAAGAGCCAGGAGCCAAGGAATGCAGGTGGCCTCCAGGAGCTGCAGGGAAACAGATCCCTTGCTTAAAGGGAAGGAAGTAGATTCTCCCCTAGAAGCTCCGGAAGGAAAGCAGTCCTGCCAACACCTTGATTAGCCTGGTGAGATCCATTTCAGGGATTTGACCTCCAGAACTATAAGATAATAAAATTATGTCATGTTAAGCCACTCAGTTGTGCTAATTTGTTACTAAAACGATGGCAAATCCCTGGCTAGGTGAAAAGTTCCCACGTTCCGTCTCATATTCCTCCCAGTTGGAAGTTGAAACTTTGGATACATACTTTACAAAGTGCCCCAAAAGTGTCCGAGTATGTGTTTTATCATGTTATGTTTTCATAGAGTTTTAACAGTTCTACTGCCTAATGAGAAAAGAAAATTAAATTTTTAACTAATCCTTTGAGTCCTTGGAAAACAATGTTAAATGATGCCCAGGACACCTCTGCTCTACCAAAGATGCATGCAGCTTTATAAGCAAATAATTTGTACCTTTGATAGAACTAGCAGCCCAAGCTAAATCTTGCTGAGGATAGCGCATGCTCTTTTTTTTTTTTTTCCGGGATTTCTTGTTGGCAACTTTACTAAATCTTCTTTGTTTGTAAATTTTAGAATGTCCTATATCCTTTATTTCTGTCTAAAATTTTTTCAGTTATAAGAGCTATTTACAAGTAGTGCACAAGGATTATAAGTTAGATATGTGGTTCTATCAATACTGTTTTGTTTGACTAGGGAAATTTATCAGAACTAGGAAGAGTAGGAGCAAAATGGCATGAATAATTTTTAAATACAAGACATAGCTTTAATGTAGATTTTCATATACTATGCTAGGTATTTTGATTCATTATATCGTTTAATTCATTTATTCCTCTCAGCAACCCTAAAAGGTAGGAACTATTATCATATCCATTTTACAAAAGAGAACACTGAGGTGTAGAGAGGTTAATTAACTTGTTCAGCATCACATAGTAAGTTGTACAGCCAGGATTAAAATCCAAGTATTATGACCCCAGCACTCTCCTATTTTAACTACAAAGCCCTGTTTGTCAAATTTAAAATAATAATAAGGCCCTTTTCCAGGTAACACTACTCAAGGAATCTGGCAATCAGCTTGAAATATTTTCATTGTAATGTTACTTAGGCGTGTACGACTGATTGTACATTTCTGTATTTGTCTACCCAGGCTGCCATAACAATACCACAGACTGGGGGCCTTAAACAACAGATACGTATTTTCTCACAGTTCTGGAGGCTGGAAGCTGATAACTGAGGCGCCAGCCAATTCTGTTTCTGATGAGGCCTCTCTTCCTGGCCTGTAAACGTCCACCTTCTCACTGTGTCCCCACGTGGCCTTTCTTCCATGTGTGGGGAGTGAAAGAGATCTCTCGTTCTTATAGACCTCTATGAGACACCAGTCCTATCAGAGAGGATCCCAGCCTTAGGACCTCATTTAACCTTCATTACCTCCCTAAAAACCCTTCCTCCAAATTCAGTCACATTAGGCGTTAGGGCGTTAAGGGTTAGGGGTCACCAACCTATGAATTCGGTGGGGATACAGTTCAGTCCATGACAGTTTCTTATGTTATAGCTCTTATACAACTATGAAAGGACAACTAATTGATAAAGTAAATACAAACAACATTCCCAAACCGATAAAACTAATCACATTATTTTTTTAAGTATAGTTGATTTACAATGTATTAATTTCTGCTGTACAGCAGTGACTCAATGATACCTATATATGTATTCTTTTTCATATTCTTTTCCACTATGGTTTATCACAGGATATTGAACAGAGTTTATACAGTAGGACCTTGTTGTTTATCCATCCTATATATACTAGTTTGCATCTGCTAACCCCAAACTTCCAATCCTTTCCTCCCCCACCCCCCTTCCTCTTGGAAACAAGTCTCTTCTCCATGTCTGTGAGTCTGTTTTATAGATATGTTCATTTGTGTCGTAATTTAGATTCCACATATAAATGATATCATATGGTACTTGTCTTTCTCTTTCTGACTTACTTCACTTAGTATGATGATCTCTAGGTCCATCCATGTTGCTGCAAATGGCATTATTTTATTCCTTTTTTATGGCTGAGTAATAGTCCAGTGTGTATACGTACTACATCTCTGTCCATTCATCTGTTGATGGACGTTTAGGTTGCTTCCATGTCTTGGCTATTGTGAATAGTGCTGCTGTGAACATTGGGTGCATGTGTCTTTTCAAATTATATTGATAGTTTTGTCTGGGTATCTGACCGGGAGTGGGATTGCTGGGTCACATGGTAGTTCTATTTTTAGTTTTTTGAGGAACCTCCGTACTGTTTTCCAAAATGGCCGTGCCAGTTTACGCTCCCACCAGCAGTGTAAGAGGGTTCCCTTTTCTCCACACCCTCTCCAGCATTTATTATTTGTAGACTTTTTAATGATGGCCATTCCGACCAGTGTGAGGTGATACCTCATTGTAGTTTTGATTTGCATTTCTTAAAAATTAGTGGTGACGAACATCTTTTCATAATCACATTAATTTAGTGTGATGAACTCTTTTTCCCTAAAAGTAAATTTCTGGTATTATGTTTAATAGCAGAAAAATGGAACCTCGGGTCTGGTTCTGTTATGACGCTACCTGCATTCTGACTTCAGTAACCATATAGTGCGAACTGTTATTAATAACCTCAAGACTTACCAAAAGAGCTCAGCCAGACACCAATGACTGATGCTAGCTGGACGTCACAGAGCCGCAGACCCGTGAGTCTTCCCCTGATTTCTGGCACACACCCACGCACGGGACCTCGGCTTGCCCGGGACATGGCTGGGGCCATCAGCACCTCGAGGCTGCGCTCCAGGACAGGGAGCCTGCCCCTCCCCTCCTCTCCCAGCACGTGCTCTCCCTTTTAGGCATGAGAGCTGCCTCACAAGCCGGGGAGCAGCCTGGGCTGGGGCGCCTGCCGCTTAGGGGAGTTGCACGCTGGGAACGGCACCCAGAGCATCTTGTTAAAGCTTGAGCACACTTGCAGCGTCTCCGGAGGGGAGGGAGCACCTGGTCCCAGCTAACTCACTGGCACCCCTGCCAGGGGTGTCAGAGCCCTGGCAGGAAACAGATCTCACACTCAAATTGGGTAATTGAGAAGAGTTTGAGAAAGGGACTGTTGGCAAAGGCGTGGGCAGGGTGTGCGGGACACCAGCAGGAATCTTGCAGTACCTCAACCCTAGCAACCGGGAGGAACCCGAAGGGGCAACGGGAGGGGGCTGTTACTGGACCACATGCAGAGGAGCTGCGTGGGAGAGGCTGTCCAACAGGAGCAGAACGGCATCGCCAACCCACGGTGCCCAGCATGGAGGGGGCCAGAGGGAAAAGGCGCCTCTCTCCACCGCCTCCCAGCCTCCTGCACGTGTCTCCCACTGGCCAACCCAAACTGGAAGCCAGAGGGCCAGTGAGCCTCCCGGGACACGAAGAAGGGTGGAGACAGATCCAAGGGGCAAACAAAATATCCAGCACACCCGGCCCCCTGGAGAGAGCTCTGGGGTCATTCTGCAGAGTCTCATTTGTCTGTCCACAGACACTTTGTTTGCTGTTTCATTAAATTAAACAGGTAACAAAAGCAATGCTAATAGTTATAATAGCAACATTCTTAGAACAAATTGGTCTTTTGAAAACAAGATTGGTATTGTGGCATTATTATTATTATTTTTTTAATTCCTCTTTTTTTTTTTTTTAGCAAATTGTATTTTTATTTATTTATTATTATTTTTGGCTGCGTTGGGTCTTCGTGTCTGTGTGAGGGCTTTCTCCAGTTGCGGCGAGCGGGGGCCACTCTTCATCGCGGTGCGCGGGCCTCTCACTGTTGTGGCCTCTCCCGTTGCGGAGCACAGGCTCCGGACGCGCAGGCTCACGGGCCCAGTTGCTCCGCGGCCTGTGGGACCCTCCCAGACCAGGGCTCGAACCCGTGTCCCCTGCGTTGGCAGGCAGATTCTCAACCACTGTGCCACCAGGGAAGCCCCAGTATTGTGGCATTATTGAAATCTAATTTAAATGGATGTTTAATCCAATTATTGCTGGACTTGGGATCTGAAAACTATCTAAAGTTCATTTGCATGCGAATGATGAAAAAAATGTCAAACTCTTAAACCAGTAATAAGGGAAATGGTTTATTCACTCCATTTTCAACAATCAATCAAGGTTTGTTGCTATTGCTTCCACTTTGCCTTCGATGCCAGTTACATCATCCACACATGCAAAGTCTATTTTCGTAGGTGCCATGACATCATTTGGCCTTTGCGGTGTACAAATTCACCATTTGTGAACCGGGTTTGCCCCTGTTCTGTTCCAACTAAACGATGACGAAGTATCATATTACTCACCCCAAACTGTTGTTTTCACATCAAGTCAAGGCCTTTATTAAGTAGCTCTTTGTGAAAATGACTTGCATTGATTAACTATCCGAAAAAGCAAAGGCTTACTTTTGTAATCGATGAGAGAATGTGCTGTCGGTTGTCATTCTGACATTGGTGATGGCTTGGTGTCGACACAGAGACACAAAGATCACAGCTATAACTGGTGGTCAGAACGCTTAAATTGATTATCATGTTATCTAAAAGTAAGCTCAGAATTAAAAGCTTGTCACAGGGCTTCCCTGGTGGCGCGGTGGTTGAGAGTCCGTCTGCCGATGCAGGGGACGCGGGTTCGCGCCCCAGTCCGGGAGGATCCCACGTGCCGCGGAGCGGCTGGGCCCGTGAGCCATGGCCGCTGGGCCTGCGCGTCCGGAGCCTGTGCTCCGCAACGGGAGAGGCCGCAGCAGTGGGAGGTCCGCGTACCGCAAAAAAAACAAAACAAACAAACAAACAAAAAGTAAAAGCTTGTCACAGAGAATTCTCAGACTCCAAGAAAATGTCCAGAGATCTGGAATCTAGGTAGGGGAACTGCATGGTAGGTTCCTGACCACTAAGGACGTCTGTGCTCTAAAGACACTCAGAAATGTGGGCTCACGATGGTGGAGAAGGATCTGTTTCACGCGAGCAGAACATCCAGGATGGTCAGTCCTGTATTAACCATTGCTGACTGACCTGCAGGTTAATGCTATTCCACACGGATTTATCAAGCACGAGCTCTGTGCCGGGCTCTTTTGTAAAGGACACAAGAATGAGTATGCCGGCGCCCTTCACCTGAGGCTCCTCCAGGGCAATAGAGGAATAAGTGGATTTAAATCAAAAGGAAAAGAAACAGACCAGAAAAAGAAGGCTCCCCTAAAGAACAAACATACTATGAAATATGAAGAGCCCTCTGGGTTGGTGGAAGTCTAACTTGGTACATTGCTAGAGTGAGCCTCCTTGGTAACATGCAGTAAATGCCTTCAGACATTTATGTAAGTAGGCATTTAGCCTAAAGAAGTAATCTTGAACTCTTGAACATGTACCAAGATTTAGCTATTAGGAGGTGCATTGCAGCACTGTTTATAAAATTTTGTAAATATAAAATATACTGACAGGTTCTCCCTGGAACCTGCCAATATATATATGTATATGTATATGTGTATATGTGTGTGTATATATATATATATATAGAGAGAGAGAGAGAGAGAGAGGGAGGGAGAGAGAGAGTTGGGAGTTGCAGTAGACATGGTTTTTATGATTTTCCTTTCACTTTCTTCAAACAAACACCTTTAATAAGAAAAACAGTTAAAGTTCCACAACCCACCTACCTGATAGGACCAACATAACCAATCTAACTCAAAATCACCACCTTAAGTCTAACCTTAGCTGGGTCATCCTACTTCTCTTGCTTCAATTTAATCTCTTGCAAAAATTAAAAGCATGGAAATGGCAAATGATCAAAATAACCAACAATAGAGAAATCCTTAGGTGAATTACGGTATAAACATACAGTGAATACTCTGGGGGGGGTTTGTTGTAGAATATTGACAGCATGTGAGATGTCCATGATGTATTAGAAAGCCAGTTACAGAGGGGCATGAAATGCGATCCTAAAGCATTCCAGTCTCACTAGCTTTTTTCAGTTTCTCAAAGCAGCTGTAATCCCTCCACCACAGAGCCTTTGCATCTGCTGTTTCTTCTTCCTAAAATTCTCTCCTTCTGACCCGTGTACCTGGTTAACTGTTTTTTATTTCTGTATCTCAAATCAAAGCCCAAATCTCTGTCAGCATTTAAGTTTATGATTATATGCTTTACTAGTAGTAGTACTTGTTTTTGATTACTGTCTGTGCCCTAGATGATAAATTCTGCAAGAACAATGAATGGTGTGCTTTCACTCACCGTGGCATCTCCAGAACCTTAAAACATAAGAGAGAACTTAATAAATATTTATCGAATGAGCCAAAGTTAACTTCTGTATCCATAAAATGATATAATCTTAAAACCTTTATTACAGAGGTGTCCTATGTTTCTGAATCCATGAATGAAAGTCAGATTTATTTCACATTGATTAAACTCAATATGACAAAACTTTCCAGATTGATTGAGCAGATAATTCATTGTAATGAGAGAACCTTGAAGTCTTGAGATTAAGGTCTTTTCAGGATGGAGCACAGAGGTGGAAATAGCACCCACGAGGAATATTTAGTGATGCAGGTCCTATATTGAGACAGTAAAATCATAGCATTTTAAAGTTCAAACTGCATTTCATTACAAAACAGAAGCCCAGAGACATGACAAGACCTGCCCAAGGTTGCACAGTGAGGCCAGCTCAGGACCTTTCAACCCAGTGCTAATCCCACCCACCTCGATATAAAAGAGCAGAATAAACTCCCAATTTCAGTTGTGCAATCAGTAGAAACCCGGAGGAGGGATAAAACAAGAAGGTAAAATAGTGAAAAGGAATTCTAGACTTAGGAATGTCTGAAAATATCCAGTAGACTGGTGGGCAGAGAAGCCCAGAATAATACCAGGCAGGTCTTTAGCCTAATTTCTTCTCTGCCTTTTTAAAATAAGAAATTAATATTTGTGTGTGTGTGTGTTTGCTGATGAGATGATCTGGGTGGCACCACTGAGTACCCAGTGTTCAGCACAATGCCTGGCACAAGGTGGTTGCTCAAAACGTGTATGTCAAGTGAATGAATGAGGGAATGAAAGAAAGAGCAGGCAGGCCATGCTTAGACTCCCCTGCTTCACCCACTTGTCTGCCAACGGGAGAAATCACTCATACTGTGCTAGGCTGAACGGTGCTCCCTCCCCAGAAGATATCCAGATATCCACGTCCTAATCCCTGGAGCCTGTCGATGTCATTTTATATGGAAAAAAAAAAAAAAGAATTTTGCAGATGTGGTTAACTAAAGGGTCTAGAGATGGGGAGGTTATCCTAGCTTATCCAGGTGGGCTCTAATGCAGTCACATGTATCCTCACGAGAGGCTGGCAGAGGGGTATTTGATACACAGGCATGAGATGAGAAGTCAGAGTGACCACGGGGGTGGAAATTGGAGTTATGTGACCACAGCCAAGGGGTGCAGCAGCCACTAGAAGCAGGAAGAGGCAAAGAATGGATTCTCCCCGAGAGCCCCGGAGGGAACGCTGTCCTGCCGACACCCTGGCTTTGGCCCAGTGATGCTGTAAGGTAATAAATTCTGGTTGTTTAAAGCCACTGAGTTTGTGGTAATTTGTTACATCAGCCACAGGGACTTTGGTCCTGGGAAGTGAGATGCTTCTGTAACAGATGCCTAGCTAGGAATGTGGAAGTGGCTTTGGAACTGGGTAGTGGGTAGAAGCCGGAAGAATTTTTGATATGCGTGATCGGAAAAGCCTACGCTGCCTTAAACAGAACTTTGGTAGAAGTGGATGTTAAAGGTGCTTCTGGTGAGGACTCAGGAGGAGGTAAGGAGCAAGGATAGAAAGCCTGTATTTTCTTAGAGAATACACGTATTATTAGAAACAGAATGCTGGTAGGTATTTGAACCTTAAAGGCCCTGCCAGTGGGGGCCCAGAAAGAAATGAGGAAAATATTTTTGGAAACGGGAGGAAAGGGGATCCTTTGTTATGCAGGTAGCAGGAAGTCTAGGAAGTAATTCTTCTAGCAGGAAGTCTGAATTACGTCCTAGAGTTATACGGAAAGCAGAACATATAAGCAGTGAACTTGGCTATTTTGCTGAGATTTCCAAGCAACGTACTGGATATGCAACCTGGTTTCTTCTTGTAGTTTATGGGAAAATTTGAGAGGAAAGAGATAAATTGAGGTAACTGTTAAGGAAAAATGAACCTGGACTTGATGATTTGGGAAAATTTCAGCAAATCCACATGGTAAAAGATGCTAAAATTAGGGGGTTCACCATTAGAAAAGCACATTCCGAAAAGAAAGCCACAGGTGTAGCTGGACAGTCATTGGCTAGTGCCTTGAAAGGATGGAAAGGTTAGAGTTTCCCATCACACAGAGGGTTCCCTGGTGACCAGTGGAGCCCCTCAATCATCTCAGCAGGAGCCGGGAATAGGGATGACATCATCAGAAAAGATCTGTGGAGGAGCCTTTGTCTAATAGCCTGAATCCCCTTAACATACACGCGAGATTCAAAAGGTTTCTGAGCTTGTTATATAAGCAGAAATGTTGCCAGATTGAATCAGAAGGGACAAAAACAGGACAAGATGTAAGAAGGCTGATGGACTCCCCAAATTCTACAGGCAGGACACAGGATAATTATTTCTGTTTTTTGAAAGCCAGCCAGTTTGTGATAAGTTGTTGCAGGAACAACAGCTAATACTCACAGGAAATTAATCGTCACACATTCGGTGCTAAAGACATTCTTGCTCTTTAATTAAAGCAAGTCATTGTTAACATTAATTACATCAAAATTAAATGTTGAACAGGGAATAGTCATAACATATTTATCAGGCATAAAGAATACCTATAGGGCTTCCCTGGTGGCACAGCGGTTGCGCGTCCGCCTGCCGATGCAGGGGAACCGGGTTCGCGCCCCGGTCCGGGAGGATCCCACACGCCGCGGAGCGGCTGGGCCCGTGAGCCGCGGCCGCTGGGCCTGCGCGTCCGGAGCCTGTGCTCCGCAACGGGAGAGGCCACAGCGGTGAGAGGCCCGCGTACCACCAAAAAAAAAAAAAAAAAAAAAAAAAAAAAGAATACCTATAAAACAAACACCCATGTACCCACCAACCTGTTTAAGAAATAGAAATAACCATTACCTTTCAGTCCCCTGTGTCTCTCTCTGAGAGCATATTCCTCTGTCTTTCCTGCAGAGGTAACTACTATCTTGAATTTTGTGTTTATCCTTCTCTTTTCTTAATTTTTTAGATGTGTATCTTTACATGTTTATTTTTTAATTTTGCATGGTTTTAAATTATATAAAGGAGATCCTATTATAAGTTTTGTTCTGTGACTTTAAAATTTGCTTAACACTGAGATGTGTCACGTAGCTGTATTTCATTCGTACTAACCGCAGCATAATGTGATATTGTAAAGACATTCCAGAACTTATTAATCCTTCAAGCAATGGGCATGTAGGCTGTTTCCAACTTTCGGCTCCCCTGAACTGTGTATGCTGCTGTGAGCATTCTTGTTTATGCTTCTTAGTGCAAGGATGCGAGTGTCTCACTCGGGTATGTGCCTCAGAGTAGAGCTTCTGGGTCACAGTGTAACAGTGTATGAGGATCTTAACCCTTACCAGAGGTATTGTTTTCCAAAGTTCTAGAACAAAAGTTCAAAATTCAGTTTCAATTAGTCAGTTTCTTCCTTTTTTAACCTCCCAGCACATATTGCTTCTATAATTTATTTGATATATAATCATATTTGCCTTTTATCGCTCTTATATAGGATTACTTCATGATTAACTCTTGGATTCTTGGCGATCTTTACCTACGATAGTGTTTCAGAACTAGATACACATTCAGTCGGGGAAGAGGCTACATTGTTCTTGATAGAGGTGAAGGAGCACGGAGATGACTGAACAAACTCTAGAGCCAAAATGTCTGGGTTGGAAACTTACTAGCTCTGTGACCTTGAGCTGGTTACTTGCACCTGTGCCTCAGTTACCTCCAGTATAAATTGCAGAAAGCACTAGGACTCACTTCTGAGGGTTATTGTGGGGATTAAATAACTTAATGTGCGAAACACTCAGAATTGTGCCGAGTATAGTAAGCATTATGTAAGTGGTTGTCATTGTGGTTATTATTAATGTTGCGGTTTCCATAAAGCAAACCCATGTAAAAAGTCAAACACTCCCAGCAGATAACACCGTCTCACACTTAATAGAAATGATCAGATGTAAACACCCATATCTTCACATCAGCAAATCTAAAAACCTTTCTCTGTGCCTGCATTGTCCCCCCATTTTTTTTTTTTTTGCGGTACGCGGGCCTCTCACTGCTGTGGCCCCTCCCGTTGCGGAGCGCAGGCTCCGGACGCGCAGGCTCAGCGGCCATGGCTCACGGGCCCAGCCGCTCCGGGGCACGCGGGATCCTCCCGGACCGGGGCACGAACCCGCGTCCCCTGCATCGGCAGGGGGACTCCCAACCACTGCGCCACCAGGGAAGCCCTGTCCCCCCATTTGACAGTAGACCCCCCCACTGGGCCCTGGGTTCCATCCCATGTTGCCAGGACCGTCGACGCAGTCACTCGTCATTCCCTCTCTAGGAGGCCATTCACATCTCATACAGACGTTTCCTAGAATCTTCCATCTAAAAATATAAACTCCCAAGACCCCATGTTCCCTTGTCTTTAAATCATAAAAAGAATTAACTATAGATTCCCCCCCCCCCC
>NC_041226.1:8389430-8399230 GCF_002837175.3 Physeter macrocephalus | reverse complement strand
CTCCACAATCCCAGCTCCCATCCTGCCCGCCCCCTGCCCCACTCACTGGGCACAGTCTTGTCAGGGTCACTTCCATGCTGCTCAGTCACACTGTCACTTCGTCCTGTCGGCCACACGTGACACACTTGATCATTTGCTTCTCAGACACTCCTTCCTTGGCTTCCCTCACACAGTTCCCCTGCCTACCCTGGTGTCCCTTCCACCTCACTGACTGTCCTCCCGCTCAGGCTGACTCTCTTTCCTTCTCTCCCTGCACGATCTTGTCCAGTCTTGTGGCTTTCAAAACCTTTAAAACTGCTGATGAGCTCCAGAATTATAACTCCAGCCCTGACTGCTCCACTGAGCTCCAGACTTCCATAGCAACTGGTTGACATCACCTGGGTGTTTACTGATAACAGGGATGACAGCTAAGCTGTCACAGGCTTGCTTTCTCTTTCAGACACGCCCAACTCGTCCCCGCCTTAGAGCCTTCACGTTTGCTGTTACTGCGCGCATCTCTGCATTCCTGACTCTCTATTCAGTGGGGTCGTCGCTCGACCGTCACGTTCTCAGCAGCCCTCTCTGACCACTCTATCCAAACTCGTCCCCAGCCCCCATCCAGTTCTGTCTCCCTGTTCTTAGTTGTCTTTAGGTATTATTAGAAATCATCTTGTTCATTTGTTACCCGTTTACGTCCTTTTCCCTTGTACCTACCCCAACTCCCTCCAGAAATATGTGTCTTTAAAGTGAAATCATGTGCTCAAAGACTTGATGCCAGAAACAAAGCCTTCACTTTCTATAGATAGGAGGAAAGCACATTTTGCAGGTGACATGCTTATAGAAAGCTTGGGAACATAAAACAGTAGCACCTACTGTGTGCCAGGCATTCAAAGACGCCAGGGATAGAGTGGTGAGTAGAAGAGACAAGGGGCATCCTGGAAGGTCTGACACATAGTAGGGCTTTAATAAACAGTTGCTGGATGGATCGTTGATTCCTTTTAGTCCACGGAAGTTCCGTCTCTGATTATGAATGGAAGACAACAGAAACATTCTTACAAATGTCTACTCTATTATTAATTTTTGAGGAAAATACATAAACAATTAGAATGATATGGATGTGGAAGCACCGAAGGTATTCAGTAAATCAGGAAACGCGGGAGCACTGATGTTTAAATACCCACGCATAGCATCACTTGCAGCCCTGCATGCTATCGTTCTGTGTTCCCAAACAGTCTACAAAGGCCGTGTTTGTGTCTGGATTTCCAATTTGGCTGAAAGATGTAAAAATCCTACATTGTGAGACAAATTGCTTTGGCTGTATCAGCAGAAGTGGCTTAAAAGCAAAAATGGCATTCCAGTGATTCCACCTGTAATTCCTTGATGTTGACATCCCAGTATAAAAATAGCCATCTGAAGCGAACGTCTGTTTAAAAGGCAAAGAAAGTATGAATAGGAAAGTATCTGTCCGGGAAAGTACAGATTCAAAACTGGTTCTTAAGTTATGAATTCTATGAGAATCAGTTCCAGCATAGCTCCAATTCATTATATAATAAAATAGATAATGGTTTTACAGACTTTGTATAAATATATCTTCAATGTCTGATGGTCTTCTCTTAAAAGGATAGGCTTTTATTTTTCTTTTTAAAAACTGTGTTTACTGAGCTGCCAACTTTTTTCAATGATTGCCTTCATTCCTTTTCCTCACAGCCCTCCCAACTCCCGCTCCACTTGGACTAATAAATACACCTGAGAAATCAGAAATTTAGGCCGAGGTCTTTTACTTGTGGTTAGGCTTACATCGTTCCAAGAAGTAAACATAACTAACACCTGAAAGTACCAGAGAAGGTGCTCCGGGACCAGCAGAAGGCACTGATCATCATAACACAGAGAAAGCGTGATGTGGATCTTCCTGTACGGATGCCAGCACGGTCCTATCAAATGAGTACACTTTCTTCCGAGTGTGAGAGTGTCAGGCAAGCGTAGGAACTGGAGGCTCTTCTCCACGGGGTTAGGCAGCCAGGCCCTCCAGCAGCACGATTGCAGATGACGTGAAGGTGACTATGACGGTAGCAGTGACAGTAATCCCAGCTGTGACAGCAGTACTGATGTCATCAGCAGTAGCTTGGCCAGATCTATAAATCCTTCGGGTGCTTAGCTTGGCCAGATCTATAAATCCTTCGGGTGCTTCCCATCCAGCTGATGATCCCGGATCCATTCCTTGCACAGACCACAAACTCCACCCTCCCAGAAATGAATCCAGTGCATTCACTTATCACTGAAAACACAACAGTCCTGGTATTTGCTAGTCTGGAAAAATGGTAAATACTGTTGCATCATTTTGGAAATCAGATACATATAAGCTGCAAGAAAAATGTATTGTTAAAAAACACACGCATGGATGCTTTTGGTGGCATGGCTTTAAAACCCTGTGCTTGGCTATAAAAACATTACAGGCAAAATTAATGAGTAACAATTTTTATTTAAAAAAAAGAGGGAAGTATTTTACTATACCAAAACTAGTTTAAGACATTTCAAAATCAAATTTTATGCAAATACCTCTAGAAAACTGAATTATATAGTTAAAATGTTAAATACAGAATATGCTTTAACATTAATAATGTATTAAGTTACTGTATATTAAAGATATGATTTGGAAATTAGAGCTGTTTCAAAATACTGTCTGCAAATTTCATTGTTTAAGAACCCTGGGAAGTTGCCAGATCACCACGTGGTCCTCCCAGAATAGACGGGGGGGCGTCTATTCTGAGTCTGGAGAGAGTCATTACATAACATACAAATAAAAATAGGAGTAAAACACCAGGTACAATTAGTTTAATTCACTTCCTGAGACTCAGGGCTCAGTGACTTGAATAAAATACGACTTTTTTTTTTTTTTTAATATTGAGAGCATTATCTTCTGGCAGCAGCCCCTACACTTTTGTGTTACAAGTAGGTCATAAAGATAGGGCTTCAGGGAGAAATAGAACACAAATGAACCTATAAAGAAGGAGAAAAGCTCTCGCAGAAGACTTATTATTCTCTTTTTATGAGGTACAAACAGAAAAATAGATAAAACATAACAACCCGGATTACAGACTACAGGGGATTTGTCATCACTAGACTTTTATGATGTTTTATGAATGATCCTTAATACAGCAGTCTTCCTACTGAGTTACCAGGAAATAATTTCGATCATCAATAATACGGTTAAAAACTTCACCCCATTGTAATATCCAGATCAAGACACCGTCCCCCTTCTTTATTTTATGTATCTAATAACAGACAATCACGTCTCTCCAGACTCATGCCCAACTGACACTTTCATTATAATGAAGAGACAGGACAGGAAGGAAAATTCTGTTACCATTTATTTTTCTATGACAGAAATAAAGCTGCTGTTTCACAGCTTGAAAAATACACAGTAATCATTGTATATTACAGTAACTGCATGATGCTAAAGCAAGTGATCTTTCCCAGAAGACAAAAATCTGTTTCCCCTATGACTCCTTCCCCACCCTCAACTCAAAAATTACCGTATAATAACGTCCACCTAAAGTCAGGAAGCATCCGATGCTGCATGTCGCACGTAAGCAGTGTGGTCCAGCACAGCGGGACGATGCCAGTCTCTGCTTCTCTGTCCTGCCTGTGCCCACAGGCCACCGTGCTTTATAACTCTTCTTTAAAGCCTTTCCGTGTCTCCTGCCTGGCTCTGTCTTCCTCACTGGGTGCCAACCATGTGAAATAGACCTTCACGGGATCGATGTTCCAGTGCTTGTGGAACGATATGGGAACTTGGTGAGCTAGGTAGTCCTTAGGGTAATCCACAGGCCGAGCCTGCAGGAAGAACAGAGAATCCCGCTCTCTCACTCATCGAAAACAATTTTGCTTCAGAATAGCATTTAAATGCATGAAACGATTGCTCTCCTTCAATATCTGATGTTGGTTATGGGAATCTAAAAGCAAGAAGGAAAATCTTTTCCACTACAATCTTCCCTCTAAAAGTGTAGGCTCTTTGCTTCTGCATCTCCAATTACTTTCGTATCCCAGATGCATCGCTTTTTGCTTCTAGGTTCCACAGTCATGCCTCTGGGATATTACTCAACCGTGGTAATAAATATGAAAAGTTTTCCTTGGTAAGTCATTTAAGTTACTACTATGACTTCTGCAGAAAGGCAGAAAAACTTATTTCCCAGGTCTAAAGAAACTAAAGAAACTTTGGCCATACGTGGTTGTGTGGCGAGGCGCGGCAAGGAATTTTGGGCGTCCCCACTGCCTGTCCGCTGCTCTACCTTGGAATTAGGCATATGTTTTTCAGAGTAGGGAAGGCCTAGAAAAGGAAACACTACGGAGACAAAGCAAATCAGTGGTGTCCTGGGTCTGCGAATGGGGGTGGGGAATGAATGCAGATTCACGCAAGGGAATCTGGGGGGACATGATCCTAGTGTTTTAAAACCGGGTTTGTGGTTGCCTAGCTCTGGAAATTTGCTAAAATTTTTCAAGGTACCATTCACACCATTACTGTGTGTGAATTGTGTATGGTATATAAATCATACCTCAATACAGCTGTAAAAAAAAGTGTCTAAAATACAATCAATCTCCATTTGGTACACTGTTCAGTGTGCTGTAATCTTTACAGATAAGGTTTACATTTTTTCCAATTTCTGTCCCTCTCATGCAGCTTAAGCCAGCTCTCTTTCCGTGTGTACAGCTTCCCACCCTGCTCCGCCTCTGCTCCTAGGTTCTCCTTCCTCACGCTGACCCTGCCTGTCTGGGATTTCCTTCTGGCATTTGGGGCACAGAGGTTGATTATAGACTTCTCAGCATCACAGATGCCTCTATGGATGCATTTTACTCTTCTAGTTTTGTCTTGTTCTTTTCCATGACCTCATTTATCAGAAATGATTAGCACATTCTAATGCTTAATAATCCAGCTCTTCACTTGCAGAGATGACTCCTGAGAGGCAATTAATCACTTCTGGAATCTGCATTAATAAAGGCAAAAATATTATGGATTTATTTTTTCCTGTGTTACATCTATTTGTATCTCCAGCAGTTCATTTTTAAGTGTGAAAAACGAGCAACAATTTTAATATATTGCTGGACTCAGTTTGCTAATATTTTATTACGGATTTTTGCATCTATGTTCAAGAGTAACACTGGCCTGTCCTTTACTTCTGTAATGTACCATTTTAATTCCTTTGTTAACTTTTTAGCTATTTTTTTTAAGTGATTTTCTTAGTGCTTGCTCTAGGGATACAATGTACATCTCTGACATTTTAGGTTAATGTTGGCCTCATAAGCTGAGTTAGGAAGCATTCTTGCTTCTCTAATTCAACTTCATCAATATATATAAGTTTAAATACATTTTCTATTTCTTCTTGAGAAATAGCCTTGCTTAAAAAGTGTAATCTAGAAATTTCTCCATTTCATTTATTTTTTTCAATTCATCATTATTTAAAAAAAATTTTTTAGTAGCTTTATTGGAGTATAATTGCTTTACAATGCTGTGTTAGTTTCTGCTGTATAACAAAGTGAATCAGCTATATGTATACATATATCCCCATATCCCCTCCCTCTTGGGTCTCCCTCCCACCCTCCTTATCCCACCCCTCTACGTGGTCACAAAGCACCGAGCTGATCTCCCTGTGCTATGCGGCTGCTTCCCACTAGCTAGCTATTTTACATTTGGTTGTGTATATATGTCAGTGCTACTCTCTCACTTCGTCCCAGCTTCCCCTTACCCTCCTGTGTCCTCAAGTCTGTTCTCTACGTCTGCGTCTTTATTCCTGCCCTGCCGCTAGGTTCATCAGTACCGTTTTTTTAGATTCCATATATGTGCATTAGCATACGGTATTTGTTTTCTCTTTCTGACTTACTTCACTCTGTATGATAGACTCTAGGTCCATCCAGCTCACTACAAATAATTTCGTTTCTTTTTATGGCTGAGTAATATTCCATTGTATATATGTGCCACATCTTCTTTATCCATTCATCTGTCGATGGACATTTAGGTGGCTTCCATGTCCTGGCTATTGTAAACAGTGCTGCAATGAACATTGTGGTACACATCTTTTTTTGAATTATGGTTTTCTCAGGGTATTTGCCCAGTAGTGGGATTGCTGAGTCATATGATAGATCTATTTTCAGTTTTTTAAGGAACCTCCATACTGTCCTCCATAGTGGCTGTATCTATTTACATTCCCACCAACAGTGCAGGAGGGTTCCCTTTTCTCCACACCCTCTCCAGCATTTATTGTTTGTAAATTTTTTAATGATGGCCATTCTGACGGGTGTAAGGTGATACCTCACTGTGGTTTTGATTTGCATTTCTCTAATGATTAGTGATGTTGAGCCTCTTTTCATGTGTTTGTTGGCAATCTGTATGTCTATTTTGGAGAAACCGTCTATCTCCATTTCATTTAAATTGTCTAATTTGTTGGCATAATTTTGGTAGGGTATATAATGATACCCCTCCTTCATTTCTGATTTTGGCAATTTTTGTCTTCTCTCTCTCTTGGTCAAGCTTACTAAAGGTTTACCAAATTAGAACTAATTTTTGGCTTAACTGATTTTCTCTATTTTTCTGTTTTCTATTTCATTGATTTGTGCTCTGATCTTTAGTATTTCTTTTATTCCACATAGTTCAGATTTGATATTATTCTTTTGCTTCTCAATGTAGAAACTGAGATTATTGATTTATCTTTATTTCTTTCTAACATGTTTAAAACTGTAAATTTCCTTCTAACCACTATACAGCTGCACTCAAAAGTTTTTGATACATTGTGTTTTCATTTTCATTCCATTGAAGGTATTTTCTGATTTTCCTTATGATTTCTTTTTTGACCCATGGGTTATTTTACAGTGTGTTGTTTAATTTCCAAATATTGGGGGAATTTCCCCAATTTTTTTTCTCGATTTCTAATTTCATTCCATTGTTCCGGGAGGTGAGTCTTGTTTTATGACTTTAGTGTATGGCCTATCCTGGAGAATGTTCTATATACATTTGAAAAGAATGTTCATTCTGTTGTTGTCAGTGAAATACTTTATATGTGACCGGTCAGTAGTAGTTAATACTTGTCTATTTCTCTTTTCAATTCTGTCCATTTATGTTTCATGTAATTTGAAGATCTGTTGTTAGCTGTATATATACATTTATAATTGTTTTATTCTCTTGATGTATTGACCTTTGTCATGAAATGGCCCACTTTCTGTCTAGTAAAATTTCTGTTCTTAAAATCTATTGTTTTTAATATTACTATAGCCACTCAAGCTCTCTGTGATCAACTGTTTGCACAGTATATCTTTTTTATTTAAATTTTTAAAACTTTTTAAATTGAAGTTAATTTACAATGTTGTGTTAGTTTCAGGTGTACAGCAAAGTGATTCAGATTTTATATATATATATATATATAAAATCTGAATATATATATTCTTTCCATTATAGATTACAAGATATTTGTTTGTTTTTTTTTTTTTTTTTTTTTTTTTGTGGTACGCAGGCCTTCCTCTGTTGTGGCCTCTCCCGTTGCGGAGCACAGGCTCCGGACGCGCAGGCTCAGCGGCCACGGCTCACGGGCCCAGCCGCTCCGCGGCATGTGGGATCCTCCCAGACCGGGGCGCGAACCCGGTTCTCCTGCATCGGCAGGCGGACGCGCAACCACTGCGCCACCAGGGAGGCCCTAGATTACAAGATATTGAATATAGTTCCCTGAGCTACATACAATAGGTCCTTGTTTACATGTACATGCTACTATATATAAAATAGATAAAAACCAAACTCCTAATTTATCCCCCAACCCCCACTATCTCTTTTGGTAACTATGTCTGAGAGTCTATTTCTGTTTTGTAAATAAGTTCATTTATATCATTTTTTAACATTCCGCATACAAGTAGTGTCTTATGATTTTTGTCTTTATCTGACTTACTTTACTTAATATGATAACCTCTAGGTCCATCCATGTTGTTGCAAATGGCATTATTTCATTCTTTTCTGTGGCTGAGTAATATTCCATTGTGTATATATATCACATCTTTATCCATTCCTCTGTTGATGGACATTTAGGTTGCTTCCCTGTCTTGGCTATTGTAAATAGTGCTGCAGTGAACATTCGGGTGCATGTATCTTTTCAAATCATGGTTTTCTCTGGATATATGCCCAGGAGTGGGATTGCAGGATCATATGGTAACTCTATTTTTAGTTTTTTAAGGACCCTCTATATTGTCCTCCATAGTGGCTGCACCAATTTACATTCCTCTCTATGATCAACTGTTTGCATGGTATATCTTTTCCTTTTATATTCAACCTGTTTGTGTCTATGAATCTAAAGTATACTTGACTCTTATAGACAACATATAGACATCATGCTTTTTATCCAGTCTGACAATCTCTGCCCTTTGACTGGGGTAATTTAGTCCATTCATATTTAATGTAATACTTGATATAGCTGTATTTTCATTAGCCATTTGCCATTTTATATGCCATTGTTTTTTTTTTGATACTTGTTTTTATTTCCTTTTGCCATATACCAGGATGTGGTATTGCTGCAGCATATGGTCCTATATTTAATTTTTTGAGCAACCTCTACAGTTTTTCTGTAGTGTATATGCCATTTTTTAATACATTTTTTTTATTCATCTGTTCCTCCTTGCCTTTTTGTTAAAATCTTTTAGTGTACATTTAAGTCTCTTTAAAAATACAGCTTGGGGCTTCCCTGGTGGCGCAGTGGTTGCGCGTCCGCCTGCCGATGCAGGGGAACCGGGTTCGCACCCCGGTCTGGGAGGATCCCACATGCCGCGGAGCGGCTGGGACCGTGAGCCATGGCCGCTGAGCCTGCGCGTCCAGAGCCTGTGCTCCGCAACGGGAGAGGCCACAACAGAGGGAGGCCCGCATACCACAAAAAAAAAAAAAAAAAAAAAAAAAATACAGCTAAAACATCAAAAAAGTTACTTTCTTAAAGGTTTCTCTAGGGATAACATGTATCTTTAACTTATCGGGTTAATACTGACTTAACTCCAACAAAATCAAACTTGCCCCAATAAAGCTCCACTTCTTTCCCCTGCCTTTGTTCTATTGTCATCATATATATTGCATTTATCTATGTTATAAAGTCAACAATATAGAGTTATATTGTTTTAAACAATCTTGTGAAAGAAATTAAGAGAAAAACATCTGTATTTATATATACACATCCATATATTTCATGTTCATACACAGACACATTTTTTCCTCTCTTATATACACACATATGTGTATATATACACACAAACATGTATATACATAGTCTTTCCAGTGTACTTAATTCCTTCCTATATATTCCAGGTACCACGTGGTGCCATTTTCTTTCAGCCCAAAGAATTTTCTTTAGTTTTTGTAAGGAAAGGTCTGTTAGCAAAGAATTCTCTCACTTTTTGTTTATCTGGGAATGTCTTTATTCCACTTCCATTTTGGAAGGATAGTTTTACTGGATATAGAATTTCTGGTTAACTTTCTTTTTTTCTTTCTGCCTTCAGGCCTCTTATTTCTTTTTTTTTTTTTAACATCTTTGAGTATAATTGCTTTACAGTGGTGTGTTAGTTTCTGCTTTATAACAAAGTGAATCAGTTATACGTATGTTCCCATATCTCTTCCCTGTTGCATCTCCCTCCCTCCCACCCCTCTAGGTGGTCACAAACCACTGAGCTGATCTCCCTGTGCTATGCAGCTGCTTCCCACTAGCTATCCACCCTACGTTTGGTAGTGTATATATGTCCATGCCACTCTCTCACTTCGTCACAGCTTACCCTTCCCCCTCCCCATATCCTCAAGTCCATGCTCTAGTAGG
>NC_041226.1:8361151-8389039 GCF_002837175.3 Physeter macrocephalus | reverse complement strand
TGTAGTTTTGGTTTGCATTTCTCTAATGATTAGTGATGTTGAGCATCCTTTCATGTGTTTGTTGGCAATCTGTATATCTTCTTTGGAGAAATGTCTATTTAGGTCTTCTGCCCATTTTTGGATTGGGTTGTTTTTTTGTTATTGAGCTGCATAAGTTGCTTATAAATTTTTGAGATTAATCCTTTGTCAGTTGCTTCATTTGCAACTATTTTCTCCCATTCTGAGGGTTGTCTTTTGGTCAAGTTTCATTAAGCCTCTTATTTCTAATGAGAAATCAGCCAGTAACATTTTAATTTCCATTTTCATTAGGTTTTTTGTTGCTTTTAAGATTTTCCCTTTGTCATTGTCATTGTTTTTCAGTGATTTGACTATAACATGTTCATGTGTGATTCTTTTCCTGATTATCCTACTTGGGCCTTGTTGAGTTTCTCAGATCAATAGATTGTTTCTCATTACATTTTTCAGAAAATGTATTTCTTCAAAAAAATTGTTTTTGTCCCCATTCTTTCTCCCTTCTCTTTTTAAAAAGGACCCCCATTAAATGTATGTTGGTATACTTTGTTTTACCACTTGTCTTTGAGGCTGTGTTCATTTTTCTTCAGTCTTTTTTCTGTTCTTTGTATTAGGTAATTTCTATTGATCGGCCTTCAAATTTACTGTTTCTTTTGCCATCTCAAATCTACTGTTATGTCCATTTAGATAATTTCTCATTTCTTTTATTGGGTTTTATAACTATAGAATTTTCATTTGGTTCTTTATCATAGTTTCTGTTTTTTTCTATTAAGACTTGCCATTTGTTGAGTTAATGTAATCATACTTTCCTTTGACTACAGTTTCCTTTAATTCTGTGAATATAGTTTTATTAGCTGCTTTGAAGTCTTTGTCTGTCAAACCCAACATCTGGTCCCATTCAGAGTCTGTTTCTGTTGATCAGAGTCCACTTGCTGTTGACTACATTTTTTCCCTGAGTTCAGTGTTTCTTTGCATGTTTCACAGTAATTGACTGGAAACTGGTTATTTTTAAATAATGTATTATAGCAACTCACAAATCTGTTTACTACTCTTTTTTAAAAACTAATTTGCCTGAACTTACACTGTGGAATCTTTCTCCCTAGAGTGTGTGGCTGCTAGTTTCTCAAGTTTTGTTTTTATTCTTTAGGATGACTTTCTAGAAGTCACTCCTGTGCCTGAATAACTTAGTAGTTAGTTTGTAATAGAGGCAGAGATTGTGCTCAGACGTCTCAAGCCCATAAAGCTTCAATCTGTGTGTGGATTGGAAAGGACATTCAAAGCTTCAGTGGGTTTTCAAACATGCCTTGGCTTGTAATTACTTTCATCCACTGTCCCATGTGTATGCACATAGTTTCCCAGTGGGCCAGATAACTGTGGCTTCTCTAGCCCTACTGCACTCTCTTATTTCCAGGGTATTAGGTATTAAACTTCTGACCAATAATCCCTTCACTGTAACTGAGACAACAACCTCAGGCCAGTGAAGATGCAGGTTTTTCTTGTTTGTTTCCTATCCAAATTTGACAATTTTAGCTGACATACCTATGGGTTTTCATCTCTCCCACAAATCAAGTCCACCCCCTCTGACAGCAAACCTGTTGTTTTTTTCCAGCCAGGCCCATACTGGTGAAACTACTGCTGCTCTCTCCAACCAAGCTGGGATGGAAGGTGGGTAGGGTGGGGGGGGGGTTTTCAGGCAGAAAGGCCTCAGATTCTGTTGCTCTTACCCAGAACTACAGTAGTTTTTCAGGAATTAATGCTTCTCAGTGCTTTTTGGTCGACTTCCAGATTCCTGAAATAGTTATTTTGACAATTTTGTGCAGAGAATTCACTGACCATTGCACACTGCCATACCCATTAGTGGCATATAATTTTGGAAGAGCAGAAAACCACATGCTCTAGACACTTTGTTTTTAACAGAGGGATATAGTAGACATTCCTTGAGGCTTCCTTCGGAACCTGTGATCTCACAATAACCTTCCCTGACTAAAAGGAGAAGAAATGTGGCCCAGGCAACTTTGTATCTGAAAATGCCTGCTCTAACTTACCAGGAATCCTAGATTTTATCTCTTTCTCAATATGAACAAATACACTGTTTGGACCAGTGTTCAAACATTACAAATGGAAAGTAATGTCCAAATCAGAGCAAACGCTCTTAAAAGAGGCTTAAGAATTAGAAGATAAAGCAGTGTCTGTTGGGGAGGATACATTTTGGAAAGGTTTAAAATTTATTATGTGAATTAGAGAAATCAAGAGTTTTAAAGTATGGGAAACAATTTTTAAAATTTTTTAAAATTATCTTCAAAGGACTTTTACATAAGGAGAAAAGAAAGAAGGAAAATAATCCTTATCATTTCATTTAGTATTCATTTTATTCTTCCCTAAGTGAAAAAGGCTGCTATAAAAACCTAAGACCGGGTCTTCCCTGGTGGCGCAGTGGTTGAGAATCCGCCTGCCAACACAGGGGACACGAGTTCGAGCCCTGGCTGGGAAAGATCCCACATGCTGCGGAGCAGCTAAGCCCATGTGCCACAACTGCTGAAGCCCACAGGCCTAGCGCCTGTGCTCCTCAACAAGAAAAGCCACCGTGATGAGAAGCCCGCACACGGCAACAAAGAGTAGCCCCTGCTCGCCGCAACTAGAGAAAGCCCGCGCGCAGCAACGAAGACCCAACTCAGCCAGAAATAAATAAATAAATAAATAAAACCCTAAGACTATGATAGTAACAGTGACAAATTATTTCCCTTATACACCAACAGTTTTAATTACCCTTCTTTTCTGTGAGTGAAACGTTGTGAGAGAGAGGGTAAGAGAGCATAACTTGCTTTTCTAAGTCCTATAACACCACACATAGGCTCAAGGTTTTAAAAGATGGCAAAGTACCTTCTGACTAGTACCAGGAGGGAGGTTTCTCATACGTTTCTTATGATAAAGGTCTATCTTTATCTTTATCTTTCCTTGCAGTCTTCAAGAATGCAGAAATGGATTCTGCCTTTCTTGGTAATGCAAGCACTTTCTTTGCCTTGTTCAAGTGATCTCCTATAGTGCTATTTCTGTCATGCCCAATTCTCTATACGGCTATAATAGTGCTTGCTACTGGTTACTAAATAAAGCATGAAGACTATATTTTCAATGTAAGGGAGGGCACTTCAAATACCTATGCATTCAAATTTCAAAAAGCTTTGGATTTCTTAAAGGAGAGCATTAAGTGAATGTGGGCTATGGTTATTTTTAGTGCAAATATATCTGCTATTATTCTTACAGTATCAGAATAGTCACTGATCAGAATATTCACTAACCCAATTCTTCAAAAAAGAAACTACTAAAAAGATTGCAAAAGGATTCCCTTCTTACCCCACACTGCAGGATGGTGAAACTATTAGCACCAACCACCTCTGGTAAACATCATCTCATCTCTTCTATAACCCCCAGAGTATATGCTTATTGAGATATTATACTGAAATTTAATTAAGTTTAGCCTGTCAGTTTAATCGCAACCAAAGAAAGCCCAATAGACAGTGTAAGGACTGAGGACAGCGTAGAACTGCAAACACTTGGTGGCCAGCGGGACGTTAGGTCAGTCCTGTATATTTTTAAACAGCATCTGATAATTTTTAAATACCATCAATTTTTTTTTAACTCAGAGAAAAAAAAAAGAACAGCTTTTACCTGAGCCTATATGCAAGGATGCTGGTCAAACACCATTTCATTTTCTAGATGTTTCTGCATTCCATCTTCATGCTGTACCTGGTACAGCATCAACCCTCTGGACAAAGCGGTCTGTTAAGGATTTCCCCCTGGAGCCTGTCCACACAGTTCTTAAGACTGTTTTCAGAAGAATAGGTGAAGGGAAAGTAGCAGTACCTTCAAGTGAGAAGAAAACCCCCCTCTCTCCCTCTGAGGTAGGAATAAAAACATTTTTCTCACCTGATGGAAGAGAGGGCTGTGTGTCACAGGGACTCCTAACCCACTAAAGCACATCCCCAGGACCATATCATCTGGAGCATCATTGCTGTAGCAGCGACACTTGCTGGCAAGAAGTCTCCTGATTGCCTCTCTGCTGAAGACCATCCTGGGGGAAGCCAGAGCAGACAGAGAAGGCAGTTAGCTCCTCATGACTGGTAATCTGAATAAGGAAACAGAGTTCAGAGCCACATTTCTGATAAAGATGTTGACATCAGCAGTGTTTTACATTTGTTATTCTGAGGAAAATGTTTCTGTGTTTCTATGAAGGGAAAAGCACTTTTAATATGTTTGCCTACCTAATAGGCAATTTTATTTCTTTATATATATATCCTATACACTAACACTTGGCACTGTTCTTTTTCTAGTATGTCACTGGAAAATTAGAATAGTTCTTACGTTTACACACTCTTGATGAGATCAGTAACAAAATCCACCAACATTGCCAGCAGGTAGATGGGCCCAGAAATACTAGGTACCTCAGTTAATACAGGTGATGACTGACAATGAGATCAAATCTAATTGAAAAAAAACATGCATCGTCCAAGGGATTCCAGTCCACAGAAACTTCCTTAAGGTAATTTCGAGAAAGAGGGGAAAAAAGAGAGAGAGAGGGAGAAAGAGATTGATTTGCCTCAAATAGTGCTAAGATGCTGCTTGACCAGATACACTGGGTACTTTCTGGTGGAACTCAGCCATCCCCACCTTTCTGTGCTCTCCCCAGCACTGCAGGAGGCTAGAAACTCTACAATATTTTCCAGACTCCCTGGCCAGATGGGTCCTGGCTTCGTCCTGACGACAAAGGGCCCAATACTGGGGGAGGCCATCTGCTTCTGGCTCTGGTGGTCTCTGTGGCAGAGGCAGGTGATGGGGCGGCGTGGGTAGCCACAGGCTCCAGCACAGCCAGCATGGGATGGCAGAGCATCGGTGATGGTCCCAAAGCAGCAGTGACCTGGAGCCCATCCCAGGTCTGCCCCAGATGCAGTGCTGTTAACCCGACAGTAGCAGCGGCCCCAGCAACCCGCACCCTTTGCTCCTTCAGCCTCAGAGGCAACAGCGCTTCCTATAGTTACTGAGCTCTGGGTAAAGCCACCTGCTCCCTCTTATTCCTCTGGCCCTTTCCAATACATTTGTACCAAGTTCCTGCAACAAATTCTCCTCTTTTAAAAAATACAGATTGGTTTCTGCTTTCCCTTCTGGTCCTAGAGTAGTAATGGATCTTCTCATATCATGAATAACCCAATAGCTGATAGGGCTGACACGGTTCACAAGTTCATTCCCAATAAGCAACAACTTTCTTGAAGGCAAAACTATCTAAAATTTATCCATATATTCCCATAGCCAAATACAGGGTCTCACATACAGTAAGCCCTTAGTAAAAGTCTAATGATCCAACAAGTGAGAACAAAGCTGCCTTTGCAAAGCTCTTCCCCAGGGAGGGAGAGTTCTATGAATCAGTCTAGTCAGGAAGGAAAGAGGACAGAGCACTTGAGCACAATCCCTGACGCAAACAGGTCGATTCCTGCTCGGCTGGGCTCAGTTCAGTGCCATATAACTAACACCAGTGACCACGGCCGGTGATGCAGCGACACGGAAGACACTCCCTGCCCGTGTGAGATGTCAGAAGACTGGATGGAATATGACCAAACAGGAGGAAAAAGAAGCTCTTTATTTAAGGTGATACAAGGAAATATGACCGTACAAGAAGAAAAAAAAAAGTGCTTATGACCTATACAACAGGGAAAACTGCAAGTTTGAAAACTCACCATAAACTGCCTCTCTCTTAAAAATCTAGTGTCCATCAGTGTGACTCAGGGCCTCACACCTATGTGCTGAGCCAAATTCCTGCTCTACTGACCAATCCCAGGAAAGAGCCTGTGTGAGGGGACATGTGTTCACCATAAACAGACATTTGCCTTGAAGTGTCTGCCTGATGCCCTGTCAAGGAAAGTTTCATAGGTAACTAATTGTCCCAATCACAGCGGGCATCTCATCCTCTCAAACCCTATTTGAATAAAAATGCTTCTCTTCTGCCAGCATCCAGTAGACCGAAAAAGAAAAGGACAGCCTTTCATTTTGGCCTGCTGTACCCACCGCCCACCCCCCCCAAAAATTATCAGTTACAGCATAGTATGTCTGTTCTGCCAACTTTTAAATATTAAAATGATGTTGATCAATAAAACCAAGAGCTGGTTCTTTGAAAGGGTAAACAAAATTGACAAACCTCTGGTCAGGCTCACCAAGAAGAAAAGAGACAGAAACCAAATAAAAAGAAATGAAAAAGGAGAAATCTCAACCGATACCACAGAAATACAAAAAACCATAAGGGAATACCATGAACAATTATATGCCAACAAATTTGACAACCTAGAAGAAGTGGACAACTTTCTAGAAACATACAGCCCACCAAAACTGAATCAAGAAGAAATAGATAATTCGAACAGACCGATCACTAGAAGTGAAATAGAATATGTAATAAAAAAATAAAAAAATACTCCCTACAAACAAAAGTCCAGGACAAGATAGCGTCACGGGCAAATTCTACCAAACACGCAAATAACTTATACTGATCCTTCTCAAACTCTTCCAAAAGACTGCAGAGGCGAGAACACTCCCAAAGACATTCTATGAAGCCACCATCACCCTGATACCAAAACCAGACAGACAGCACTAGAAAAGAAAATTACAGGCCAGTATCTTTGATGAACATAGATGCAAAAATTCTCACCAAAATGTTAGCAAACTGAATCCAGCAACACATAAAAAAGATCATACACCATGACCAAGTGGGATTCATCCCAAGTTCACAAGGATGGTTCAACATATGCAAATTAATCAATGTAATACACCACATAAACAAAAGAAAAGTAAAAAACCACATGGTCATCTCACTAGATGCAGAAAAAGCAATTGCCAAAATTCAACATCCATTCATGATAAAAGCTCTTACCAAAGTGGGTATAAAGGGAACATATCTCAACATAATAAAAGCCATTTTTGACAAACCCACAGCCAATATAATACTCAACAGTGAAAAGCTGAAAGCCTTCCTGCTAAAATCTGGAACAAGACAAGGATGTCCACTCTTACCACTTCTATTCAACATAATATCGGAAGTCCCAGCCACAGCTATCAGACAAGAAGAAATAAAAGGTATCCAAATTGGAAGGGAAGAGGTAAAATTGTCACTATATGCAAAGGACATGATACCATATATAGAAAACCCTAAGGACGCCACACAAATACGGCTAGATCTAATAAATGAATTCAGCAAAGTAGCAGGATACAAGATTAACATTCAGAAATTGGTTGCATTTCTTTACACTAACAATGAAATATCAGGAAGGGAATGTAAAACAAAAAACAATACCTTTTAAAATCACACCAGGGCTTCCCTGGTGGCGCGGCGGTTGCGTGTCCGCCTGCCGATGCAGGGGGGCCGGGTTCGCGCCCCGGTCTGGGAGGATCCCACGTGCCGCGGAGCGGCTGGGCCCGTGGGCCATGGCCGCTGGGCCTGCGCGTCCGGAGCCTGTCCTCCGCAACGGGAGAGGCCGCGGCGGAGGAAGGCCCGCATACCACAAAAATAAATAAATAAATAAAATCACACCAAAAAAATAAAATACCTGGGAATAAACCTGACCAAGAAGGTGAAAGACTTATATGCTGAGAATTATAAAACATTAATAAAGGAAATTAAAGAGGATTCAAAGAAATGGAAAGATATCCCATGCTCTTGGATTGGAAAAAATAATATTGTTAAAATGGCACTACTACCCAAAGCAATCAACAGATTTAATGCAATCCCTATCAAATTACCCATGACATTTTTCACAGACCTAGAACAAATAATCCAAAAATTTACATAAAACCAAAAAAAGAAAAAAAAAAAAGAAAAATACCAGAATTGCCAAAGCAATCCTGAGGGGGAAAAAAACAAACCAGGAGATATAACTCTCCCAGGCTTCAGACAATACTACAAAGCTACAGTAATCAAAACAGTGTGGTATTGGTACAAAAACAGACATACGGATCAATGGAACAGAATAGAGAGCCCAGAAATAAACCCACACACCTACAGTCAATCTTCAACAAAGGAGACAAGAATATAAAATGGGAAAAACATATGAAAATGTGTTTCCCAGTCTCTTCAGCAAGTGGTGCTGGGAAAGTTGGACAGCTGCATGTAAATCAATGAAGTTATTAGAACACACCCTCACACCATGCACAAAAAAAACCCCACAAAAACCTCAAAATGGCTTAAAGACTTAAAACATAAGACATGACACCATAAAACTCCTAGAAGAAAACATAGGCAAAATATTCTCTGACATAAATCGCACCAGTGTTTTCTTAGGTCAGTCTCCCAAGGCAATAGAAATAAAAGCAAAAATAAACAAATGAGACCTAATCAAACTTACAAGCTTTTGCACAACAAAGGAAACCATAAAAAAAATGAAAAGACAACCTACGGAATGGGAGAAAATATTCGCAAATGACGCAACCGACAAGGGCTTGATCTCCAAAATATACAAACAGCTCACACAACTCAACAACAAAAAAACAACCCAATCGAAAAATGGGCAGAAGACCTTAATAGACATTTCTCCGAAGAAGACATACAGATGGCCAGTAGGCACAGGAGAACATGCTCAACATCACTAATTATTAGAGAAATGCAAATCAAAACTACAACAAGGTACCACCTCACACTGGTCAGAATGGCCATCATTAAAAAGTCTACAAATAACATGCTGGAGAGGGTGTGGAGAAAAGGGAACTCTCTTACACTGTTGGTGTGAATGTAAGTTGGTGTAGCCACTATGGAAAGCAGTATGGAGGTTCCTCAGAAACCTAAAAATAGAGTTACCATATGACTCAGCAGTCCTACTCCTGGGCATATACCCAGACAAAACTATAATTCAAAAAGATACATGCACCCCTATGTTCATAGCAGCACTATTCACAATAGCCAAGACATGGAAACAACTAAAATGTCCATCGACAGATGAATGGATAAAGAAGATGTGGTACATATATACAAAGGAATACTACACTCAGCCATAAAAAAAACCAAAATAATGCCATTTGCAGCAACATGAATGCAACTAGAGATTATCATACTAAGTGAAGTCAGAAAAAGAAAGACAAATACCGTATGATATCACTTATATGTGGAATCTAAAATATGGAACAAATGAACCTATCTACAAAACAGAAACAGACTCACAGACATAGAGAATAGACTTGTGTTTGCCAAGGGGGCAGGGGGAGGGAGAGGGATGGACTGGGAGTTTGGGATTAGCAGATGCAAACTCTTACATTTAGAATGGCTAAACAGCGAGGTCCTCCTGTATAGCATAGGAACTATATATCCAGTCTCCTGGGATAAACCATAATGGAAAAGGATATAAAAAAAGAATGTATATATGTGTACAGCTGAGTCACTTTGCTGTACAGCAGAAATTAGCACAACACTGTAAATCAACTCTACATCAATTTTTAAAAAATTAAAAGAATGTTAATAAAAAACATGTTGAAAGGCTGTAAGACTAATAATATGACTTCCTTTAATATACAATATACTAATTTTAAAAATAAGAAAAACTGAAATGAGAGGCAGGGATTCGTCCAAGGGAATACCTGCAAATCAAGAACAAACAGACAAACACGGAGCACGTACGGAAGATAAACTGCATCGTCAGAAATGGGCCTGTCCCCCTGGACTCCTAGCAGATGAACACAGGTCACGGCTGTCTCTTTGGGCAACACTGCCAGGGCCTCTTCATCCTGACCATAGCTTCCTACCCAAATATATGTAAGGAAGTATTTTCAAAAAAGAAAATAGTTATTGAACTAATTGCCTCCAAATACCCAAACTTTCAAGAAGTAAGCAACAAAGCGGAAAACGGACACTTGGATTCAAATAGTACAAAGGTCTCATTTTCCAAACAATACGGAGTACCTACACATAAATCCCTGGAGTCCACACTCCTGGGTTAGCTCTGATAAGTGGGGCTTAAGAGGGGTGATTGAAGGCAATGGTTTTCAAAAACTTATTTGACTATAACACAGTGAGAAAACAAGAAACACAGTTCATATGGCAACCATTTATGTTTTGTGTATGTGTATAAAAACTGGAAAAAATCACGTAACAATAATACTCTTACTACATGTGATGTACATGATATATCTGTTATTCTATTCCATTCTGAATTTCACTATTTTTAAATGATGGTATGATCCATTAATTGGTTTTACCATCCGTTAGTTGATCCTGACTTGCTGATTAAAAAAAAGCTGATTCTTAAGCCAGATCACCAGAAAAATCTCTTGTAATATTAGAGAAACTATTATGTCTGCGGCTTTTATCAATGGTAGATATAAGACAATCTCACGAAGAATGTTTCTGCATCTTTGTAAAGTGCTACTAAGAACAGAATATTACACTGGTCGATGTTAGTTATGTAAAGATTAGTGCCAGTGTTCATGCATCTATTCATTCATTTATCCCTTGTATCCTGTAAAAAATGAGTCCCCGTGCTAGGAAGGGGGAATGGAATGGGAAATGAGAGTCAGGTGCTGCCTTCAAATAATTCATAATCTGGGTGGGAAACAGAACAGTAAATAGGCAATTAAATGATAATGGTTTGTATAATATGCTATGAAAGTATATTAGAAAGGCATCAAACCCAGATTTCAGGGGCTGGACTAGGCTGAAGGCTTCCAGGAATAAGTAACTGATAGCGCTATCAAGTCCAAGTGAAGGAGGAGGATTGGCCAGGTGACAGCCAGAAGGTTGGGGTGAGGGGCAGTGCTGTGTACAGAGCAGCAGACGCCATATCTGAGCAGAGGAGTTAAAAAAAATAGTGCCTCTGAGGAACTGCAACAGGTTCAGCACAAATTCTTTTAAGATGAGGGTACAGATAAATGAGGCTAAGAAGGTAAAACAGCATCTGCCAAGATCACAAGAGGCCTGGTAAGCCTCAGTGAGGAATTTGGACTTACATTCTAACGGCAACGAGAGGTTATAAAAGGATGTGAAAGACTTTCACTCCCCTGGTAACGCAAAGAAAAATCCAAATAAAATAAAAATCACATTAACCTATGGAACGGTTGAAGACATGGATGACATGAAGCGTAGGTGCTTCCAGGGAGGAGCCCTTCCCGGGGGAGCAGTGAGCGGGCAAAGCGGGTCTGGGGGCGGGAAGGCGGAAGGAAAGACCCGCTAGAGACTCTGGCTCCACGGCCTCAGGAGCCCCCGGCAGGCTGGGAATTCGGCCAACAAGAGGTGGCTAAAATTGAGGCCTGATCCGGATCAACGTGACGCTGGTTGAAATGTGAACGATTCTCTCCTAGTCAGACGACCAAAGTAGGAAAGAGTTCGCGCTAGAATCAGTGGGAAGCAGGACAGGCCCCCGAGCAGGGGAGCGAGAGGACCAGGTGCTTTCAGAGAATCTGTGCGACTACGGCGCGGAGGACAGCACGGAACGGAGGAGGACGGAGAGCAGGGAGACCAGGAGGCTGTGGTGGTTCCTTCCGGGTTCGAAGTGTTAACACCTTCCTGCTACAAAATATATAACCCCTGGTACAAAGAACAGGGCCCTTTACAAAAGGGGAAAGCTCTGGCTTAATGGGCACCAGCACGTCACCCAGGAAACTAATGCATCACCATAAGCCTGCAAAGAGCTGGAGCCTTTTTTTTTTAATGAGGATGAGCTCAGTACGCCTTGGCTTTACGCTTTAGTGTCTTCTCAAAGGCCTCTGTGGACCTCTGTCTCCTATTGCTAATGGAGGATCAACCTTAGCAATGGATCAACAAAGATCAGTACTCCTGTCCAGGCCTGGTCATCACTAGGAAAGGGTCACCTCCGTACCAATGTTGCAGTCACCACTGAACGGGCCAGAGCAAACCAGAACACCTGGAATATGACCCCGCAGTCGTAGTCCTACAGCAGGAATGGTTCTAATCTAGGAGATCGCAAAGTAAGAATATAAAGTCCTAGCCTTCAGAAGTCTATAATCCAGTGCCTAGAATGTTGCTCAGCACATAGTGGACATTCAACAAAAACCTGCTGAATAAATTTAAATTACTATAGTGGATAACAAGATTCTCCCTAGATACCCCAATAGCAAAGACTATAGAAATAACAGAACAGACTAACTGCTCAATTGATTTACTTACATGAATCAAAAATCTTTCCCCATAAGAGATTAGGCAGATGCTTATTTAAAAGCACTGATTTTAACTGTTATTTAAACCCTATAAATCCCAAACAAGTATCACTTAATTGCTTACGTCTAAACTTCTACACCACTCTTTTCCCAAATGTCATTTATAAGCGCCGGGTAATTAAAAAGTCTAATGACTTATTTTCTGAAATTAAAATCTATATCCAAAATTTTCTGCATTTAGACTATCAAAACTAACTGGCTGCCTAGAAGCACTCACGACTAAAGGGACATTTCTACCAAGTTCCCTGAAATACATTTATATACGGTCTCTTCAAGGAGTAAAATGGTCTTCACTGTGGGTTCTTTTTAATGTTCACTTTCCTATTATAGTAGCAGCTCCCACTGACAGAGCCCTTGCGTATCAGTACAGATCCCGTGGCCACAGACCCACCTCTGCACGCTGGAAACGGAAGTGTAATGTCGTGAGTGTCTGCAGAAAGCCACGTTCATAGTTACCCTCCTCCTCCTGTGACGTAGCTGTAGCCGCCGGTGCCCAGGCCGTAGCCGTAACGCTCTCCCAGGAACACGGGTCCACTGGCATCGTAACAACTCAGCAGGTGCTGGAGCCTGGAGATGCTAAGATTCCCGAGGGAACAGAAGAGATAATCACTTAATTCAAATGTGTTTTCAGAGTAAATACTTCATGGTTCTTACAGCCCACTGGTTATATTATGCGATACTATATGGAAGTCATCTAGAGATGAAATTCAACAGACTTACAGAAGAAAGATTTTTTTAAAAAAGAAAAAAAAAATTGAACACTGTGCATTACTGGAAACGGGAGAGAAACTGAGAAACAAGGGCCTCCTCCCCAGTTTTACCAAGCCCCTGCCGGGCGTGGCTGCCTCGTGTGGGTGGGCAGGGTGGCAGGTGTCCTAGCTCACTTCTACCAGCCCTGCTCCCCACTGAGCGTGAGCTAATCATCACACCTTTTCAGGTGTACTTGGTATTTTAAAAAATTCTTCATGGCTAAAAAAGGAACTTCTGAAGTATAGATGAGGTCCATGTCAGGCAGGTAGCTAGCAGGTAGGGAAGAGAATGTGTGAGCAGCAAAGCTTTCCGGGAAACCTTCCGATTATGATGCGTCACTGTGCTTATGCTCTCAAATGAGGCTGCCCTAACCTACACTCTTTTGTGTCTATTTGTTTATACCTCTGGCCCCTATGCTTCTCTGTCATGTGTCCTGCAAAGGGCCTTGAGAATATCCATGAGCTCCTCAGAAGAATGCCAGCAGCTATGGCTGCTGTAAGGATGAGAAAAAAAGATTTCATAGGAAAATAAAATCTATAAATATTTTTTTTTAAGTGGAGACAAAGGTTGATGTTAAGGCTAGTTTTCCCACGTTTTAAGAACTTCTGTCACTTACAAATACCTTGTAAAGTCCTTCTACTGTTTCTTCTAATTTAGAGCTTTTCAGGTCATACACACCAAATCCTAGCTTCCCTCATGATATTAATCAGCGTGCCCTGAAAAAAGTTTTTCCGTGGCCGACTTTGGATTAAATATTTTTTATGCGTGAAGTAAATTTCCATGTTTCTCAAGCCTGTGATTCACGGGCAGCATGCCTCTCTAAGAGCTCGATAGATCAAGCATTTCTCTCAATTATTAATCGTGAATTCTTTTCTCAAGAGCAACATTAACATCTAGAACACTGCTGCTCTGCAGTCCCAGTTTTCCTGTCTTTGAGATGTACAGGAAGGGCCGTCTTTCCATCTGTGCTTATGCATCTTACACCCCGCTAATCAAGCTGACGCTGAAAGAGAAGAAAAAAAATTTGATGTATGAAAAAAAATCTCTTATAAGTGTGGTGCTCAGAGTCTACAAGTTGACTGATCAGGTTTATATCTGCCTAAAGGTCAAGGGCTCTGATAATGGTGACAGTTTCCAAGTGGTCAGAAAGTGTTTGAAAACTACCCTATTTTTGACACAGAAGTTAAACATTCTAGGCTCCCAGTTTGGAATCAGTATTCAAGAAGTCATCTAATAAATACCTCTGCAGGGGAAAGCAAGGAAGGGTGTGGACACCTAGTAAATCACCATCCCGTCATGGAGAGACGAAGATCTCTAAGGGAATCGCAGCCTTTGCTTGGTAAAAAGCTCCCTAAAAGCTCAAAGCCCCTTCTAGCAAATGCGTGAAGAAATGAGAAGTATTTCCCTTCTTCCTGCATATTGTAAAATTATCAATTAAACCATAAACCCTCAATTTCTGAGGTTAAAATAACTGGGATTTAACATCTCATCTGGGTTTCTTTTCCCAGTAACATTAACCGTTTCCGTATTTGCAAGATCATATTAAAGCTGAAGAAGCATAAACTGAGCCTGACAACTACTGCATACTTCATATTTGGTAAAAACTGGAAATGTGGCTAAAGCAGGCAGATCTCCAGTTCAATCCAAGGGAATTGGCTACCGAACCAGGAAAAGAACTTCATTTAACAATCTGTCACCATTTCAGGCAACCTGAGGCACAGAAATGAATAGAAACAGTATGGAAATGTTCAAGTGCAATCAAAATTGTATTAATACAACTTTAGTGTTTTATCATTGTCACTCAATTTCTCTGTGTATATATATACACACACACACGTATACACACACACATATCTGTATTATGCCCCTTCTCCCCAAACACACCAATGTGTATATTCTAAGAACAGTGAAAGTCAGCCACCTCAGAAACTACCACTGACACAAGTTTCTTAAAAAGTTAACACACCTATTATATGTCCCAAACATTCTGCTCCTCAGTATTTCGCCGAGATAAATGAAAGCAGATGACTATACGAAGACACGTACACAAAGGTTCACAGCAGCCTCGATTATAATCCAGAACTATGAATAGTGACACAGTGCTTGTATCTAAGCTAACACCCATTTTCCAGTTTTATCGATTGACCCAATAACATTCTTTATAGCAATTCTTCCCTCCAATACAGGATGGAGCCCAGGATCCTTTACTGCATTTATTTATTATTCACTTTATTCTCCTTTAATCTGGAACAGTTCCTCAGCTTTTTGTCTTTCATGACATTGGCATTTTAAAATAATAAATGCCCACACACCCCTTTTTAATAGATTGATCCTCATCTTGGGTTCGTCTGATGTTTCCTCATAATAAAGGCAAGGTTACGCACTCCCAGGTGCAGTATTATATAAGTGATGTTGTCTGGCATGTGGTGTCCACCTGTCCTCCAATGGGAGTATCTATTCTGATCACACGGTGCTGCCTGGTGTCTTCCCTGGACACTTACAATTTTCCCTTTGCTATTTCTCAGTCTCCAGGCAGACACTTTAACAACCAGCAAATATCCTGGTCCTCATTAAAATTCACCCCGAGTTTAGCATCCGTTAATGATTCCTGCCTGAATCCATCTTTACTATGATGGTTACAAAGAGAGGACTTTTCCAGCTCCATCATCACTCCACATTTATCAGTCAGAACTCCTCGTTATCCTGCTAGCTGGAGCCCACCTGTTACGGACTGAATTATGCCCCCAACCAAAATATTCATATATTGAAGCCTTAATCCGGGATGTGACTGTATTTGGAGATGGGGTCTATAAGGAGGTAATTAAGGTTAAATGAGGTCATAACGGTAGGACCCTGACGTGACAGAATTAGTGTCTTTATAAGAAGAGACGCCAGAGAGCGCTCTCTCCATGGCACACAGAGAAGAGGTCCCGTGAGCACACACCAGGCCGGCGGCCGCCTTCACACCGGGAGAAGATGCCTCAGAAACCTCCCATGCCAGCACCTTGATCTTGGACTTCTCCAGCCTCCAGAACTGTGAGAAATAAATTTGTGTTGTTTAAGCCACCCAGTCTGTGATATTTTGTTATGGTGCCTGATCTGCCTCATTTACTTACTTATCTATTTATTTCTTTATTTTAAGCATGAACTCCCTGATTCCTGATTTTAATGGTTGATAATCCATTACCGTCCTTAATCATACTGATGCTCTTTTCCCAGATTCTGCCAAAGAGAACCTTTCCAAGCTCACTTCTGTGTCCTCTTGACATGCACTTTTTTTTTTCTCCCGATACGCGGGCCTCCCTCTGTTGTGGCCTCTCCCGTCGCGGAGCAGAGGCTCCGGACGCGCAGGCTCAGCGGCCATGGCTCACGGGCCCAGCAGCTCCGCGGAATGTGGGATCCTCCCGGACAGCGGCGCGAACCCGGTTCCCCTGCATCGGCAGGCGGACGCGCAACCACTGCGCCACCAGGGAAGCCCCACATGCACTTTTCTTTCTTATTTTTCTAAGCACTTCCTTACTCTCTGGTATAAAAAAGAATGTTCCAAATATCTTCTTGTATCTTCCTTGCCTCAGCCTTAAAAATCAGTGATTTCTCTGAGACTGGTTCCTTTTAGTAGGAAAGTAGCAATATTAGTTCTGGTCATTAGTTGCTCAGGGCTACTGGGGTATCTTTGCTTCTGGTCTTCTGTGGTGGGAAGAACTAGGAAGATGTATGTGTGCGTGCACGCACACACACGCTTTAGAAATCATGAGTCTCACAGAAATTATGAATTCTTGCAGATTTCTCCACGTCCAATCTTCCAGCCCTAGCTTAGGCCTCTTCCTTGACCTGGCCTGTCCCATATCCTCCCACAGTGAGCACCACGGTTCCCAACCAACCCTGTTACCACTTACTCACCTACCCAGCCCTACAGTGTACCTAAAATGCCTTCAGAGTTGCTTCACCCACATGGCGACTGAAAACTCAGGAGTTGTCTGACATCACCCCCCCCCACCCCTGACTGAAGGTGTGTCTCTAAATCCTGTCTTCAGCAGTATTTGCATTTAAAAGTTATACTTTCCCTTTAGTGTGATTATGTTTTCATTTGAAATGCAGTTGGGTTCATTTGTTTCAGCTTTCTCCTCATCCTTGTTGATTTTTCTCGTCCTTACAGATTTATTTTATTTTTCAATAGGTAAAATATTAGCATGCTTCCCAAAGTCAAAACTAAACTAAGAGATAAACTCAGCAAAGGGTCACACACATCCCCCACTCCATCTACCCAATCCTCCCATCCACCCCTGTTTGGAAACTACTTCATGGTTTTCTGTCTTATCTGTCCATTTGTTTTTTGTACAGGTAAGTCTACATGGGTATGTTTTATTTCCCCTTCTTTCTTCCATACAGGGAAGCAAACTAAATACATTCTTGTGCACTTGGCTTTTTCCATGTAATGCTATCTTCTGGAAATCACTCAATACAATTTGATTTCTTTTTTTTTTTTTAAAGGAACCAAAATTTTGGTTCATTAGTTTGATCCTCTGCTTTTTTGACCTCTACCTCATTATTTCTGCATTTATCTTCCTTATTATTTTCTTCCTTGTTTTTGGGGGGTTGACTTTGTGATTCTTTTCCTAACTGGTTGAGTTGGGAATTGAATTTTTTATCTTTATTGTTCCCATTGACTTGGCAAACCTTATCCATCCCTTTATTGTTAGACTTTTTGAATGATTATGTATCTTTCATATAAAGCATAGAGTTGGGGTTTGTTTTATGAGCCATTGTGAAAAGTCTGTTCTTTTATTAGGGGAGTAAAACCCACTCACATTTTGTGATATGACTGATGTTTGATTTCAACACTAAAATTATTTTTGGTTTGAATTATTATACATATTATACTATATGTACTGTGTTTCTTTATCTACTAACATTCTGGATATTAAGAAAGTTTTCTTTTCCTGGTATTTATCTTCTATTTAACTTTTCATGTCTTACCATGCTTTTTTTTCTTACTTGGTCTGTCAGTTTTACATCGGTATCCTTTGAATTCCATCCATTACCTGTACAATAGGCCGTGATCTTATCCCACTGTCCTTTTTCCTTCTTTTTTTTTTTTTTAAGTTGCAGACTTTCTACTTTGTCAGAACATATAACATTTACATACTGTTATTTACCCATGTCCCCACCCGTTGTGCTTTTAGTTCTACAGTTAAATACATGAAATGCTCACCATCAGTCGTTTTACCCAAATTTCATCTTAGTTGCATGAACTTCTTTCCCTAATATCAATATATTCCTTAGGAAGGGCATGTGTGTACACTATTCCCTGAGTTTATGTACTGAGAACCTTTTCCGTAGCCTCAATACTGAAGAACATCTTAACTGCGTATAAAATCCGTGAGTCACAATTTCTTTGTTGAAAATGTTCCTCCACTGTTACCGTATTTCTTATGTTATTTTGAGAAGTCTGACACCAGTCTAATCTTCTTGTCTTTAGATTATTTCATCATTTTGCCTAGAGACTCAGAGGACTTTATGATCAAAATCTAGCAGTTTTACTAGGATATGTGAAGAAGCTGATGATCCCAGGTCAGTTTTCCCTGGGACCTACTAGGCCCTTTCAAGATATAAATTAAGGTCTTCTTTTATTTCTGGTAATTTACATATTATTTCTGTTCTTTTGATTTTCGTCCATCAGGGACTCCAATTATACATGTGTTAGATTTCATTGCTTCCTCCATTTCAAACACAGACATTGTGAATTTTACTTTGTCGGGTGCTAGATGTTTTGTGTTTCTATAAATATTCTTGACCTTTGTTCTTGGATGCAGGCCAGTTACTGAGAAACAGTTTTGTCTTTGGGGGTCTTGCTTTAGTATTTGTTAGGCGCGACCAAAGCACTGCTTAGTCTAGGGTTAGCTATTTCCCACTATTAAACCAAGACCCTTCTACAAACTCTACCCAATACCTGGGAATCAAGGGTTTTCCAGTCTGGCTGGTGGGAAGAGGTACCACACTCAGCCCTCTGAGAGTGGTGGGCACCACTCCTTCTAATCACTCTGGTTGGTTCTTTCTCCAGCCTCCGGGAGTTTCCTCATACATATGCACTGACTAAACTCTGCTGAATACTTAAGGGGCCCCTCCACAGATCTGCAGTGTTCTCTTCCTGTGCAGCTCTCTCCTTTCCAGTGCTCTGTCCTGCAAACTTTAACGGCCTTGGTCTCCCCAGACTCTCAGCAGCATCACTTCAACTCAAGGGCTCAGCTGGATTCCTCCTGGGTTCCCCTCCCTGAGCAGGGACATGGAAACTCTCCACGACAGTTAGCTGGGGCAGTCACGGGACTCACCGCATTTGCTTCATGTGTCTCATGGATGACTGTCGTTTGTTGCCTAATATCAGTGTCTTAAAAACACTTATTTCATATATCGTGTCCTTTTGTGGGGGTTCTTTCAGATGGGAGGGTAAATCCAGTCCCTGTTACTCCATCTTGGCCGGCAGCAGAAGTACCCATCACAGTTTCTGACTATGAATATATGTAGAATTTAAAGCCACCCTAGGACAGGAATGACTCCTTACCTTATTAATGTGTCATCATCCACAATGACTAACCATGCTATTTTGTCGTAGCTGTGATTCAAAAATCTTTCCAAAATGGCAAATGTCTTTCCACAATGACCTAGGAAGGGTGAGAAGAAAACTTAAAATGCATTATTTTCCTTAAAATATATATAATTCATTTGGAAACATTATTTTAAGTTTAAAGTGTTGTAAGTAAAAGTGTAAACATTGACATACACCTTAAGAATTTGAAATTTTAAAAATTATCCTTTTCTAATTTCCATAGACATAGTGAACCAGGAAGAACATTAGAGATCATGAAGTCAAAGTCATTCATTTCACACATGAGGGACTGAAGACCTAGAGAGGTGAGGGGAATTACACAAGGTCAAGTACAGGTAGGACTAGTATCTTCACGCCAGGCATACACGAAAGTTGTAAGCCTCGAAGAAATTACAGGAGCCTGGCATCTTTCCTTAGATCTACTTATTCTGAAGGGAAATATCAGAACCTCAAGCATCACAACCTTAGGGAAACAATGGTGCAAAAGTACAATATTACACCTTCAATTATTTATTTTGTAAATATTTGCTATTAAGTTTCTAATATGCCAGACATGATGGCCAGTTCTCGGATGTGCACTAAGGATACAGTACTGAGTAAGACAGAGGCACAGTCCCTTAGATGCCAACAGATATCGAAGCTTTAATGGAAAATGCTGGGGCCAGGGTAGCAATGAAATGCTTGGGAAGAGAACTCAAGTCGATAAAAAAGAATAAGCCCCTCTTTTCAACAAAGTGTCTGGTGACACAATAGAGAACAAACCACTTGATTTAACCTTTATTTTCCTTATTCTTGACCTCTTTATGTATTTTTAACCATTATAGTATGTATTTTTGAAAGCCACCTCAAATTCCTTTTGGATAAAGTAGAATATAAATATGAGCAATAATAAGGTCAGGCTAAAAATAAATTAAGAAATCAAGTAAGGAATGCATCAACAGATAAATGATTATTACAGTCAAAGTCTAAAAAGCAAGATTAGCAGAAACAAAAAAAATTCAAACAAAAATCATTTTTCCAAAACAGACAGACTTAGTGATAGGTTTACTAGCCTTGTCAGAATAATCGATTACAGGAATGACATATCTGCTCTACACTGTGCTTTTATCAATCAAGCCATTATGAGCAACACTACCATAAAATAATCAAGATAAATTACTCTATAGAACAAGATAACCAACTTACTTTTTTTTTTTTTTTCCATAAAAGCGTTTGGAGAAACTAGAAAACTACAGAAAAAACATGGCAGGAACACTGGATAAAAATTAAGATGAACAAAGAGCATCTGAAGGTGAGGTGGCCAAATTTCTACTTCCATTTTTTTGAAATAAAAAATGTTTTGAATTAGAAAGCCTGCAATCTGAAGAGAAAAGCAGGTATACTTCCAACAATTTACTAATTAAAATATTAATATATATGGATACATATATGAGCTTAAACTACATATAGCCCATGTAGAATGTGGTTAAGTGCTACTCAGAAGTACAAGCAAAATGCGTCCTAGACCATAACAGACCATAAGCTTCAGGAGGATGGAAACTGTCAGCTTCATTCCTGCTTCCCTCAGTGTCTACCAATGGCTGGCATGCAGCAGTTGGGTAACAGTCCTGGCTGGATAAATGGCTAAAATTAAATGAGATGCTTTGTATGGGAAGATGATAAATTAACTCTGGACACCCCATTATGGCCACAGTGAACTATGAAGGTACAAAGAAATCTATTATTAAACTCTATCATAACTGTCATATGCATAATTGTCATGTGCGTCAATCATATCAGTATGACCGACTGAAAACTTGTAACCTTTGTTAGCACTAAAAGCAGCACTTAAACTGCAAGAATCCGTCCACATCCATGGGTAAAGATGTGAGGGAAGGAAAGAAAGAAGCTTACACGTGGCAAAAATTATACTGTTGATAAAATATTTCATTTTTATCCTAATTTACTATATTTACAGAGTGGACATTTTGCTTTTTTTTTGGTGGTGGGATGGTGGGTTGCCGCACGGCTTGCTGGATCTTAGTTCCCCAACTAGGGATTGAACCCGGGCCACGGCAGTGAAAGTGCAGAGTCCAAACCGCTGGACCGCCAGGGAATCCCCCAGAATGGACATTTTGAATAAGAGTCGTCAGAACTAAGGACTCACCTCTTTCTGTATTAGGAATTCCCAGATCCACCGTCGGAACAGAACTGTCTGCGTAATCGCTGTAGTATTCGATGTGACCTGCCTGCCCCGCCCAAGTCTGCTTTACGATGGGGACTGAAAAAATGAGAGAGGGGACCGTCACTGGCACAGGCATCTAGGAAGCCTGGAATCTCAAAAGAGGCGGGATAACCACCTATGAAGGAAGGGAAGCATTACTTGTTCTTCCTCAGGTGTCTCAAGACTAAGAGCTTGCTTTCTACCCCGAGAAATGCCAACAGCACAGGAATAAAAGCCTCTTCTTGAGGCATTTTCACATATACTCTAGAGCCGAGCACTTCTCATTGCTGGTGATAAATACACTGCCTCCATATAAGGATAAATTTTCTAGTCTGATTACACTGTTGTGTTTACATTAATTTTAACTTTAATGAATTTTTCTCTTTTCCCAATAGGCTGCTTCATTTAAAATTCACAACTGGACTTTTTAAATGCTTTTGGGGGGGGCGGAAATATAATTACTCCTAAGGATTGGAATATTGTATGTGGTTGTAGCTGAGATGTAAACTTGCCTCCCTCACAGTGGAGGGGGGACCTTTCCAAACTATGCATATCTCTGCCCGAAGATTCTTACAGGACCACCCAACCCTATAAAGGGCATGACCCTACCCCTGAGAATCACTGCATATGATGGCTGATGTTATTGAGCTGCACTTTCGGGAAATGTGGAAAAATAAGATGGAGAACCGTTGCAGATTCTAAAACTCTATCATGAACAGATAAATTATTTTAATACAGTGAACACAAACAGCAGGAAACTCTCCTGGTTTTCTGCATTTTAGGGCAAGATGCTCAAAGGTAGCGGTGTCTCCACACCTGACATACAGAAATCTGCTTGATCACTGTTTGCTATTAATTCACTTGACCAACTATCCCAGTAATTATTTTCTTCTGTACTTTAAGTTACTATCTGCATCTCTAAATTTTAAGAAGGGGTTTCCGTTGTTATTTTAATAGAAAAGATCATCATATCTAGATTTTATATTCTGTTGATTTAAGAATCTCAACTCTGATGAACCAAATCTTCAGTTAATATTTTGAGACTTTATCAGATCACTTATCTTTCCCTTTATCCCAATCTAAATAAAAATAAATGATATGCAGAAACTACCCATGCAATGCCAAATTTAAGTGTCTAGCTATGTTAGTCAGCAAACTGGGAGAGAAACTCAGACAGCCCTTACACAGAAAATACAAAAGGGCACCATTTTATAGTGCCATTATTGACCAGCTTTTAAAAAAGAAAAAGACCAGTGAGTTCTGGACATTTGCTATAGTCATCTCCAAATTGTGTATTTTAAGCCACTAAGTATTATTTTTATACATTAAAATGCAATTTTTCTGCAATCATAAAAAGGCAGATATAAAGATTTCTCCATACCAGAATGGACAAAGATGCAGTAAATAATAGATAAGGTCGCTGAGGGGGAAAAAAAAAGAAAAGAAATCCTTACTCTGTCCAAATTCCAGCACAACAAAAATCAACCTTGGCCCTGCAGTGGCAGTTTGCTTTGCATATAATAAGCAGGACTTACCCAGACAAGGCTCCCCACAGCCTGCAGCCGCTAGTGGTCGCACTCTTGGGTAAAATGTCCTCCACTGCATAACGGGAAGAAGCTGTGAGGAAAGGCCAAGAATTTCCCTGGGTCCCAGCACCGGGGTCCTGCAAATTCTGCTTGCACTTTCCTCAGCCTTTAGCCTTTAGATTTTGTTTGCTCTAAGAGCTTTAATAAACAGCACAGGCATTTCTTCTCAATTCTCTAATTTCAATGAAGTTAAAATCAAAATCAAGTGTGAGTTAGCTCTTCACTACACCTAACTACTTGCTTCCAGTTTTCATTTGAAACAGATGAAACAGAAATATCACTAAAGGTAAGAATTACTGTTAGACTCAGTGCCCAACACCCCACACAGGGCCAGGGACATAGTAGGTGCTCAATAAATAGCAGACTGAGGACTGGGTTTTGTCAGAATGCCAACAAAAGGCCAAGGGCTCTTTTTGGAACTAGTTTAAAGGAAGGTTTTATTCTTATCAACGATTCATCCTTTGGTACAAGACTGGTACCACCATTACCAATCATTTGAAAATAGACAAACCATTTCAACACATTAACGTGTTCTGAAACTCTTAACACCAAAAGCATCCAGCAGTGTATCATCTGTCGCCCTATCACTGTAACACCTGTGCATTTGTAAAGTAAGGTTGTCTCCTACAACAGCAGGTGAAGACTATTTGCAACCAGAGTTGATTCAAAATTACTTAAAACTTTAAAAACATTGGTCTATTTTATTGTCACTGTTTGACTCCTAAATTGAATTCATTCTATTATTTATAATATATTTCATATTGTTTTGAGGCACTAGATTCCTAAAGATATTAAACTTGGAGAAAATACTTCAATATAGTTATGTGATCTACTATCTCATTTTCAATACAGAGAAGCATACTTTCTCCCACATAATAAAACAATAGTGAATGCCTCCTTCCAGAATGTTTGCCACAAGATAATTTAAAATTGGGGCAAAGTAAAAACTGTGCTATTTAAAAAAACTCTCTGCCCAGACGGCATAAGTCGTCCACGTGGCTTTAAAGCTTGGAAGCAGGAGATGCATCTCCCTACGAGGCACAGAACACACTTTTACTCCCAGTGAACTGATGCGCAAAACTGAGTACAAGTGGAAATGAACCGACGCTTGAGCCCTGTACAAAATCTACCCCACAGTCAGTCGTTCGTGATCATTTTGATTTAAGGAGGCTGCTGTTTTCAATGAACAAACGGACCTTTTGTCTCAGTATGACCACAAAGTAAAGCCCTGGTTTCTCTTCTCTTCTCAGGGAGAGACTTAGCGACAGCACCAAGCGTGTGCTCTGATTCCCGGGTTTAGAGATGAGGCACCTGGAAGACGGAACAGCGCCCCTCCTGGCTGACCTAACACAGCAGTTCAGGGCAGTCTGGCCCGTGGTCATCTGCGCAGCAGCCAGGGGAGAACCAAACTCTCCTTAATAATTCGTGCACTCGCTTCATCTAACACGGGGTGTGGCCTGCTAGCTGGCTGCGTTTTCATTCAAACCCTCATGTTTTCAATGAGCAGACTGCGCCGTGGTACCTTCCAGAGGGAACACGGCTACCACACACTCTTCAGAGTAAGTGTGTTCAGACCTAGAGGGAAGAGCACTACAGTGAAGATAGCAAACAGAGGTTTTTTTATTCTGAAAGGAGTCAGTGTTTATTTTAAAAGGAACTCAAGGCTGAGCAAATGGCAATTTAACCTATTTAATGAGAGGGAGACTGCAGGAGGAGAAACACCTCAACCCACCGCGAACAGAAACGGTGGCCGCCACGTGGTATTTGAGACCCGCGTGGGAACCGCGTGGCAGAAGGACACAGAGAAAATTCGTAACATTCACTGACAGCTCACGTCACACAAGGAAAAACACAAAAGCCAAGAGGAAGTGATCAGGTGGAACGTTCAACTCCAGAGATCCTTTTCCTTGCTTAAACATAACTTCACATGCTGTGGCAGTTCATCACTTTATGTAATACCTTCAAAGTTTCTTTAAAACCCTACCAACTGCTTGCATGTCAGCCAGCACTGCTGTTCCAATGCTGTCAATATGTATTTCTTTCTTAAGCCAAAAGATAGAGTATATTTTTGCTAACTGTGTCCTAAGTTGCTTTATTTCATCTAAATCAGAGTCAAGACACAAGCAGTGATCTAAACGCTTGTTTCACCGTTGGGCAAAAAAAAAAAAAAATTACAAGATGTAAAATCATTTTTTCTAATTTTGGAACTTGGCTTTATTATCAATTTTTCCAAAAGAGTATGAAAAATGAGTTCAGTGTATATGTTCCCTTGCCTTGACTACAGCCTTAAACAGAATGTTCCATCCCTCACCCTCGTCCCTGGAGGAGCCAGGAGTAGGGGCCGTGGCTAGGGTCCACCTACGCTCGGAACCCAGGGCAGCGCACACACAGTGAGAGCCTGCCTCCGGAGAAGTCACTGACTGTGTAGCCAGCTCTCAACTGCTCACAGATAAATACAGTCTTGTCTGTTTATTTCTTCCTTCACTGTCATTTGGTTTTTGTAACTTCAAGTGTTTCTACCAGAGTGCATACAGAAGAAAAAAGAAAATAAAGCCCCCCCGTCCACGTATTCTGCTTGACTAGAGCAGTAATATGCTAGGACAAGATGGGAATCTGAATTCCCAGCTCAATGTATATTTTAAATCACCTGCGGCTTTGAATTCCTGGCGATCCCCTCCTGCTACTGAAAATAAAAAGCCTCCTGCCACAGCTTCTGGCCACATCAGAACTGACCCTGAGCACAGCAGGGCATCAACACAGCTATCAAATACTATTTATCAAGCGTTAGATTTATAATACATCCACAGAGAGTGCAGCACAGCCCTCTGTGGCAGAAAGAATTGGGAATTTGGAGCCAGAAACCCTGAGCCCCAGCTCCCCGGCTCAGTCTACAAGATGCCAAGCTATTTGTGTCTCAAACCAAAGGCAGCTTTCTCTATGATATCAAGTGAATAAAAATAATGACCACATCGCAAGGAACTCTCAACATGAAATCAGATGATAGAATACACGTGAAAAACACACCAGAAAATGTAAAAAAAGATTAGCAGTCAGAAGCAGCTACTGTGGCGTTGTCACTGAAACTAAAACGATTACTGGATAATTCTCTGGGCCAACTGGTGACTATACTAGATTTCCACAACTTGAAGCAGAGCCCACTGACCTGGGCAGACTTCCATCAGGCAAAATGGACATCAGAGCCCCTGAAGTCCTGCTGTCTAGACTATCTTTTCAAACAAGCAGGTCCAAGTTTAAAAATGGCTTGTCACAGCAACTCGGCTGGGACATCCTTAAAATACCTCTTAGGTCTCAGGCTGCAGTGATCCCAGATCCAAATTAAGAGCTGGTTTGGGGAGGCTTGGTTTTAATGCTCCTAACAGGCTTTGAAGATTTTATCATTTTTAAAGACCTTTGACTCAAAATTCAAATATAAAAGCATTTGATAGATATCTGAAAGGATTATCACAACCTTATGCAAAGTTAAGAAAGCAATAAACTAGATTATTATAAATGACTACATTAAAATTAGCAAACTTTTTTTTTTCATGTCTGTAGAACATGAAAACTACAACAGGGACGGTCCCTAATTTTACTGCTTGACTGTCAACTTGAAAAACGTGTTTCTAAAGAGAAAATACTACCACCCCCATTCCTAACATTGATATTGTACTCCAAATGCAGCTTCAAGATCAAATAAATCAATTTGAGCACTTCTGCTTGCTGTTTAAAAAAAAAAAAAAAAAAAAAAGCAGTTCATTTCTTTCCAACAAAAGGATGAACCTTGAGGACATTGTACTAAGGGAAAGAAGCCAGACACAGAAGGACAAATACTACATGATTCCATTTATGAGGCATCTATCGATAAAATAGTCACGCTCACAAACAGAGAGTAGATTGGTGCTTGCCAGGGGCTGGGGAGGGAGAAATGGGGAGATGTAATTCAACGGGTATAAGGTTTCAGTTATGCAAGGTGTATAAGCCCAAGAGATAAACATGGTACCTATTTGTGCGCTTACAAATCTGTCCAGAGTTTAGATTTCATGTTATTGTTCTTACTACAGTAAAAAAGAAACTTTTTGGAAATTCTGCCAAAGTTGACTTTTTTGTATATTGAGAGTCATAACTTTTTTCTTTTTTAAAGGCAAATTCATGGATTCCGTGAATCCATGAATTTAGGGCTTTTGTAAGAATCAAGGTAATGCTGTCACACCTGTAGACAGAAGACATCCAACACAGGAGGACTGGGGGAAGGGAGAGCATTGTAATTGCTTCCATGACCTGGCTATTGTAAATAGTGCTGCAGTGAACACTGTGGTACATGACTCTTTTTAAATTATGGTTTTCTCAGGGTACATACCCGGTAGTGGGATTGCTGGGTCATATGGTAGTTCTATTTGTAGTTTTTTAAGGAACCTCCATACTGTTCTCCATAGTGACTGTATCAATTGACATTCCCACCAACAGTGCAAGAGGGTTCCCTTTTCTCCACACCCTCTCCAGCATTTATTGTTTGTAGATTTTTTGATGATGGCCATTCTGAC
>NC_041226.1:8360399-8360977 GCF_002837175.3 Physeter macrocephalus | reverse complement strand
TTTCCTTTGCTGTGCAAAAGCTTTCAAGTTTCATTAGGTCCCATTTGTTTATTTTTGTTTTTATTTCCATTTCTCTAGGAGGTGGGTCAAAAAGGATCTTGATGTGATTGATGTCACAGAGTGCTCTGCCTATATTTTTCTCTAAGAGTTTTATAGTGTCTGGCCTTACATTTAGGTCTTTAATCTGTTTTGAGTTTATTTTTGTGTATGGTGTTAGGAAGTGTTCTAATTTCATTCTTTTACATGTAGCTCCAGTTATCCCAACACCACTTACTGAAGAGGCTGTCTTTTTTTCCATTGTATATGCTTGCCTCCTTTATCAAAATAAGGTGACCATATGCGTGTGGGTTTATCTCTGGGCTTTCTATCCTGTTCCATTGATCTATATTTCTGTTTTTGTGCCAGTACCATACTGTCTTGAATACTGTAGTTTTGCAGTAGAGTCTGAAGTCCAGGAACCTGATTCCTGCAGCTCCGTTTTTCTTTCTCAAGATTGCTTTGGCTATGCGGGGTCTTTTGTGTTTCCATACAATTTGTGAAATTTTTTGTTCTAGTTCTGTGAAAAATGCCATTGGTAG
>NC_041226.1:8350696-8359653 GCF_002837175.3 Physeter macrocephalus | reverse complement strand
CCTCTGCTATGTTTTGGAAGAGTTTGAGAAGGATAGGTGTTAGCTCTTCTCTAAATGTTTGATAGAATTCGCCTGTGAGGCCATCTGGTCCTGGGCTTTTGTTTGTTGGAAGATTTTTAATCACAGTTTCAATTTCAGTGCTTGTGACTGGTCTGTTTATATTTTCTTTTTCTTCCTGGTTCAGTCTTGGAAGGTTGTGCTTTTCTAAGAATTTGTCCATTTCTTCCAGGTTGTCCATTTTTGGCATATAGTTGCTTGTAGTAATCTCTCATGATCCTCTGTATTTCTGCAGTGCCTTCACACTTCTTTAATGAAAGGTATTTGTCAAAAATCACCCTACACTGCCAATGCAGGGGGCACGTGTTCAACCTCTGGTCCGGGAAGATCCCACACGCTGTGGAGCAACTAAGCCCATGCACCACAATTACTGAGCCGGTGCTCTAGAGCCCACGAGCCACAACTAATCAGCCTGCACGCTGCAACTACTGAGCCCACGTGCCACAACTGCTGGAGCCCATGTGCTCTAGGGCCCCCGTGCTGCAACTACTGAGCCCGCATGCTGCAACTACTGAAGTCCGCATGCCTAGAGCCCGTGCTCCACAAGAGAAGCCACTGCAATGAGAAGCCCGCGCGCCGCAACAAAGAGTAGCCCCCCCTCACAGCAACTAGAGAAAGCCCACGCACGGCAACGAAGACCCAAAACGCAGCCAAAAATATATAAATAAATAAAAGAAACTTAAAAAAAAATCATCCTACAGAGCCATTACAGATTATGAAAAAAAGAAAATATTAAATCTAGGTTAAATTTATGATAAATGAAATTTTTAAGTGCTATATTGATTTTTGATGTATTTTAGGACTCATATAATGAATGCATATATTTATTTAGGCTGATTTAATAGGACTTAGAATTTATCATGACTATTTTAGGTAACCATGAAGGTTTATAGTAAATGTACTTTTAAGATAGTGTTGAATATAACAAGATTTGAATTTATGTCAGTGTCTTAAACAACACTTTAATCCCAAAGTATAATATTCTTTTATTTGGAAAATATGTTCCCCTTTAAATTATAATTTGTAAATATATTATCACATAAATTATATAAATGAACTCCCCACATAGCTCTAATCTCACAAAAAAAGACAGCTGGTTTAGAAATCTCTCCTCTATAAATATCACACTCTTGGTGAAATTGAGTCTGTTCATGGAAAAACATTAAAATATGCGCTAAAATTAGAAAATGCAAAAGACTGTCTGATCTTCAATTTCAGAAAAGTGCTGCTTGAAATAAGGTGAAAAAAGGAGATAAATTATGTATTTATATTTAAGGTAGGCTTTTTAAAAAATAGTATCATAATAACTTAGTAGAATTCTGTAATGACACCAACAATTTGAATAAAAACAACATTCATCTATCAATACATGCAGGATTTCCTTAAGAAGGAACCGTTGCTTGTAAGGCACCTTTTTCCTTTTCTCTATATATCTACATGTGAGCAGATACATATCCTTACTTAAAAGTTCTGACGTGTGCATTTGAAATAAATATAAAAAGAAGGAACAGTGTTAGAAAAACATTCTTTTTGGCATTCTGTTGCCCTGAAATCCCCTCTCATACTCTTCACACAGCTCAGAGACTGCACTTGGACATAACAGGACATTGTTTTGCAAAATGGATTGTCATTCACTAACTGTCTCCTAGATTGCCACAGCTGAGCTTTTCCATTTCCAATTTAAAATACTGCTCTAATCAGTCCTTAGAAGGGCTATGACCACTCATGTTGCAGTACAACAAAATTGTCTTTGCTAATTGATCTTGGTGACTGAAGTGCTACGCTGAGGAATGCTGATTAAATAACTGCTTTTACTTCAATGACATGTTTGCCATTGTCCCTTTTATTTAGGTTGACTTTATATCTGGTTTGTACTGTTTTTTTAAAGGCAGTTTGGATTTTTAAAGTTCAGTAAAAATGAATAACCCAAAACATACTTCTGTCACCATGAAATTTCTTGCATGTCTTTACTGCAACAAAAATATCCTTCTTCTTCACTGGATTTCCCTAAAAAAAGAAGAAAAAGAAAAATGTATGCATACATGAGTCAACGCATCTTAACTGCACATCCACATTAGCTCTCACATGCTCTCAAGTTCAAATTCACCAATGTCAGGGACACCAAACTTGTCTCCAGGATTAAGTTTTAGGGGAAAAAAGGAACTGCAGCTCCACAAAGCCTTTGCTCAGCCAGACCGGCACCAGGATCCCAGCTCTGCATTTCCACTGTGTCACCTGGACGAGTGTCCTCAGCTCTCTATACTGTCTGCTCATTTAGGAAACTGGGATGATAACCACCCGTACGGCTGCTTTTATTACTACTATTTATTAAGTGCATCACAGGTACCCAGTAAATGTTGGCTACCTTCCCTTTCCTTTTTCCAGCTGGTGAAGATTTTGACAAAGGGAGAGAGAAGTAGGGGGATGTTTTAGTGTAAAATAAGAGATGACTCCCTTCTGGGGGCCCAGCCTTACTTTGGTGTTAAAGTATTTTTACGGCCCTTTATCATCTACCCAAATCTAGGCAACAGCGATGTTCTGTCCTCTGCCAAAGTCAGGATAACTTCCAACACTTTGGAGGAGCCTGGAGCCCTGCCCTGGTTCCAGCCCTAGCTGATCACTCAGATGAAGGGGCTCATGGAGGGGCTTGCGGACAATCCACACCCAGACCGTGGGCGCTTCACGGAGGGAGCTGGGTTGGGCGGTGTTTTCTGGCCCCTTTATCACCATCTTCGGCCTGTAGTGACACTCAATCCTAATTCTGCATCATTTGGGGCTGGTTAATAGCGACATGTAACTGCAGTTTTGTCATGTCACTCAAGGCACTAGGAGGTCAACCCCTCCAGATTGTCCAGGAGAACATTAAAGAACAAGCATGCGTAATGTCTAAAAAGACATCTCCCCCTCAGGAACTGTGCCAACAGTACAGATTCTCTCCCACTGTTGCAGTGTGTGTGTGTCTGTGTGTACATATATTCCTCTTTGAAAATGCAACACACAGACTTCTGTATCAATGACTTGAAAATAACAGACAACATTAGAGGTAGTGAATATATTTTTCATTATAAGGAAGGATTGTTAACCACCCAGTTGAGTTCCAGGGTCTTCAGGCCCATCCTGGGGACTGGTCCAAGGGTCTACCCTAACAAGTAGGTTCATTCTAAAAGTTCTGGACAGTCTCAGGTGAGATCAAAGCGAGGTCACTGGCTGAGAAAGTAAAGGGGGTGGGCTCGAGGAGAAGGCTTAGGAATAATGGGAAATGTCTGCGATTGCCTTTCTAGGAAATAGAATTGGAATTCCAACAGCTACACGCTACATCTTCAACAAAAGAAATGACTCTGGGCTACACCTCCGCAGCTCTCAGTGCCACTCTGCTCTCTTCTCTTGGGCAAAACAGGGTAACGACAGTGCTTACGTTATGGGGCCAATACCCCTAGAAACATGATATATAGTTCTCACCCGGTACATGGCAGATGTTGGGGTTTTTTAGGATGGAAAGTGCTAGGACAACATCGTGCACAGCATGTATGTTTTCCTTTGACACGCGAGGAAGCTGTCCTTCTATTACTTACGCAAAGCGGTAGAAGAGAATGAAATGTGGTGGCACAGGAAGAGTCCACACCGTCTGTACAAAACTCAGGCACAGGAGTGAGGGGCGGTCCATCACCTCTGTCCCAGATGTAGAGAGCGATCTGTCACACAGGAAACTGGCATGAATGAAAGCTCTTAACCAGCACCACAGGTCCACGAAGGTATGAAACATCTCGAGGGCAAGCAGACCTTACCTTCTCTACAGAATATTACATTGAACCACATCAATATGTCAGCATTCAACAGGTTTTTTGGGTTTTTTTTTACTTACAAAAATAGTAATTCCATGTGGAGCAATCTAATCTTTTATTAACCATAAACAATTAAGAATCAGTATTCTGACCTCCAAAAAATTCCAAATTGTCATAAGCAATTTTAGGGAAGCTATTTTAGGGATTCTAAAACATCACAGAGAAAGATAAAAGGAAATATCATGACTCTGGTCTCCTGCAGGATGGTAATTACATACCCTGAAAAACCGACTGGCTGAAAATATCTAAAAATATTGGGATAAAATATTTTTAAAAGCATTTAAAATGTATTGCTAACTTGGCACAAAAATGTGGAGCTTATGAGGACAAAAATGGAAAGTGAGAACCTGGGGAAAAAGGCCACTGAGGGTAGTTTTCCCCAGTAGGTATCAGCTGGGCTCTGAGGATGCCAAGGTTCTGATGCATGTTAAGAGAATAAAGCCCATGACCTGCCCAAGGTGGGGCGTGTCTAACAGCAAAGCCCCACAACTGGCACTAGATGGAGGGAAAAATCATCTCCAGATATCCTGAGATTCTGTAACCAAAAGCCAGGCCTCCCTCATTGGTCACCTACGTGTTCCAGAAACACCTCGGAGTAATTTAAAGTATCTCTAAGTCAGCCTGAGCCTCTAGCAGCAGGCAAAAACTAATGCAAATCCTTACTGAGGAGCCCACAACCTTAATACAGGACTCGGGGGACGGCCACAGTTCCCAAGGCGCAAAAGTACTCGGAAAAATCACAAAAAGTAGTACAAAGAGACGAGATGATGGGCAAGAGCCAGCAGACACAGCTTGCTCAGGCCCAGAAGACTTCGGGGGTTGGAATGATCAAGCACAGAATAGAAAATTACTGTTTCGTATATTTTTATAAAGAAAAGAAAAACTTTAAAACATGAGCAAAATTTCTGAAAGACTGTACAAGAGAGCAAATTTGAAAAAGAAATATCTAGAACTTGTAGATGTGAAAAGTATAATGCTTAAAATGAACATTTTAATGGTGAGGATAAACAGCATATTAGACACAGCTGAATAAAAACTAGGGAACTAAAAGATGAAGTCCTCCAAGTTATTTGAAATGTAGCCCAGCAAGAAACAGAGATGGGGAATGTAGAAGAGAAGTTCAAACCTCTAGCATATATCTAAAGTTCCAGAAGGAGATAACAGAGTGGATGAGAAAATAGCTGAAAAGACAATGGCTGAGAATTTTTTTTAATGTAATTTAAAAAAAATAGGATTGCTTAACAATCCTATTATAGAAAGGCCCAATGAATGCTAAGCAGCATTAGAAAAAAAGAGTCTGCACCTAGACATGTAATATATACCATAGTGAAACTGCAGAACACCAAAGACAAAGAATCTTAAAAGCAGCCAGAGAAACGGCAGATTACTGACAAAGGAACCATGTAAGAGCGGTGGTTGATTTCCTAACACAACAGCAGTAACAGAAGCCAGAGCACAGGGGAACAACAGTATTGTGATGAGAGAAAATGTCTCACAACCTAGAATTGTACATACAATGCAACTATGTCTCAAGAACAAAGTTGAAATGAATTATTATTATTATTATTATTTTTTTTTTTTTGCAGTACGCGGGCCTCTCACTGTTGTGGCCTCTCCCGTTGCGAAGCACAGGCTCCGGACGCGCAGGCCCAGCGGCCATGGCTCACGGGCCCAGCCGCTCTGCGGTATATGTGGGATCTTCCGGGACCGGGGCACGAACCCGTGTCCCCTGCATCGGCAGGTGGACTCTCAACCACTGTGCCACCAGGGAAGCCCGAAATAAATTATTTTTAAAGAAAAAAAAAACCAAAAAACAGAGAATTTGCCACCTCACTAAAAAGGAAATTCTGAAGGATATACTTCAGGAAGAATAAAAATGATCCCCGTTGGCAGGTCCAAAAAGCAAAACAGAATAGTGAGCATAGACACAGCAAATACAGGGTTAAACTAATACAAATGATTTAACTGTATAAAGTAAGGACAATATCTGAGTAGCGGGGTTGAAAAAAAAAAAAACAGAACAAAAATACTGGACAAAAGAGCATCAAAACCGGGAGAGGGATAATCAGAGTTATTATGCTCAGGCCCTTAGATTTTTAGGCTATTGATTAATTAGCCACTTACTGTACATGTTAAAGTACAGTAAGTCCCCTGCATACGAACAAGTTCCATTCCAAGAGCGAGTTCGTAAGTCCAATTTGTTCGTAAGTCCAACAAAGTTAGCCTAGGTACCCAACTAACACAATCAGCTATATAGTACTGTACTGTAACAGGTTTATAATACGTTCGCATCTTTGAAAGTTCACAACTTGAAGGTTTGTATGCAGGGGACTTACTGTATTTAAAACAACCATTAAGAAACAGACATTGAGAATGAACTTCAAAAATAACAGAGGAGGGAAAAAAATGGAATAAAAATTTTAAAAATCTAAAACAAAGCAAGAAAATTTTCAAAAGAAAAAACTGGGGGACAAAGGATAAAATAAAGTGTTAGTAATCATGAAAAATGTAAATGTAAATTCGCTATATGGTTTGAAGATAAAGATTGTCGAACTGGGAGAAAAAAACAAACACGTCCTCTTCAAGAGAGATGCATCAAAAGAGGACACAAAAGAAATGAAAGAAAAAAATGAAAAACAATGATGAAGCAAACACCAAAAGAAAGCTAGTATAGAAGTGTTCCTATCAACAAAATAAATGCTAAGGCAAAGAGCATTACTAGAGATAAAGATAAATTTACCGAGAGGAGGTAACAATTCTAAACTTGTAAGCATCTAATTAACATAGCCTCAGAGTATAAATAGCAAGAGTTGGCAGTTCCACAAAGAGACACTGTCACCACTATCATGGAAGATTTTCACATTCCTCCCTTAGTAAATGACGGAGCAAGCAGACAAAACAAAAGTAGGAGAAGGGAGAGAGGGAGGAAATAAAATATGTGAAAAGCACAATAGATTAACTGATTATTTCTTCTTTAATAAACATAAAAAGAATATTATACCCCCCCCCCAAATTAGAGCACATACATCCTTTTCTCCATTTATGAAAAGTGAACATGAACTAGGCCATAAAGCAAACCTAAAAATATTTCAAATGACTGTTATATAGACCAATCATACTGTTAGAAATCAATAACAAAACACAATAACAACACACAAATATACTGAGTCACAATGAAAAATGCATTTTTTAAATTCGGTCACAGTCAAAAAACAGTTTAAAAGCTTCTGCCCTAGAGAAACTCTTGTAGATGATCATCATGACACATGTCAAAAATATTCACAGAAGTGGTGACTGCAATAGCAAAAACCAGTAGCAACCCAGAGGCCCACTACCAGCAGACTGGGCAAATACACTGTGGTATGGTCCTGAGAGAGACAGTTATACAAAGTGACAATAGTTCATTAAAGCCACACGTATCAACACAGATGACTTTCAAATTAGAACATTATTCAGGGTACAGTTCTGTTTATATAAAGGCCAGAAGGATGCAAAACTACATATTATTCAGAGATACATTCATATGTTATAAAATATGAAGAAAAGGGGGAGAGGGAGAGAATTCAAGAAAGCTGTTGACTCTCGTTAGAACAAAGGGGGCCCCTCCTGGGGAGATACTTACAGGTAGCCTCCAAGCAACTGATCAAGTTCAATCTCTTAAGCAATCTCTGACTGATCTTTATACCTTTCACGTATGTTAGAGGGTTTTTTTGTGTGTTATTCAATGTTTCATAGACTCCCAAACCTGGGTATCTATACCTGAGCTGACTTTTCATTAAAAATATCTAGACAGACCCTGGCTTTCAACTAGTCATTCTTTCCCTTCTGTGGAAAAGAATAATTTTTGACATGAATATTTCTCCTCAAATAACCTATTTCATCATTTAAAAATACTCCCCAAATTATAATCTTGTGAGTGCCCTTTTCGCTCCTGGCAGGCTGCCAGCTCTGCTGGACTGAGTCATGATTGGCCCCAATGTCCTAAAATACAGATTCCTACAGAGGGAAAGGCAGGTCTGTTTCAGGCAGTCAGATGTACCCATGAATGAAATGCACAAAGAGACCTTCTTGATGATGATTCAGGAGGGATTAATGGATTAAGGACGGGACGCCCGCCACCTGCCCCCAGGACGACTGGTCCCAGATGTCCACTAAATGCCGGGGTGCTGGGGGCCCAGCTGGCCCAATTCTGCTCCACAGGGTCCAGCACAAGAGACATGTCGAAGGCATATGTGCAACCAAAGCACAAAATAAGACGAGAGGTATTGTACTGACATTTTTGCATGTTTTTAAAAATCCATCTCTGGACCCATCCACCTAGCTTAAAAACAAAGGATGAAGAATCACAGACACAACTGTTTTTTCCACTGTTCCTTCTCCACCTACGTGACCAAAATGGGCTTAAAGAAGAAGGCCCTCACAGAGTGTAGCATGTGCAACTTCCTTGTTGGGAAAATATGGATGTGAGTGGCGGAGGGGACGCACCTTTCAGGGAACACGAGACACCTTTTGTATCAAAGGCACGAATTCTTGATTACAAAGACTTTTTAACCAAACAAATCATGACCTACCTCATGTTTTAAATCTATTGTGAAGTCGGATTTCAGGGACTCGCTCTTCAATCTCTTGGTAAGCCTAGAAAATAGAGACAATTTGAGTTTTTTGAAAAAAACCAAAAAAGCATCAAACAAGAATAACACATTCTTGAGACCTTCTAATGTTTGAAAACAAATAAAAATATAAATTTTAAGACAAAAATAAGAGTTTAATTTCCTTGAGGCAAAGGACTATGAAAACACAATTATTTGTGGACAAGGACACGAATGCAAGGCTTGTTGCAAATGTAGTGTGCCTTATTCAACATCTGGAAAATAACATAAAACACAATATGATACAATAAATGTCTTTAAAAAAAAGCCATGGAGTGTGCTGACTTCTGATAATCCTTGACTAAATAATGACAGAAAAAGAAAAAGAAAAGAAAAAAGCTTGCCTGATACAGAAACAGAAGTTGCTACTTTTGTCTCCTACTTTTTTTTTTTTTTTTTTTTTTTTTTT
>NC_041226.1:8340477-8350385 GCF_002837175.3 Physeter macrocephalus | reverse complement strand
CGGACGCGCAGGCCCGGCGGCCATGGCTCACGGGCCCAGCCGCTCCGCGGCACGTGGGATCCTCCCGGACCGGGGCACGAACCCGCGTCCCCTGCATCGGCAGGCGGACTCTCAACCACTGCGCCACCAGGGAAGCCCCAGTCTCCTACTTTTAATGACCCTATGAATTACAGTTTGTGGAGTTTCCTGGGGGAGAGAGCATGTGATTTCGGGAAAGAATAACAGTTTCAAGTCATCTTGAAAGAGCCGTAATGGCTCTCTTCAACACAGAAGAGAGGCCCAGACCCCTGGGCCCGGGCTCTAGAGCCCCCCGCTCCCCAGAGCACACCGGCCGCCCCCGAAGCACGCTCCTGGCCGCACGGCGGCCCACTTCGCCCCGACCCAACCTCTACCTGGCAGCCTTTTCTCCAAGACCGAATTCAAGGGTGTCCAGACTTGCCCACGAGAATGAATGGAAACTTCCTTTGCCCCCAGAGTGGGAAGCACAGCCCCATTCATGACACACGGCGAGCCCCCCCGCGCACTCCTCCTGCTCTGTACCCCCAAACAGCGCCCACCACCCGGGCCCAAACGAGCACTCGGTGAGCAATCTGAAGGGATGAGGGCGAATCGCAATACATTCCTCCATTCCAGGCTGAGTGAGGAACAACGACATGCTTACCGAGACCGCTGAACTGCCACAGGGTTTACGTTAATTACAGGGCCACAGACGGGACCCTCATCTCAATTACGAACCTCCTAATAAATATTTTAACTGCAAAGAAATAATCGTAATTTTAAAAGGAAAACTAGTAATCAGTTCCAGAAGTCCTCGCTGAGTTTTTAGCCTGGTTGAGCCACAGACATTTCTTTAAAAATGTATCTCTAACCGGAGGAGAGATAAGGGAGGACACAGGTTATAATTTACGTGTAGTCATGAAGCACCGGCCCCACGGTTGATATGAATGTGGCTTGATGGCACACAGCTCTGAAAGAAGCTCCATGGCACCTCTGCCACATTCCTGCTCAGTACCTGCCCGCCGGCCCATGAGCAGGGGTGGGTGAGGATACTGCATAAAGAGACTGCATCCTCAGAACACTCCTGACATATATTAAGAGAAAAACCCGCCCTGGCCTGGCATCTTGTCCAACTTGAACTCTGCTTGGCTGGAGCCCGTTTTCATGAATAAACTCTTTCAAGGTAACTTGGGGATTTGGATTCATGACAAGTGCCTTCAAAATCTGAGCCAACCACATTCAGACACCAAAGACAGAAAAAAAGAAAAAAGGAAAGTCATACCTGGGCTTATCGCCACAGACAAGGAACAGAGAATTGTGATCAGAATCCAATGGCATGTGACATCCACTGTCAGATGGCCACACTGCCCACACCCCTTCTTAATACACAATAAACACCTCTGAACTGTTACCCTAAACATGCTCTCTACTCTTCTTGACTTTTTAAGTTTCTTTCTCATTCAATTCTTGTACATTTTTCTCTGAGGGAAACCAGAGAAAGATGTGACAGCCACCGATAGAATCTCTTTAAGAGGAAAGAATCTCTTTAAGATGAACACTGACTGACTGGAAACAAATCAGTATGTACACTGACATCTGTAAGTGGCTACGTTCAGCGGCCTGTGGAATCTGCCAGAACCAGTGATGGTTACCTCAATATGACGAACTTCGCGTGGATGAGTCAGCCTCATGGGACACCCGGGGCCTAAGCTAGTCACCTTGCAAACAAGTCCCAGTTCTCAAAGTGTGCGGGGGGCCATTCACCCTATTTAAAGGCCAGTCCTAGTGGTGGGAACTAGGTTTCATTTTTCTATGCACCAAGCAAGGGCTATACCCAAGGGCTTTTCAAATGCTAATTTCAGGGACCAACAATGCCAAAAACAACAAGGCCAGGAATCCCAACTACTCTGCGAAAATATTTCTTCATTAAATATTCAGTTCCTGGCAAATAAGAATTTGACATTCAGCTTTCCTATTTTTAGAAGGCACTAAGTCATGTCCCAATAACACAGTTCTAATGACAAAACCAGCTAGACTGGAAACTTGCAACAAATATAGGGCTCCTTCAACTCCTTCAATACCAGGAAAACTTCCTACCTGACTTTTCTAGTCCCACTTGTGAGACAGTCAAGAGAGCAAGATATTGCAGGAAATCTAGATAAGGTTTTCTGATGGAAGAACAACAGGGGAAACCAGTAACAGTGTTCTGTAGTAACACCTAATTGAAGAACTCATCTTACTGAAAATCAATGAGCGTTTCTCCAAAGATGCGAGTTTTTTTTTTTTTTTTTTTTTACTGTTGCTATCGTTAGGCGATCAGGTAGCTGGAGCACTGGGAAATGTTGTGCAGCGTTCATTCAACACTCACTGATGCACGATTGCTAGCCCCCAAAATATTTTCGGTGAGAAAGTCTAAGAAAGTGAGTGTCATAAGGTGTCTTTAAGCAACCAGTTTTTCTAGTGCCCTGAGGAGAAGAAATACTTGAGTCACTATAAATCGTTGCCCTACCTACCAAGTGAGCCATAAAGTCAAGGAAAGGAGAGACAGGGAATCAACACTCCCGGAGTGGGCGCGCTGTTGGTCACCCACATGATAGAGAGCCTCTCCTTCCTTCCTCTAAGAGAATTCCGATTTTGATTAATTATTCAGGCCAATAAAAGGGCTCCAGGGTCAGAATCAGTTTGATCCCAACTGATGCACTGAAGTTCGCTGGCAGCTGTTAATGGTGCGGAGGATGGCATAGGCCTGAAGTTGTCCCAATTGACTTTAACTGGACAGGATCCACCTAGAGACTGGGGATAAGTACTTTCATTCCATGGTTGGAGGCTGTCTCCTGCTGTACATAAATAAGAAGTTCGTGGCCCTTACTGCCTTGAAAGCACAAAGCAAACCAGATTTAGGATGAAACAGTGCTGTGCACTAAGCTGGAGAGACAGAGAGACCCAGGCTCGCGTCCGTAACACTGCTGAACAGCACCACCCACCCACCCGCCTCCGCTTCCAGTTCCAGCAACAACATTCCCTCCATCGCTCTGCATACTTTTCTGCTACTTGCATCTACATTGGGAAGGAGCGTGTTACATTGTAAGGAACTTCCACGTGCCAAGGGAGTAGTCCAGAAGTTTCAGCAACCACAAATGACAGAGTATCTACTACCTTACATTACTACAATGGGCTAAAAAGCTCTTCAGGACTCCAAACCCTAGAAACAGGACACTTACTGTAAGAAATCACAGGAACGTTTTCATCTTTGCAGATATAAAAACCACAACTGCCCTATCAACGTTCCATTCCCTAAAGAACAAAAACTCACAATTAACCTGAACTGTTTAGGTTAAGAGGACAGTCAACAGCCATGCTTCTCCTGAATTACGACCCATCTTCCCCTTTCACATCGAAAACAGCATTACTGTGACGATCACACCAAGAGCTAGGTATGCCTCCTGCCCAGCCCATGTTTACAGGCGTCTACACACCCGAGCCCATAACCAGCCATCACCCCAACCCCAGGCGTGATGCTGATTCATTTCCTCACTGACAGTCAGAGTCACACCTCTGGGTGCAGAGTCCTGAGCGCTCGTGGGCCCGCCCTCGGCCTCACGGTTGGTCACGCGCCTCCTTCTGCAGGTGAGTGAGAGGAAGGACAGAGCGGCTGAGCGTGAGTCTGAGGGCACGAGTAAGTGATGGAGCCCGTGTCCAGCTCCTGCCGCGGGTCTCCCTGCACCATCACTCGCTGCCTCTGCTGAAAAGTTCACTCAGATCCATCAGCTGCGAGACTCGGCGAAATAAAAGTTGATTCATACACGAAACGAAACGAAAAGAAAGTCTCATAAGTTCTTACTTGTTTACCAGTGGAATACTAAGGGCCCAGCCAGCAGCAAAGTCTGGATATTTAAAAACCGTAGGATTTTCGGAAAAGGCATAATGGTGAATTATTGTGGATTCTTCATCATGTAATGCTTTTCCTAAAAACCATTCCTGTTAAATAAAGATATAAAAATTTTTTTTAAAAAGCCACTTCATGCACGACCAAAAACAAATTGGTATCATTAGTTTTAGTTCAATACCCTGGGTGATAGAGAATAAGCACAGATTACATATTTCTAAAGAATTTTAACAAAAATATAATTATTACTCATATGATAATGAATATATAGCATAACCTTGGTCTATAAAGAAAGTAATTTAAGATCAGATCATCAGGATGAACAAGATGTTAGTCATCATTATACTATAAACACGTAAAAGTGGTATTTTATAGAATATTCCATATCAAAATACTATTAATGTGAAGAAAACAGTGTTCCTTTATGCCCCACTGAGGTTTGCAAAGAAGAATTTGAAAAATTCCTTCCAGAATCAGTGCCTTATTTTATTCATTTAGTCAGTCATTCAATTAACATTTATTATCATTTGTTATCAGTTAACATTTATCCCACGCCAGGTGGGAACAGAGCTTACACAAGAGTGGGGAGACAGAAAGTAAGCAATAAAGTAAGTTCAGATAGTGCTATGATGAAAATAAAACAGAGTGACGGGTGACCCTGGAAAGAGAGGGAAACCTCTTAGGAAGTAACAGTTGAACGGAGATCAAATAAGATCAAGGAACCAGCTAAGCACAAATCTGGGGAAGAACAGGTGAGGCAGTTAATACAAAGTCCCTGATGTGGGAAAAAGCTTGATATATTCTATCAAAAAATAAGTGCAGTGTGGCTGGAATATACTGGGTATGGGAAACATGGTATGAAAGAGAAGCAGGAAATAGACCAGGGTTCAGATGTCACAATAGAACAGCCTGGATCAGACCTACTCTCCCACCAAGAACAAGTATAAAAGCTGGAGAAATTCTTAGAGCAAATGACCGAGGGCATCAAAAAACAACAAAGGCAAATAGGATATGAGGGCTAACATCTGAGAGAGAAGGGGAGCCCCCCTATGGGAGCCCCATATTCACCTCCTTTTACCCTCAAGCAATCTGCTGATTCCCCGAGCAGAGGAAAGCACACAACCAAAAGCAGCAGCTGGGGACTCGTGTAATCTGGCTGCACTGCAGAGACAGAGGCTGGAGCTGCAAGCTGCCAAGATGGTAGAGATTTAAGGGGATCCCAGAGGAGTGAGCCCCAAATTCTGCCTGCAACCTTCCCTCAACTCCTAGGCTGCACAAAAACCAAGGGAAAACACAAGAACCAAGTGGAAAACAGCAGTGAAGTGGCTAAAATCTGAGCAGAGACTTCAGCAGTAGTTCTGGGAGCCCAAGGCTGGAGTGCAGGGTCTGCCGGGGGAAAAGGGTCTAGAAGTAAGGGCAGTCTGTAGATAGGCCTACCCAGACAAGGTCTACAACCCAGAAGAATATTAAATGCACAAGACCAGACTAATAACAGAGAAAAATGAGAAACAGAGATTCACAGATAAACCAGGTTTTGCAGTTTAAAAAGTATATGTTTAAGAAAATAGATGAAAAGATGATGATTTTTACCAAAGAACTAGAATCAATAAAGAGTCAAATGGAAATCCTAAAACTGAATAATGCAATAACTCAAGTTAGGAATTCAAGAGAATATTAGACATAACAGAAGAAAGAATAGGGACCTGGAAGGTAAGTCAGTAAAAAATATCCACATTTATGCACAAAAAAGAAAACGAAGAGGAACACACAGAAAAGAGCTTAAGTGCAACACGGGACACAGTGAAAGGTCTAAAATACATGATGCTCAAACTAAGCGAAGTAAGTCAAAAAGAGAAAGACAAATACCATATGATATCACTTGTATATGGAATCTAAAGTATGGCACAAATGAACCTATCTACAAAACAGAAACAGACTCACAGACATAGAGAACAGACGTGGGGTTGCCAAGGGGGAGGCGGGGAGGGAGAGGGATGGACTGGGAATTTGGGGTTGGTAGATGCAAACTATTACATTTAGAATGGATAAACAACAAGGTCTAACTGTAGAGCACAGGAACTTTATCCAACCTCCTGGCATACCATAATAGAAAAGAATACTTAAAAAAAGAATGTATGTATGTGTAAAACTGAGTCACTTTGCTGTACAGCAGAGATTGGTACAACATTGTAAATCAACTATGCTTCAATAAAAAAATAAATAAAACACATGATGTTCAAAACCCAGAACAGGAAGAGACAGACAATGGAACTCAATCGATATCTGAAGAAACACAGGCTTAGAATCTTCTTCAAAACGGACAAAAGTCATCAAGCCATAGATTCAAGAAGCTCTATAAACTCTAATCAAGAGACATACAAAGAAAACCACATAGGCAAATGCTGGTTGAAGAACCAAAGATACAGAAAATCTTAAAAGTAATTTTGGGGGAGAGGTGTACACATTTCTTTCAAAGGAGCAAAAATAAGACATACAGTTAACTTTTTAACAAAAACGAGAGACGTGAAAGAACGGAGCATCTTTACAGTGATAGAAAATTACTGCGGACCTGGAGTGCGACACCTCAGGAAACTAACTTAGGTGCAGTGGGAAACCACAGGAAGTTTTTGAGCAGGTGAGCAAGAAGATCTGAATGACAGAGATACTGGATTATTGGGATGGCAAGAATGGAAACCGGGAGAACAGCTAGGATGCTTAAATCATGGTCAAGGACAGAGATGGCGGTAGCCTGGACCAGAGGAATACTATTCAACACAGCGGGAGGACAGATGAGAGGTGTATCCTGGAGCGAGACTCCACCGAATGTGCCAGCATGAGGTTGAGGGGAAAGAGGACTCCATCACCGGCCCCAGGTTTTTTCATATGAGCAACTAAATAGACAGTGATGCCATTTCTGAGATGCAGGAGACCGAAGATGGTTAAAAAGGGGCATGAAGAGTTCAGTTCTGAACAAGTTGAGTCTGAGGCTCCTGGTAGACAAGTAGGCGGCTGGACATAGGAGTAGGGAGCACATAACTCCCTCCCTCGGTTCCTTCACGCTTGGCTCCAATGTGACCTGATTTGTGAGATTTTTCCTGAACACCCTCTACAGAACAGTAAGCCCATCCCAATCTATCCTTCATCCCTCTTATTTTGCTTTATTTTTCTCCGTAACACTTATTACCATCTGACACATTGTTTCACGTTTGCCTGTCTCCCCTGCAAAAGACTATCCCCTCCTTGTGACCAGGGACGCTGTCCATTTTGCTCACCGCTGTATCCCAGGATACCTAAATGTCCCAGGTGCCCCTAGTTTTGTGTTAAATGATGCAGCAAGCCCCGGAGAGCTTTCAAAGGCAATTATGAAAGAAATGTCAGCAGATAATTTAACTCAAGTACCCTAAGTTCTAAAAGTTTTATATATTTTCTCTCTTACCCAACCATCACCCCCTCACTCCCTATCCCTTATCAGAAAATAAAAGCAGGAGGGATACAGTGCTGTCTCCGCAGGACACTCTTCTGCTCATGGCTGTGTTCCAAATACCTCCCAGAGTCTGAGTTTGGGTCAGTTCAGCAACAAGTCATAAATGAACATACGTGAAAGCCAGTAACACAAATGCGTGTCTAGGTTCATAGTTCCACCCGAGGATTTCTTCCTGACACTTTATGGATATATTAAGTCACCAATGGCCAAGAGAAGTAATTATAAGGCATATAGCCTTGGCTTGAGATAGAATATTCAACATCTTTTTAAAAAATCAAACTACTAAACATTAACCAATATGAAAATCATCACATTTAACACACCATGTAAATATAGCTTGTTTAAAGAAAATAAACACTTCAGTATATTTTAGCACCTTTCTCAATAATCTTTCACTATTATAATCTCCTGTTCCAAACATAAATTTATGCAGAACGTGTTTTTATGTTTCAACAACTAATAGCAGTGTTCAGCTATTATCTAGTATGTAAGATTGTTTTTCAATATTTTTGGGGGGGGTTGTACTGTAAACTACTCTAAGGGAGAAATTAATACAGATTCTGTGAAGAGACACTCCCCCATCTTTCTTAATAATTTTCTTAATGCCTTCTTAATAAAGACAATTACAATCAAGACAGACTGTAAAAGAATAACTCAACGTTCTATTAGTATGTTAGAATTACTCTTTGCCAGCACTCCTGTTTCACCTCTATTAAAAATTAAAGACATTTCAGCAAATACACACATATTAAAAGCATACTGTGGGGAAAAAACAGAAAGACTTCAATAAGATATAGAAATTTATAGAAATCACCTAGAAAGGCAATTTAACAAAGATTAATTACTTTAATAAAGATTAAAGTTTTTCATTTAAAATATTGTATAACAGCATAAATTTGCATTAGTAAGAATGACAAAATGATATTGAAGGGAAAAAATGTCAGAGTCCAACAAAGTAACTGATACTCTAACACATAATTATAAGTTTAATGTCATTTATCTCTGTCAATATCAAAGCCAGGTTTGTCTTATACTTTTTTCCTAAAATTTCATATGGTAGGGGGGAAAAAACACACTGGTTTGAGCTAACTTCAACATGATGTAATTTTTATTCCCTAATGCTAGTTTCAAAAGAAACAAAGCATCCTAGATTTTTTTTCACGTGGTATTGCTCACAAAAGAAGAAGAAAGCATCTCATTTTACCTCTGGCTCTGTACTTGCTTTTCATGAACTTGCTTTGAACTTATTTATCATTCCAATTTTCATTAAAAAGTACAGTGAGTCACCATCTTCTGTACAGAATTAGAGCTATGGATAATGGAAAAAATATCTCCAGGTGAAACGAACACTAGGAGGAGATTAAAACTCCTACATCCTAAAAAAGATCTGGGAGTTTTTCTCAAGTCAAAGGCAAACATAAAAGCCTAACAAATGTTTTTTACATAAAATATGGCACCGAGTGCACAACTGCTGCTCAGCACCATCTGAAAAGACTAGATGAGACACGTTCATAATTCTTTTCTCCTTTGAAGGGATTATTCTTTTAACCTAACAACCTTCTCATTCAATTATATCTGTACTTTCCCAGAAATCAAATGCATGAAGAGAAATCAGAATGGGTCCTTCCAGCATTTAAAAAACATCAAGACCAGTGGTTTTATTATAGTGACAAACTTTCCAGCGTTTGAGAAATCAACCTAATGATCACTGTTGCCCAACCCCGTGTGTCCACATCAACAAACCAAGCGGGCACCCAGAAGCCACGGCTCCTTTTCCACATCCTCCTTAAATCTGACTCACTTCTGGAGTGGGCGCTTCACAACAGGGGGTGGGGCAGGTGTCCAGTGATCCCAGAAAGGACCCAGTTCTGCTTATTCCACGTTTAAAGAATTCCAAAGTTGATCAGGGTGCAGCCTGTGCTGCTCCAAGAGAACTGAACAGCCTGATTTCCTCTCCACATAACTCCAGGGCTGCCTCTAAACCTCCAGAGACATTGAACGTAGCCCGGCAGGACGGCTGACGTTACAGAGTTATTCAGTCGTATGCAAATATTTATTAACCCTCTACTAAGTGTTAAACACTGTGCTCAGTGCTCAGACGGAACTTAGAGGTAAAGAAGATCCAGCTGCAACATCATATCTGCACAAGATAAAAATGTTAAAATATGAAAGTAGCGGTGAACTTCTCACCCAAGATGCATACTGTCTCACCTCCAGACCTTCTCAAATATTGTTCCCTCTGCTTAGAGCACCCTCTCCTATTAACTCCTACTCATCCCACGGGCTCAGATTAAATGTCACTTCCTGTCATGACCTTCCCAGATTCGGTCTGATACCCTGCTGTGTGCTTCTAACAGTGCCCGATGTTTCCCTTAAACGTCTCCCTTTTTTTTTTTTTTAACATCTTTATTGGAGTATAATTGCTTTACAATGGTCTGTTAGTTTCTGCTTTACAACAAAGTGAATCAGTTATACATATACATATGTTCCCATATCTCTTCCCTGTTGCGTCTCCCTCCCTCCCACCCTCCCTATCCCACC
>NC_041226.1:8330915-8339349 GCF_002837175.3 Physeter macrocephalus | reverse complement strand
TGTGTGTGGATCTATCTCTGGGCTTTCTATCCTGTCCCATTGATCTATATTTCTGTTTTTGTGCCAGTACCATACTGTCTTGATTACTGTAGCTTTGTAGTATAGTCTGAAGTCATATGTCTCCCTTTTAATGGCAATTGCTTCTTTAATGGTCCCTCCTCTCCCTGCTACTCTGTACCATCAGGCAGTCAGGACCCTTGTCTGTCTGTCCTAGCCTCTGCTATCATACTGCTTGATATACAGTTGGTACTCAAAACATATTTCTTGTCTAAAATAATGTGGTCATTGTTGATAAAGAGAAATAACCAATTTAAATTTATTTCTTAACTCTAGGTTATATCAATAGTTTTTTAATTCTCTAAAATTGATAACCCATATAAGTAGATTTTTTTCATTTAAAAATGGCTCATTTTAAGTTCCAGCCTTCTGAAAGCTCCAAACGTCAAAGAAAAGTATTTAACATTGCTTCCAGATATTCAACTGTTATTTCATTCTTCTTTTTTTTTAAGTGAAAGCAGGTATTTTTGAGAGAGATACACATTGCCTAGACAGAATGTGCTCCGTTTCACAAGGCAAGAGCAGCCTATTTCACCTTAATTTTAAATTGTTTTTATTAGACTGAAAAAACTCTTAATCAAAATTAAACTTCTTTTAAGCATTCTCTCCAAAATAAAAATACTTGTATTGATATTGTATTTACCTTTGATGGGTCATATCTTCTGAGTGCTTCTAAGAGTTGTGGAATTTGTATTCTTGTCTCTTCTTCACAGAAGAAAATCCATGATGAATTTCTGCTATAAGTTACAGAAAAGCTGACAAAAACAAATAGTTTATAGTAATCACCTTTATAAAGTGAGTTTATAATAAGGTTTAAAACTGATAAACAGGAAATGGATGAAGGACATACAAAATGGCAAGAAATCTGGATTTTTTTCCCATAATATTTTTCTTCCATGTATAGTTTAAGCATATAGGAAAGCCAGATACTAATGGTTTATGAAACAGCTAGACTTCTTAAAGTTAATTCTTTCTATGACAAACCCCAATTCAGAAGAGACACAATTCTCAAATAAAATATCAAATATATTGACATTATATCTTTTAAGAAAGAAACATATTTAAAAAAAAAAGCTATTCATGATTAAGAATCAATCATCAATGCTTAAACTGTATGAATAATGCAGTTTGACTATAAACATATCTAATTTCTCTAATATTAAGTTAAAGTAGTTCTGAAGACACATGGTACACTAGATATAAAAACAGGAGACTCAGAACTGAATGCTTTTTGTAAAAAATCCAAGAAATACCTAATTAGTTTGAAGTAGTACTGTATAGTATGTATAGCTTGGGAAGAATTGTTTTAGATATGAGACAAACAGTAAGGAGCTGGGGAATTACGGTCAGTGTAGATTAATTCAAATAAAACCCACTGCCTAGTGAAACAGAAAAAAAAAAGAATCAACCATCAAGAAATCCAATTACAGTAGGGGTTATAGAGTCCAAATTGACTTTACTTCCTGACTCTGAGGAAAAAAACACCCTCTGAGTAAGAAAACTAGGGAGCCTACGAGCATCGGGTAGAGATACCAATAAAGAGCACGTGTCACGTGAAACGTACTGTGGTAACAACGGAAGTATGGTCCACGCGCCTTCCTGCTGAGCCAGCTGGTGAAGGAGGACGACTCTGGGTACTTCCTGAAGAAATAATCGTCAAAGCAGAGAAACAAATAAAAAACACAATATGACCGCAGCAATTTCTTAAAAAGACTCAAATTTAAAACCAGGTATTTTTAAAGATCTGACACTCTGCTCTTCCTACTCGTCTCTTTTTTCTTCCCTTTGGGAGCTACTAGAAGTGAAGGATTTTAGCTGAAGCCACACAGCCTCCTCAGCCCCCATGCTCCACGTGGCGCAGAGGCCCTCCAGAAAGGGTCTCCAGTGACACCCGGAGCAGACCTGGAATTTGCAGACATGCAAAGCCTACTGGAAGTCAAGAGCCCAGCAGAAGTCAGGGCAAACTCAGAGGCATAAAGACAGCTCTCTCTGTGTACACAACAGAGGAAGCACATGGAAAATAAAACACTTCGGGCTAAACAAGAGGATATAATAGCCAATTTACCTCAAGTGAAGAAAAAAATTTAGAGTGCCCTAAAAACACTAAAACACCATCATTATGAAGAGCTTTGGGTCTAAACACTAGAAATAGAATCCTCAAGTATTCAGGCAACAACAGTAATAGCGTAATGATGTAATATCAAAATTTATAAACTTAGGAGGAACTAAGATCCAGAAATAGACACAGCTACTGTTACATATACATACCTGCTCTACTACAGAGAGAGAGAGAGTCATATCTTTACAGCTATAAATGTGAGCTTTGAAGTTAAGCACTGTTTAATCTATTTCAAGTTGAGACAAGTCAAAACCCAGACACCTAATATGCTTGGACACCCCCCAACAAACTGTAGGATATTCTGTGTTTTGTAGTGCCTACAGCCTGGTAATTGTTACAAAAGACTTTAAGAATACATGCTTAACTATATGAAATATTACCACACTAAAGTAGATGCCATACCATTCTTTAAGTTCACATAAGTTTATTATTTAAGAAGAAAAGAATGGTTTCCAATATAAATCTTCAGGATATCAAATAAGCCTCATTTCTTCATCGCATGCAGTATTTTTTTAACTGCCGTGTACAAATATGAAATGTAAAAACAGTGATCAAAGGTTAAATCACACTAACAATATAGCACGTCAGAGAGAAAAAGCAAACTCCTAAAGGTTGAATTAGCAGCTCCCCAATGTAATCTGGGCTTTTCTACTGTTGATTCTGAATAATGAAGTAATTTTCATTGTCTTTTCAAAAACTGCTATATATGTATGTGTATATATATATATATATATATATATACACATATATTAGCTATATGCTGTATACATGTATATGCCATACACATACATATATGCCATATCTACACATGTCTATACATATACATGCATATATAGCTATATGCTTATACATACATATGGCATATATACATATATACACATACATATATATCACACACATACATATTCATGAGGATTATATAAGAGCAAAAATCATGTGTGAAGAAAACTAGTAACATTAATATTTGCATAAAACTTTCAAATAATTATGGGAGCATGCTAATATGAACTAGCTAGAAAAGAAACACAGCAAACACTCAAAGAAATCTTACAAGAAAATAAGTTGCAAATGAGCTATTATATAGCAGCTGAAATTATAATAATGAAGACATTATGACAGTGGGAATGTCTTTCTGTCAAAGGTTAAAACACATAATTCCAACCATGTAAAACAAAATCACAGATGAATAGACACTGGAAAGGAGCCAGAAAAATGAAAATATTTGGGTCAGAAGGATGAAATTATTACATATACGCTTTAAAATATATTTTAAATAAAAAATTGTTTTGAGCAAAAATAAATTCGAAAATGTGGTTACCAAACAAGAACCACCCTTCTGAGTTTTAGGACCTATACAAGTGATGTCAACATTACTTTTTGTTTACTAAATCACATGCCTGGATTTTGTATTTGCTTCAGTTGGTGAACACAAAAATGACAATCAAGTTTTCTGTACCCCTGTATCTCCAAATAGAAACATTTCAAAAACTAGTATATAGCTACGTTGATAACTATCTCCAAATATGTGTGAATACCTTTGTCTTAAAAATAGAAAATAGGTCCTCCCTTGATACTCAGAAACCTGGTCTTGATTAACCCTTGATTAAGCCAAAGCCATTCTACTTATAAATAAACTTTTGTCTACTAATCCTCAAAAAGGAACAAGAGCTTTTATTCTTGTTTTATACATATGTGTGCATATATATATATATGCATGTATGTTTGTGTGTCTGTGTGTATATATTCTGTGTGTGAATGCACATACAGACCCAGACTTAGATACACACATACTCATCTGTATTAGCACCTCTAAGATAAAATAATTTAAAAGGTCACAATAAAATTTTCCATCAAATGATCTTATCTCAGTTCTTACCACTCGGGATTGTAATAATTTATGTTATTTATATCTACTGTCTGTTCTATCCACAAGACTCAAACCTCCTTAAATATGCCAAATCACCACCTGACAGCACTTTTAGATGAAAAGAGAGTTTTTCAGTATGTAATTGCAGGGATGAATAAGGAAGAGTTTTCAAACGAAATATCAAGGAAAAAGTAAGAAAATGTTCTATCAACAGAGCCCTTTGGAATAAAAGCTAAAAGCTATAACAAAGGCAGTCCTGCCTGTCAGCAATCTAAAGGGTGCCTATTCACCAAACCATGATTCTATTTCAAACCTAAAAGTTGAAGGTATAATTCTATCAAAAATGAGATAACACCATAACAGAGGCAAGCATAAAGGGACAAAAAATGCAAATAATCAAATATGGGTAAATGACGGAAAAGGAAAAGAAAAAGTTGATCACAGTAATTTAAACATCTTACGTTAACATTATTTGTTTTGTTGAACCAAAATCTACCTTTATTTCCATCACTGGCATCAACTGCTATCCTAATAAGCATTTTGAGGTCAGAAAGCCTACTGGACCTTCAGGCAGTACTTCCTTTGAACATTTTTTTTCAAGGCATATTCACATTTAATGCCATTAATAATTATTGAGAACCAACAAATTCAAAACCAACACTCTACTTCATTACCTGGTTCTCATACATATTCATCATCTTCATTTGGGAAAGGGTTTTGATTTCATAGCTGAGCATTCTAAAAATGCTTTGAGAATGGAGAAAGCCCATTCTTCTTTATACGGAGGCAGAAATCATTAAAAATTTATATCTAGAAATAGTATGAATGAAAAAGCCAACTTTTGAACATGAATCAAAGCAGATTAATATTTTAAATGTCATAAATAACTTTATTAGGCAAATTTGGTTTTGAACCACTTTAGTCTTTCTGCCTCTGTCTGGAAAAAGGTCAACTAATTTAACTCCATGATGCTGGCCTCTTCTTCCCTTGTCAACAGACTATTTCCCAATATTTGTTACTTGTCCATACCTTAATTTAAGTACATGACTTTATGGTCTAATTCGGTCTCATTACTCAGACCAAGTACTAAATTAGAAAGCAAAAACCAAGATATTTGTTCAGTATTAGGTGAAAGTTCTAAAGGCCTGAATCCTGCGTTTAAGACTGATTCCAGTTCATCTGTATTTCCAAATTCCAACTATTACATAGTTCTTAGGCACTGAACTGAGCTTTTAGACCAACAAATAAATCATGACAAAAATTAACATCTGCTTATTGTTATTTCTTCCATAAGAAGCAGATCTCTCTTATGAAGATATAATATCCTGTTTGGAACATATATCAGACAGATTTACTAGCCTTTAAAAACCCAGGATTTACATGTGGACCAGGAGATTACAGTGATGCTATAATGACAAACACTCCAGGAATCTGAGCCTATGTTAAAATATATTTTTTCCCCAGAAACCTGTCATTTCCTAACAAGAGAAAAATGTTACCTCATCATTGATATAATTTCTTTTTATTAAATATTTACTTTGAAATGCATTACTATGTACATTTTTATAGCTCATACAACTCTGTTTTAACTGATCATTCACTCATTCATGAAAGGCAATAAAGCTTAGCATGTAGGGACCTGATTTCTGGAGCCAAAGCGCTTGCATCAGAATCCTCGCTCCAGCTCTTCCGAGCCCCGCAGCCTTGAGCAAGTTCCCAGACCTGCCTGTGGTCTGTTACCTCATCTCTAACATGGGGGTCACAACAGTCCTGGCGATCAAGTGAGTTAATACGTGCCAAGCACTTGGCACAAGGTTGCGTGTGATGGTTATTAATATTATTATGATTGTACGATATTTGTTGAGCGACTACTATGTGCCAGGCGCTGTTCTAGGAACATAGTAAACAGCTGTGAAAAGACCCAGCAGAGTCTTGGATCTGACCTCTTGGATCTCAGGTTCTAAAGAAAGATACAGGCAATAAGCAAATATATCTAGAATATAATGCCAAGGATAAATGGTATTAAAAAAATAAATAAAGCCGGGCAAGGTGAGAGAGGGCACAGACCACTGTTTACGAACCGGCGTGGAATTACTTGCACACAGCAGCTGCAGCGATCTGTCGCCTGGCCCCGTGATTAAGGCCCCACCTGTGTGTCAGCAGGCAGATCAGAACCGAGACGCAAGCCTGGCCGCACTGCTCGTTAGAGATGTGCGCGTGGGCGAGTCGCTCAACCCCTCTAAGCCCGCTTCCTCTCTGCAAATGGGGGAGAATTACAGAAACCACTTCATAGACTTAGATGAGCTGACGCCTGAAGGCGGCAGAGTGTACTGACGTGAGCGCGAGGTGAAGTAACGGCGACGGTGAGCACTCGGCGAACGTCAGCTGTGGTCACTACTGTGGCTTCCACCCCTCCTCCAGGGTCTCTGCTGCAGACCCGGCGCCACGTACCAGGTGTCTCACTAGTCTCTCCAAGCCCACCTCCCCAAATGTGAATTCACGGTAGCAGCTCACAGAGTAGCTGACCGCTTTGCCAACATCCTGCGAGACCCAAGATTTACTCTCTCCGTCAGTGGGGGCCCTCACGGTCGCCCCGGCAAACTCTTCCTGTTTTTTCAAGGCTCAGTTCAAATGTCATGACAAAGCCTCCGCCGACCTCTCCCGGCAGGGCGGGTGGGCTGCTGCCTGGCCTGTGTGCTCATGGTGGCTGCTGATGTGGCTGCAGGAAGTGACACGCGGTGCCCCGCCCCCCATCACGAGCCTCCCGGAGGGTGGCACAGGCAGGGCCCCCCTCCACAGTGACTCATCGGGAAAAGGTCGCCCTGCAGGGCATCACCCGCCCCAGAGCACTGGCCTCCTCCAACACGTGCATGCATGCATTGCCACCTCCCTTGGTCCCCTGGGCACCGATGTGAGATCTAAAGTGACCAGGAGAGTGAGATCTAAAGTGACCACTCGGGACTTCCCTGGTGGCACGGTGGTTAAGACTCCGTGCTCCCCATGCAGGGGGCCCGGGTTCGATCCCTGGTCACGGAACTAAGATCCCACGTGCATGCCGCAACTAAGAGTTTGCATGCCACAACTAAGGAGCTGGCAAGATGCAACTAAGGAGCTCACCTGCCACAACTAAGACCCAGTACAACCAAATATAAATAAAGTAAGTAAGTAAGTAAATAAATAAACCACTTGTATGGGTCCCTAGCTCCAGACTCAGAATCCTGCGTGGCAGCATCCAGCTGGCCACCCTCCGTGAGCCGGGGAGACCCCGAGTCTGGCCTCTGATGTCCTGAGTGGGCCGAGCCCACGCCCACCAAGAGTCACACCAGGTAGAAATCTCCAGTAAGGGAAGGTGTCCAAACGCTGGGTGCCAAACAGAGACCCCCATTCACGACATGGTGTGAAGAATTCATTACAGCTGAGCGAGCCCCTGAGGACGTGCCTGCTCTCTTTTCTCCTGGAGCATCTCGCCCAGGCGCTTGCCTAAGTAAATATTCCACAAATATTTGGTAAATGGATGCATAAGTTCTTAACAGCAATGTAGTAAGAACTCCACTTTAATAACTTAATGTGATTACTTAACACCTACCGAGTACAACAAAAAACAAACTTTCACTACGTAATTAAGCATCCAATTGCTGTCACCTAAAAAGGAAAGTTTCGTGAAAGCGACTTGACTCTCACAGCTCACCTTTTAATGAAGCACCTCACGCCGTCTCCTTGCCAATAAAAAAGAGTCTAAAACTAGAAAACACAAGGCCATTTTCTCAAGCTTCTTCACGCTCATCTATGCAAGGCTTTGCTCCCAGCTTTCCTGGCTTATCGCATGGAAATGAGGTTTTTTAAACTAATGAGCCAAGACCTAATTCTTCTTGAGAAAACAGTGACTTCCAAAACTTTCTGTGAATAAGCAGAATCATTTATTTGTAAGGTTGTGATTCTGCCAGCTTTTAAATAAAGTTCATACCACAAAAGAAGGCAACAAAATTGGAAGCGTCTGTTCTCTTCAGAAGCTATTTAAGCTGTGGGAAGGGAGAGTATGGAGGTTTCTAAGCAGCTAGTCTGGCCCCTTTGGGCCTAAAACAGAAAATGTAATCCAATATTGCCATAAAATGAAATTTACAGGGGCACCATACCCCCCTAAAAAGAAAACCTTAAAAGCCTAACCCACTTCTGAATTTTCTTTACCGTATTTGGAGGATGCCTTAAAAATGGGTCCATACGTAGACACAGAGAATGGACTTGAGGACACGGGGAGGGGGAAGGGTAAGCTGGGACGAAGTGAGAGAGTGGCATGGACATATATACACTACCAAATGTAAAACAGATAGCTAGTGGGAAGCAGCCGCATAGCACAGGGAGATCAGCTCGGTGCTTTGTGACCACCTAGAGGG
>NC_041226.1:8316538-8330089 GCF_002837175.3 Physeter macrocephalus | reverse complement strand
CGGCAGAAACTAACACACCATTGTAAAGCAATTATACTCCAATAAAGATGTTAAAAAAAAAAAAGGGGTCCATAACTTATCCGTGGTTCTGCCCCTCCCTCAGGTCCTTTCTTCATTCTAAATTCAGCCTGTCCCCTCTCTCTGAGTAGTCACTCCTACATGGGCTTATTCCCTGTCTCCCATTCAAAGTGATGCCCCAACCACACATGACCTGGGCCTTGTGCTAAGGTCATACTTCAGAGTCTTCAAAATGTACATGAGTCTTTATTTTACTAGAACCTAGTTTTAAAAAAACACAATGATGCTTTCTCCTCTCTCCTTTAGTGCTTCCAATTTAATCTTATTTTGAAATTCCTTTGGTGAACATTAATGGTTTCTATAATTTTAAGCAAGTGTTGATACATTTCTGAAGGTGAAGTAATAATTATGTCAATCTAGGATCAGCCTTGGTTACCGGATCCCAGGTCCCAGAAGGGAAAAAATAATCTCAACTGACAGTCTCTCCATCACAACATAAACTCAAGCTTCTCCAACAGAGTCTTAGCCAGAGACTGAGCTGTCTGCGCCCACTTCATGCAACAAAAAAAAATAAGAATTTTCACACAAACATTCACTCAAGAAGGAATTTTTTTCAAGTTCAAAAAGCAGAAGTCAAATCACAATTGACACACAGATGCCATGCACATAATAGGTATTTAAAACAAAACACACTCAAGTGCCTGATTAATTCAGAGACTGTCACACAAACTCTCCTCACGGGTTTCTGTTAGCCTTACCTCCACCTGGCTTTTGTTCATGCACCTCTTTGTATCTTTATAAGTTCACATTACCCTTCCATCTGTAATGCAGGGAGAAAACACTCAGGTAGCACTTCTTCCAAATCTGCGTTCTTCTATCTGTAGATGTACATTTAGGAACCCTGTACTGCACAACCATTTTACCAGCTCTACTTTCCATCCACTGTGATCCAAAAAGATCACTATTCCTGCTAAACCACACTTTACTCATCCCCCTGAACAAATCCTAGGCCCCCTGGCAGCCCAAAAGCAAACCTTCCTGATGATTCATGTCTTCGTCTTCCAGATCTGGTTCCCTGTTCCAAATCAACGTCTCTCCAGCTAATTTCCTGTCTCTCCTATCTGATCTGATAAAAGTCTTCCTTCATGTGCTGTTTACATATCGATCTACTTCTTAAACAGCTTCATGACCATCGTCTTTCTCAAGGGCCCCATGGACCGTCTAGAGATGTCCTGTTACGTTCAAAAGTACCTAATGTAGCTAGAGATGTGCAGTTAATATTGTTGAATAGATATTTTAACAGACTTATTTTGGATTTCTAATTTCTTCTTAGTGATACAGTCATTTCTATTATGAGATCGTTACCATCTATCTTATAAGTAATTCAAAGAACTAGAGTATCTTTCCTAATTCCTCTCTAACTCTGTTCCACAACAATCCAGGATGGTTCTCGGTACATAGGAAGCACTTGGTAAAGTCTGCTAGCTTCCTGACTAGAAGAACTATATCATTATAGACTTCAAAACCATTATGAACTGCCTTATAAGCATCAAACCTGCAAATGGGAGTGACAACTCACAAGGACCCAGATTGTTTCAGAAAACAAGGGAAACAGCTTCACCACTCTGGTAACAACTCTGAGTACAGTATTACGTTTCAGACAGAAAGTTCGCTTAGGCTCCTGTTTTTATACTCAAATGAGAAGAATGAAAAACGTTTGTGTTTTCAATAAGAACACATTTTAGCATCTTGAGGCAAAACAGGCGTAGGCAATGACTTGCCAAAGCAAAAGAGAACAGCTAGAAGCAGATGCCTAACTGCAGAAACCATTAAATTTTTGCACCTTAATTTCTGGCAGATTTCGTAGTCAAGTGCAACCCGACAGGAGTAATGAATAAATAAACAGCACTTCTAGACATCTGGTGGTGTGGAAGAGATATTTTGGACTATCAGATAAATATTCAGATGATAAAACTTGCGGCTGATTCCTCCCTCACTAAGCAACTGCGGTGAATGCTCGTGGTGGGCAAATCGATGGAGAAAACCAAAACCGCAACCTGAAGACTTCATGAGTCAGGTCGCAGGTGACATCCTGTCCCATTAGAGGCACAGCGCATACCTGGCAAACCATGGGGCTGACCCCTCAGAGGAGCCAGCCTGCTTCTGCCGCAGCACTGGGGATGCCCTGACAACTCTGCCCCGGATTCGGCTGTCCTCATCTTCCCCAGCTGATGACTAGGCTGTCAGTTCTTTTTCAAGAATATGTCAGTTTCTTAAACCAAGTTCCGGTCAAGTTGCAACTAGGGAGCCATTAGCTGCCTCTCCAAGTGACTTTGCTGCCCTATAGTTTGTGCATCTCAGCACTTAATTCTCTGCAGTTAATTTTCTTTCTCTGTTTTCATGTAGTTCTAGGTCAGGGTAGCTCATCATTGCCCCAGGTATTGTCTACAGAGCCGGTGTGAGCTTTCGACGATCTGTGGGTCTCCAAGATGCTATTCATGGAATAAATTCAACTTTAAATCACATACGTAACCTAAAGAACTCTACAAAGAGGAAAAAATGAACCAGTATCATGTACAGATGCAAACTGTAAAATCTTTCCAGCCATTTCAACTACCAAAAGACTTGTTAACCCAAATATGAAATCACCTAAGTCGTAACAGTACAGCCTGGATCTTGTGAGCAAATCAAATCCAAGTGCTAAAACGAAATTCTGTCGTAACTACTTCAGTACTCATAGCTGGCCTCCATGCTAGGAAAGAACTGAATAAGAAAAACAGACTATCTGATAATTAAAGGGAGGTTTCCAATTGCTTTAGTCTAGACTCCATTTATTATCATCATTTAAATCCGACGCTGGGGGAGAGGGGTTTGCTTGATGATACTGCTGAATTAGGTGTCTTTGAATGTAAAACCAATATTGCCACCTAGTGGCAATCTAAGTCACCCGCTAAACAGGTGGTCTAAATGGCAAACCGTAAATGCAAAGGACAATACAAATTAAGTAGAAGCATACTGAAACTAAACAGAAGCACAGAATAAACCGCTAGAAAAGTTCAACACTTTGGAGAAACAGAACTGTTTTCCAAGTTCTGAGAGTTGAGAATCATGCATCCATGAAAACACAGTTGCTAATATCGTGTGTGTACAACTTCGAGGTTATATCCTTAAAAGGAAGCTGCTTGCCCTCCACACGCCAGCATGCAGACGTGAGGGTGGTTAGCCCGCTTCAGGAACGCAGATGAGGACTAGGCTTCTCAGCTTATGGCAAAGTAGCGAGACAGAAGGAAACCAGAGCAGAGCTGCCTCCCCCTGCCTCCCCCAAGATGGACTGTTTGCGGTGGAAGTAAATCACCACCTTCCTTAGTCATTGTTATACTGTCTGTGTGAAAGCAGTCAGTGAGCTTTCTGGTGCTTTCCCACACTGACATTCACTTACTCACGAGATCATACTCTCCGAGCATCAACCCACGCTCAGTGTTTTAGTCTACTCTTCTCCCTAAACTCTGTGGCTTCCCTGGGAGAAGTAAAATAGTAGTTACATTTAATATGAGAGGGGTTGGCCCTTATCAATTTAAAAATTAACAATTTTTAATAGATAAAACAATTTACTTAAAATAATGTTTAGTTTTCATTTGTTCAATTTATTCTGGATTCAATTCAACTGTCCTATGTTGAATACCCACTATGCTGAAGGTGCTATGGAAGAATCAAAAACAGAACAAGCCACAGCATCTGCCTTCAAAGAACCTGTGATTTCATACAGGGTATGTATGTGTTTGTGTGCGTGTAGACAAAAGTGTTCATAGCAGCACTATTTTCAATAGCCAAGATATGGATGCAACCTAAGTGTCCATCAACAGATGAATGGATTAGAAGATGTGGTACATATATACAATGGAATACTACTCAAAAGAATGAAATCTTGCCATTTGCAGCAACATGGATGGACCTAGAATTTATCACACTAAGTGAAGTCAAACAGAGAAATATCATACGCTATCACTTGTATGTGGAATCTAAAAAAAAATGATACACACAAACTTATTTACAAAATGGAAATAGAGTCACAGACAGAGAAAACAAACTTATGATTACCAAAGCAGAAAGGAGAAGGGAGGGATAAAATAGGAGTTTGGGATTAACATATACACACTAGTATATATAAAATAGATAAACAACAAAGACCTACTTTTGTAAAAGCTAAAATGGAAAAGAATCTGAAAAAGAGTATATATATATATATATATACACACACAGACACACACACACATAAAACTGAATCACTGTGCTGTACACCTGACACTAACACAACATTGTAAATTAACTCTACTTCAATTTAAAAAAAAAACAAAAAGCAGTGTAAGAAAAAAGTGACCATACTATAAGAGAAGCAAAAGGAAACTTCTATTACAACAGAAAAGAGAATAAGGAAAAACTAGATAATGAATTTCAGGGATTCGGTTTAATGAACATTCACTGAGGACCAGGTTCAGTACATGGAAAGCTCTGTGCTTGGTTCTGAGGTATCAAAAACTAGTAAGACACACTCTCTGTTCTCGAAATTTATAAAAGAGACAGAGACGTAACAAATAAAAATAGTACGAAGTGAAAAGTATACAATAAAAGTGGAACCAAGGAGGAAGTGATTTGTCCCTGCAAGTCAAGAGGCTGCACAAAAAGGCTTCACCGGGACCCAGGAGCTTGTCAAAACGAAGGTCCTCCTGTGCAAGGGAACAGAGGCTTGGCCTAACAAGTGACCCCAGGGACCACAAGGAGTTAGAAACTATTAGCAAAACAATGCAAGGGCATGAGTGGTGGCAAATGAAGCTGGCATCAGAGACGGGGACTCTAGTTTACAAGCTCTGGTGAGACCGTCTTGGCAAAAGCTAAGGAGGTTCCCACGGCTCCACTGGATCCACACCCTATCAGCTGCAGCCACCTGGCCTCCATCACTAAACATGATGACCAAGTGCAGCTTAGATGGGACCCTGTAACCATCCTCCCCAGAGTCTACTGCCAGTTTTAAGTACCCAGTGGTCCTGCATCCCAGGCCAGAGCCTCTAAGGAGCCCCAGGCCTCCCGAGGAAGCAGGCATTCCCAGCCCCTAGCAGCACCTTCTGCCTACAGGGCAGAAAAGAAGGAGGAACAGTTTATAATCTATATTGCTTCCCACCAAAAGGTACCCCATGCCTTTTCCCCACTGTGGACCAAGTCCTGGGAGCACTGTCCTGCCCCTGGTTCCCTGGAAGCTACTCTTCCCAGAAGAGGGAAGGGGGAAAGGCAGGTAGGGAGCCAGTGATGTGCACCCATTTGCACAAAAAAGGCCAAAAAAAAAACAACACACAATTTAAAAACAACAAAAAAAGGAGCTGACAAATAGTAGAGGAAGTACTGGGGGTATACTCAGTCAACTGGCCTTGGCTGGCAAAGTATGTAGTCACCCACATTAACAGCAAGGTCTATCACTATGAATTAAATGGGGAAGATATATAATCTGAAACACACATGAGGGCTTCCCTGGTGGTGCAGTGGTTAAGAATCCACCTACCAATGCAGGGGACACAGGTTCGAGCCCTAGTCTGGGAAGATCCCACGTGCCGCGGAGCAACTAAGCCCACGCACCACAACTACTGAGCCTGAGCTCTAGAGCCCACGAGCCACAACTACTGAGCCCTCGTGCCACAACTACTGAAGCCCACGTACCTGGAGACTGTGCTCCGCAACAAGAGAAGCCACCGCAATGAGAAGCCCACGCACCACAACGAAGAGTAGCCCCCGCTCGCCACAACTAGAGAAAGCCTACGCACAGCAACAAAGACCCAACGCAGCCAAAAAAATAAATAAATTTATTTTAAAAATAAATAAATAAAACACGCATGAATCTGCCTCTACAAAAGGGAAGGTATTTCTGGGAACAAGGTACAGAGATATATGTGCCCTTAATTCATATATGAATTCAAACGATACATAACTCTGTCCTGACATCATCACTGATTCACAGTTTGGGGTAACAGCCAAGGCCCAACTGAGCTAAATTCCATGAATGCTCACCTGGACCCCACTGAGGGACTATGTGGGCCCCTGCTCCCTGACCCCCGCAGAGGCCTCTAGCAGAGCCCACGGAGGAATCCCAGCCTGTCAAGGTTGCTGCAGGACTTCCTCTCTGATGGAATCTGAAAAGGTTTAGTAGAAGAAAATCTCCACAAAGTTGGGTTTTCAGACAAAGGGGAACTTTAAACTCATCAAGCTGCTCCTATCTCCAAGTACCCACAAAAACAAACACAAAAAACACAAAAAAACCCAACCACCTGTCTATAGGCTGCAACACTTTCCTCTCCCTTGAGAGGGTATGATGCTCCAAGTAGAGGAACCAAGGGTCTGTCCTTGCGGGGACGTGGGGACGGTGGATGAATTTCATACGTAAAGCATTTAAAGATTAAGCACAGGAAGCCTTACCGTCAGCAGTGCCTTAACCTTGAATACCGTTACAGTTGTTCATTTTTCCATTGATATTTCCAACCCTTTATTTCCCAGCTCCCACCAACAGAAAGAAGCTGTCTGTCAAACACACAGGTCTCTTGTCAGAGACCTCTTGATGGCTTTTACCTCCAGACAGCACTTCTGTCTTGAAGGCCACAGCCATGTAGTGGAGTGGGCTGGGAGGAATTTCTTTGCTTGGCTAAAAAAGAAAGCTCCTATATGGCAGCACAAGAAGGTAGCTCTTCCTTTGCCCCAAACCTCCAGCATCATTCAGAACAGATTTAAACTCAGTTCACGCCTATTTTAAACATCATTAAAGTGTACCTGGACGTGTCAATCTTTCTCTCCATAATCCTTCTTGGATATTACATTATAAATCAAATCAAAAGTTCAATTAATAAGATCCAATTAAAAAACAGATTAAGAAACTCACAAAAGCAGCACCACACTAAGGTTAATGAAAGTGTTATTTCAACATAAAAATTGCCTTAGAACTTGTTACCAAAATTTTGAACATTAATTATCTTTGCTATTTTAAGCTCTGCCTTTAAAAAGTTATTTCTTCCACTTTTTTCTATCATACTTTATGATGAAACCATGATAGTCCTATACATTTATATAATTCTCTTAAAATATATATATAATAATTTAGAATATGATGCGTTGAGCATTAGAAATTAACTAGAGCCTTTTAAACAATATAGTCCATATTAAGCCAGCAAAACAAAAAAGAGATATTTTATCTAAATAAAATTGATCATCTATGGACCAAGAGCTTTGGAAAACATAAATGAATCAAGAAATAAGTAATTATCTGACATTCCAAGTCATCTCTACATACCTGTGTAAGATCTGCAGCTTGCTTTAAGATGCTTTGTTTTAACTGTTCTGCTTTCTTTGCATGAAAAGAATTACTTTGACTCTGGATGACAAATGCAATTCCTTTTAAATCTAGAACAACAACAACAAAAAGTTTTCAGGTATTTTTTTTAACAACGACTGAAATAAACTTGAAAACAAGTCAAAAAAAAAGCAACCACAAGGCAAGCCTTCAGGCAATAAACTTAGGGAAAAAAATCAATTTATATGTAATTCTAATAACAAAATCTCCCTTTTTAAACTGATCTCTGCAACTTCCTTCCTACAAGTTAGTAAGTAAATAAGCTTGCTGTAGTAGACCAAGTCTGTGGTAACACACTGTGACTTTGCTCCTGCATCTGTCAGAAAGTATGCAAATGTTAATGTGGGAAAGAACACCCACTTCCCTAGTCACTGAAAACCCAATGTTTGCAAGAAGCCTTTTAACAATTCACACATAACCCTGCAGTGTGTCTACCTGTTAGGGGCTGCACTACGTCCCCCAAACTTCATGTGTTGAAGTCCTCACCGCCAGTACCTCACATGTGACCTTATTTGGAATTGGGTCTTTACAGAGGTGATCAAGTTAAAGTGAGGTTATCAGTATAGTTCCTAATCCGATATACAATACTTGGCGTCTTTATAAAAAGAGGAAATCTTGGCAAGAGACACACAGAGGGGGGATGCTGTGAAGACACAGGGAGAGGACGGCCACCTGCAAGCCAAGGAGGGGGACCTCCGAGGAAACCAACCCAGCCTCCAGAACCGGGAGACAAACTTCTGCTGAAGCCACACGGTTTGCGGCACTTTGTTTCAGCAGCCCTAGCAAGCTAACACTCTACCTCAAGCATATTCTGGACAGCCCTTCAAGGTGACGCTCAGCAATGACCTCACAAGGCACCTGGCCAGGATGCAGTGTTATCTCCAGGAAAACAGCCACGATTCCACACAGCAGGGCTGTGGCAGGAAGGGCTGCATAAAAGCCTGTCAGCAACACTGGCCATATTTGCCGCCAGCTAAGAATGGCTTCAGGGCAGCCGGTGTCTTGACGGGGTCCAAGACCAGGGGAGACCACAGAGGTCTCGCCGCGGAGGGGGCTTCTCAGGCCCCGCACCAGGGAAGCACATCAGGCCTGCCCAGGTTCTGAGCTCGTAAAGAAAAGAAACTGCCGTTGTGTCAGGACCCTGCCACCAGACAGGGGTGTTGGCCGAAGGCAGATGTCACATAAACTTTTAGCCTCCAGCAACATGGATGGACCTGGAGATGATCATACTAAGTGAAGTAAGTCATACAGGGAAAGACAAATATATGATATCACTTATATGTGGAATCTAAAAAAAAAAAAAAATTACAACTGAACTTATTTACAAAACGGAAATAGACGCAGACTTAGAGAATGAACCCCTGGTTACCGGGGTGAGGGTCGGGGGGAGGGACAGACTAGGAGTTTGGGGTTGACATGTACATGCTGCTATATTTAAAATGGATACCAGACAAGGAGTAGTGTACAGCACAGGGAGCTCCGTTCCAGTACTCTGCAATAACTTAAACGGGAAAAGAATGTGAAAAAGAATAGATCTATGTATACGTATAACTAAATCACTTTGCTGTACACCTGAAACTAACACAACACTGTTAATCAACTACACTCCAATATAAAATAAAATTATTTTAAAATTTAAAATTAAAACTAAAAAAACTGTAGCCTCCAGCAGGCTGACAGTAAATGAATGTGAGGACCCTCCCCCCACCGGGAGCTTTTCACTTTAACCCCTCGACTCAGGGACGCTAACTTGGTTTTAATTTATTCCATTATATTTTATCATTCTCATGTTCAGTTCTATAGTTCCATTCATTTATTCACTCAAACATTCATACAACAAATAGCTCCACAGTACGCAGTCCAGATCCTAAAAAGAATCCAAAATGCTCTCTGGTTAAAACTCAGCAAAAAATTTAAAAGGAAATGCTGAACAACCTGCTGAATATGACCTCATCCTTTCTTTGTAGGAGTTTATATAAATCTGAACCTTCCACATACCGATCTCTGTTTTAAATCAGCTTCTGGGCTCTATAAATCAGACACACAGATAAGGCTCCAACGGGTATCTTCAACTGAAACGTAACCTTCGATCCACTACTTCTGAAACATTAACGTAACTGACTTATCAAAATGAAAAAGATTTATTTTTTTAAGACTGGAGTCATTAAGCCTCAGAGAATAATTTTTGCAAAATTTAACAAAGTTGAAGATGCATATGTGCGATGACCCAGAAACCCCACCCTTATTAGTCACGCCCGAGAAACTCTCAATGCACGTACAAGGCTAAGTAACAAGAGTGCTCACAGCAGCACTTTGTAAAAAGAAAAAATTGGAAGCAAACCAGATACCCACTAACAGGATACGCAAATTGGACTGCTACACAGCAATGAAGATTAACTGACACTATGTGGGTCAAGCCAGATGGATACTGGAGATGAACCCTACAGATAGAACGCTGAAAAAAGCAAGGCACGAGGGAATAACCATACAGTATAAGTCAATGGCTTACAAAAATATAAACACAAATATGTAAAAAATGGATACATACTATATGCATGTATACATATCAAATATGATGTGAAAGTATAAAAGACCACAGGAGAATGATGGACACCAAATCAAGATAATGGTTTAAATGCTACAGCTGTGTTAGGAATATTTTATTTCTTAATCTGACTGGTAGATACACGATGTTACTCTTTGTAGCTTCCTGTATGTTCAAAATCATTCATAATAAATTTTTTTTAAAGAGCAGCTCGGACTTCCCTGGTGGCGCAGTGGTTGACAGTCCGCCTGCCAATGCAGGGGACGCAGGTTCAATCCCTGGTCCGGGAAGATCCCACATGCCGCGGAGCAACTAAGCCCATGCGCCACTACCACTGAGCCTGCGCTCTAGAGCCCGAGAGCCACAACTACTGAGCCCGTGTGCCACAACTACTCAAGCCTGCGCACCTACAGCCCGGGTATCACAGCGAAGAGTAGCCCCGCCTCGCCACAACTAGAGAAAGCCTGCATGCAGCCATGAAGACCCAACGCAGCCAAAAATTAAATTAAATAAATAAGTAAAAATTTTTTTTAAGTTAAAAAAAAAAAGAGCAGCTCCACCTGTCAAAAGGTTAACCCTGCAGGAATCAACTCCCACCACCTCCTCTACCAGATCAGCAAAGTTACCACTGTTGGCACGGAAGCAGCTCTTTGGTGTGGGGAAGAGGCTTGGGGAGAAGAAAAAAAGCGAATTCTTCCCCTTTTCATATCTGGGTCCTGTGCTGTTTCCTCTGCTCCTGAGAGACCATCCCCTTCCTTTATCACGTGCTTGGATCTCGCACACTGTGTGCACTCATTCAGCAAACATCTCCAAGCCTCTCCGAAGCACGAGGATCCAGGACACACAAAGGAGTGACCCCAGCACGGGAGTCTAGCTCAGAAGATGCCATCACAGCACAAGGCCGTGGGTGTCACTGCAGAGCCAAGCAGGGACCCTGGGGGCACAGACGAGGAGAGCCAGTGCAGGGAGAGCTTCTGGGGAGGGGTGTTTCCTGAGTTTCCTCTAAAACGCAGCAGTGGGACTCTCTGGTGGGCCAGTGGTTAAGACTCCGCACTTCCACTGCAGGGGGCACGGGTTCAGTCCCTCGTCGGGGAGCTAAGATCCCACATGCGCACAGTGCGGCCAAAACAATAAAGTATTAAGATTTAAAATTAGCATAAAAAAATAAAAATGAAATAAACATTTAAAAAGTAAAAAAAAAACCCACAGTTTTCTACAGACTCAGACACAGAAGGTAGCAGCTCAGTGGCAGAAAGAAGAGAGTTATCACAGAGCCCACAGTCCACCTTATCTTGGTAGCAGCCTTGAGAGGTGACCAGGGAGTTTATCGGGCATTTCTGAGAAAAGGATGAAGGGAACAGTCAGAGATAAAGTTAGAGAGGAAGGCTGCGTCAGCCACATCAGATCAGGAAGGATTTATGTGCCACACAAAGAGGCCGGGTCTATAGATTAACAGCTTTCAAACTGGGGAAGGGCCCCAGAGCGCTCTGGGACCCCAGATAGCAGGGCCTCCCCAGAGGATGTGATGAGGACACCAAGTCCTGGGGACACCCAGGGACGACTTTTCCAACAGAGAGAGCAGTGAAGGTTCGGGACAGCAAATGGAGTGTTGGGCCCTGAAAGTATTACAGTTAGGGGAGGCTGCATGGTGAGGTAAGGAACGGAATGCATGTGCTGGAGTTACCTGTATGAGGCAAAAGCGGAAAGGTGTATCCAGGTCCTACAACCCTGACACAATGAACGATGATCACATGGTTCCTACCCCCATTCCAGAAAAGAACCAGCATAGTACAGTTTGGTTCTTAAATTCCTGTTCTTTATATCGGCACCGAGAAATATTTCCTGACATACATCCTAAGCCCTCCTGGACTGCGTCGCATTCTGGCCGAGTCTAGATATCCGGGTTGTCTTCTCTGTTCATGCCATTCAACCACCTGACTCTTAAGCTCTCACTGCCCGGTCAGTGGAACCAAATAAGACGATTCCGCTATTTCCCCATCCCTTTGCTGATACTTCCCTAAACCCACTGCAATTTGCCTTTAGCAAACACAGTCACAACTCAAGACAGATTGTCATTGTTTCTCCTCCAGGAATGAGTGATAAATGGGTCGTGCACTACGTGCCTGACAAAAATGATGAGTGTGACGGACGAGAAGGGAAGATAGTCAAGGATACAGCGAGGACCCACTCGGCGTTAATGCCGACGGTAGCTGTAGAACTTTCAGGAAACAGGACCGGAGATGGCTACAGAGGGAGCCCTGTAGGAGGATTAACTCTTCTGTGAAGGGGAAAGCAATCAAAGGTGGGGACACACAGTTCTTTGAGGCAGAAGCCCAGTGTGTCTCCCTTTGCTGGCAAAGCAATAAAGCTATCCTTTTGTTTTCTTTTTTTTCTTTTTTATAAATTATTTATTTTTGGCTGTGTTGGGTCTTCGTTGCTGTGCACGGGCTATCTCTGGTAGCAGCGAGCGGGGGCTACTCTTCATTGCCGTGCGTGGGCTTCTCACTGTGGTGGCTTCTGTTGTGCAGCGTGGGCTCTGGGCACACAAGCTTCAGTAGTTGCGGCACACGGGCTCAGTAGTTGCGGCACACAGGCTTAGTTGCTCCATGGCATGTGGGATCTTCCGGGGCCAGGGCTCGAACCCGTGTGCCCTGCATTGGCAGGCACATTCTTAACCACTGCGCCACCAGTAATTGCTTCAAGATGGTGGAGTAGAAGGACGAGCTCTCACTCCCTCTTGTGAGAGCACTGGAATCACAATTAACTGCTGAACAATCCTCGACAGGAAGACACTGGAACTCACCAAAAAAGATACCCCACATTCAAAGACAAAGGAGAAGCCACAATGAGATGGTAGGAGGGGCGCAATCACAATAAAATCAAATCCCATAACTGCTGGGTGGGTGACTCACAAACTGGAGAACACTTATACCACAGAAGTCCACCCACTGGAGTGAAGGTTCTGAGCCCCACGTCAGGCTTCCCAACCTGGGGGTCCGGCAACAGGAGGAGAAATTCCTAGAGAATCAGACTTTGAAGGCTGGAGGCATCTGACTGCAGGACTTCGACAGGACTGGGGGAAACAGAGACTCCACTCTTGGAGGGCACACACAGAGTAGTGTGCCCATCGGGACCCAGGGGAAGGAGCAGTGATCCCACAGGAGACGGAACCAGACCTACCTGACAGTGTTGGAGGGTCTCCTGCAGAGGCGGGGTGGCTGTGGCTCAGCATGAGGACAAGGACACTGTCAGCAGAAGTTCTGGGAAGTACTCCTTGGCGTGAGCCCTCCCAGAGTTCACCATTAGCCCCACCAAAGAGCCCGGGTAGGCTCCAGTGTTGGGTCGCCTCAGGCCAAACAGCCAACAGGGAGGGAACCCAGCCCCACCCATCAGCAGACAAGGGGATTAAAGTTTTACTGAGCTCTGCCCACCAGAGCAACAGCCAGCTCTACCCACCACCAGTCCCTCCCATCAGGAAGCTTGCACAAGCCTCTTAGATAGCCTCATCCACCAGAGGGAAGGCAGCAGAGGCAAGAAGAGCTACAATCCTGCCTCCTGTGGAACAAAAACCACATTCACAGAAAGATAGACAACATGAAAAGGC
>NC_041226.1:8315787-8316090 GCF_002837175.3 Physeter macrocephalus | reverse complement strand
TTCCAGAAAAAGAATTCAGAATAATGATAGTGAAGATGATCCAGGACCTCAGGAAATGAATGGAGGCAAAGATCAAGAAGATGCAAGAAATGTTTAACATCGACCTAAAAGAATTAAAGAATAAACAAACAGAGATGAACAATACAATAACTGAAATGAAAACTACACTAGAAGGAGGCAGGATAAACCCAAAGAAAAACACATTGAGACACACAGTAATCAAACTGGCAAAAATTAAAGGCAAAGAAAAATTATTGAAAGCAGCAAGGGCAAAATGACAAATAACATACAAGGGAACTCCTG
>NC_041226.1:8314510-8315656 GCF_002837175.3 Physeter macrocephalus | reverse complement strand
AAGAAGATATAACAATTATAAATATATGTACACCCAACATAGGAGCACCTCAATACATAAGGCAACCGCTAACAGCTCTAAAAGAGGAAATCGACAGTAACACAGTAATAGTGGGGGACTTTAACACCTCACTTACACCGAAGGACAGATCATCCAAACAGAAAAATAAGGAAACACAAGCTTTAAATGACACAACAGACCAGATAGATTTAATTGATATTTATAGGACATTCCATCCAAAAACAGCAGATTACACTTTCTTCTAAGGGCGCACAGAACATTCTCTAGGATAGATCACATCTTGGGTCACAAATCAAGCCTCAGTAAATTTAAGAAAACTGAAATCACATCAAGCATCTTTTCTGACCGCAACACTATGAGATCAGAAATCAATTACAGGGAAAAAAATGTAAAAAAGACAAACACATGGGGGCTAAACAATACGTTACTAAATAACTAAGAGATCACTGAAGAAATCAAAACATACCTAGAGACAAATGACAATGAAAACACAACGATCCAAAACCTAAGGGATGCAGCAAAAGCAGTTCTAAGAGGGACGTTTACAGCAATACAATCTTACCTCAAGAAACAACAAACATCTCAAATAAACAATCTAACCTTATACCTAGAGGAACTAGAGAAAGAAGAACAAACAAAACCCAAAGTTAGTAGAAGGAAAGAAATCATAAAGATCAGAGCAGAAATAAATGAAACAGAAACAAAGAAAACAATAACAAAGATCAATAAAACTAAAAGCTGGTTCTTTGAGAAGACAAACAAAATTGATAAACCATTAACCAGACTCATCAAGAAAAAGAGGGAGAGGACAACTATCAATAAAATTAGAAATGAAAAAGGAGAAGTTACAACGGACACTCAGAAATACAAAACATCCTAAGAGACTACTACAAGCAACTCTATGCCAATAAAATGGACAACCTGGAAGAAACTGACAAATTCTTAGAAAGGTATAAACTTCCAAGACTGAACCAGGAAGAAACAGAAAATATAAACAGACCAATCACAAGTAATGAAATGGAAACTGTGATTAAAAATCTTCCAACAGGGGCTTCCCTGGTGGCGCAGTGGTTGAGAGTCCGCCTGCCGATGCAGGAGACACGGGTTCGTGCCCCGGTCTGGGAA
>NC_041226.1:8294710-8313914 GCF_002837175.3 Physeter macrocephalus | reverse complement strand
GAGGGAACCTACCTCAACATAATAAAGGCCATATATGACAAACCCACAGCAAACATCATTCTCAATGGTGAAAAACTGAAAGCATTTCCTCTAAGATCAGGAACAAGACAAGGATGTCCACTCTCACCACTATTATTCAACATAGTTTTGGAAGTCCTAGCCATGGGAATCAGAGAAGAAAAGGAAATAAAAGGAATACAAATCAGAAAGAAGAAGTAAAGCTGTCAGTGTTTGCAGATGACATGATACTATACATAAAGAATTCTAAAGATGCCACCAGAAAACCACTAGAGCTAATCAATGAATTTGGTAAAGTTGCAGGATACAACATTAATGCACAGAAATCTCTTGCATTCCTATACACTAATGATGAAAAATCTGAAAGAGAAATTAAGGAAACACTCCCATTTACCACTGCAACAAAAAGAATAAAATACCTAGGACTAAATCTACCTAGGGAGACAAAAGACCTGTACTCAGAAAACTATAAGACACTGATGAAAGAAATTAAAGACGATACAAACAGACGGAGAGATATACCATGTTCTTGGACTGGAAGGATCAATATTGTGAAAATGACTATACTACCCAAAGCAACCTACAGGTTTAATGCAATCCCAATCAAATTACCAATGGCATTTTTTACAGAACTAGAACCAAAAAAATCTTAAAATTTGTATGGAGACACAAAAGACCCCGAATAGCCAAAGCGATCTTGAGGGAAAAAAACGGAGCTGGAGGAATCGGATTCCCTGACTTCAGACTATAGTACAAAGCTACAGTAATCAAGACAATACGGTACTGGCACAAAAACAGAAATATAGATCAATGGCACAGGATAGAAAGCCCAGAAATAAACTCACGCACCTGTGGTCAACTAATCTATGACAAAGGAGACAAGGATATACAATGGAGAAAAGACAGTCTCTTCAATAAGTGGTGCAGGGGAAACTGGACAGCTACATGTCAAAGAATGAAATTAGAACACTCCCTAACACCATACACAAAAATAAACTGCAAATGGATTAGAAACCTAAATGTAAGACCGGATACTATAAAACTCTTAAAGGAAAACATAGGAAGACACTCTTTGACATAAATCACAGCAAGATCTTTTTTGATCCATCTCCTAGAGTAATGGAAATAAAAACAAAAATAAACAAAATAAACAACTAATGAAACGTAAAAGCTTTTGCACAGCAAAGGAAACTACAAACAAGACGAAAAGACAACCCTCAGATGGAAGAAAATATTTGCAAATGAATCAATGGACAAAGGATTAATCTCCAAAATATATAAACAGCTCATGCAGCTCAATATTAAAAAAAACTAATAACCCAATCCAAAACTGGGCAGAAGACTTAAATAGACATTTCTCCAAAGAAGACATACAGATGGCCAAGAAGCACATGAAAAGCTGCTCAACATCACTAATTATTAGAGAAATGCAAATCAAAACCAGCACTATTTACAATAGCTAGGTCATGGAAGCAACCTACATGCCCATCGACAGATGAAGGGGTAAAGAAGATGTGGTACATACATACAATGCAATATTACTCAGCCATAAAAAGGAACGAAATTGAGTCATTTGTAGAGACGTGGATGGATCTAGAGACTGTCATACAGAGTGAAGTAAGTCAGAAAGAGAAAAACAAATATGGTTTATTAACGCATATATGTGGAACCTAGAAAAATGGTACAGATGAACCGGTTTGCAGGGCAGAAATTGAGACACAGATGTAGAGAAGAAACGTATGGACACCAAGCGGGGAAAGTGGCGGGGGGCGGGGGTGGTGGTGGGATGAATTGGGCAATTGGGATTGATATGTATACACTGATGTGTATAAAACTGATGACTAATAAGAACCTGCTGTATAAGAAAATAAATTTTAAAAAATTCAAAATTTTTTTTAAAAAAGCAAATTGGGACTGACATATATACACTAATATGTATAAAATGGATAACTAAAAAGAACCTGCTGTACAAAAAAATAAATAAAATACAATTCAAAAATTCAGAAAAAGAAAATCAAAGGTTCTCTAATTCTCCCGTTTCTGAGTATATACCATGCACCAACCATTCCACTAAGTACTAATCTCTCCTGGTCAAAAATTATCTCACGCTGATGTTTTTCCGACGTGAAATCAATGTGATGGTCTTCTGACAAAAGCTGCATAACAAGTGCGTGGGACTTCAGGCTGGGGGATGGACACACACACACACACACACACACACACACACACACACACACACACACACACACACACACACACACAGAGGAAGAGCCACTCGAGTGATGTCGTACCTGCTGAGAACAATGGTCACCTGTGAATGTATTGATTAGGCAAAGAGTCAAAAGAGGAAAAAAGACTGCCCCACGCTTGGAGTCGGCCACCCAGCCCTGAGCACTATGAGAGCAGGATGCAGGCGCTGATTCTGCTGGGATGGCTGCTTTAGTGGCCCCACCGCCACCCCGGGCCTGTAGACTGACGTTAAGACCGTAGCAAATAAGCTCCCGGAGTCGTTTTTCAGATGAACCGATACCAAGTTCAGTATCACTGGATTTTCCATTTGCAACTTGGAGGCTGTAGATTCACCTGCTCAGGCAGCTCCCCAGGTACGTTCAAGACCACATTCCAGACCAGGGCCGTTGTTCATTTAAGAACCACTTACTAAGAGGAGGCCCACCAGCTCCCACAAAACAAACACACAGCCGAACGCCCAAACGCACAAGGGTTGGCCGCAGAGGTAAAATCTCTGAGGATTTTAAGTCTCCTCCCGTGAGGAGAGGCTCAGCCTGCCACACAGGTGTTGTAATGCAGGGAAGGCAGAGCAATGAACCCCTGTGGCTCCTTAAACACGGCTGCTCTCCGATCCTAAGACTCCAGCCCACCCCCTGTGGTCTCCGCACACCCGGGCCCAGCACAGGCCATCCTACCCTGCCACCCGGAGGGGGGCCTCTCCTGCCTTCTAGACGCCTCAGAACCCAGGCCCAGGCGAGGAGGGCCTAGGAAGGAAAGCGTCCCCTTCCCCCGTCCAAAGGCCCACCTCCCAGGTCTCCGTGGCCCACCCTGGGATGACTGACAATGATCAAGTTCGCACGCTCTAGGAAGAGACCCAACACACAGAGGAGCGGCCCTGCCCTCCCATCAACACCCTGGCGCCCGCTGCCCACGGAATCCGAATCTGAACTCATGGTCACACCCCTGAAGGTGCTCACGATACATGGGGGGAGAAAGATGTGTGTAAAAGGGAGTGCAGATATGGGTGCTGAGGGGCTGTGAGGCGGGTACAGTGCGTCTGCACGGCAGCCAGGAGCGGCCTTGCCCCGGGGTTTAACGGAGGACGCGGCTGCCAAGCTGACCCGAAGGGGACGGGCGTGCTGCCTGCAGGTCAGCGGTGGCGAGCCGGCTCCAAGCGGAGGGCACGTGAGCAAAGGCCACGGCTGACCCTTCATCCCGCCAAGTGCGCAACCCTAAGAACAGCCTCTGTCTCGTCCGCCCCTGCACCCTCACGGTGGGCCCCCTGGCACGGGAATCTGTCCTTATTGGCAACTCAGTAAACTGTGGCCGAGGGAATTAAATCCAACATATTAGCTGTTACTTCCAATACGTCAATCTGAAAAGTGTTCTCCCTGTGTCTTCATGAGGGTAAACACCGGGCTGAGCCGAAGACGGACTATTTGGACAACAATATTTATCCCATAAATAAAATCAGAAAGGAAAATTCACTTCACTGAAATATAATTTACAAGAAAGACACCTGGATACATACTCTTAAGTTAAAAAAGAAATCATTACTCACCTATGTCATTTTTCTCTGATATACCACTTTTCTCCAAATTCTGTATTTTAAATAAAAGAGAAAAAGATAAATCTCGTCATATAACAAAACTAGCAATACACCAAATACATATGTATGGTACATATTAACATTTGGGGGTAGACATTGAAAATGAGAGCTTGGAAATGCTTCCCTAAAGAAAGAGACCAAAATTAAGTGGGGGGGGAAGCAGCAACAACGTATCAATACTTCTGCATCACAGCAGAAGATTCCTACGGGGCCGTTCCTCTCTCATGTGATCCCGAGCAAGTCACTGAATTGAGGTGAGGCTCACTCTTGCCGAGTAAGATAGTTCACGATACTCTTAGGAGGGTTAATTTTAAAAACTTGTAAATGCTAAGCATTACAAACGTATCAGAGATGGTACCGATTCTAGTTGTGTGTTCCTCAGGTAAATGAGCTCTACTAATTATCATATTTAACATTTTGGGGGCTCAGACGTATTGCCGTCAAGAATGACACCACCAGGACTTCCCTGGTGGTCCGGTGGTTAAGAATCCTCCTTTCAATGCAGGGGACACGGGTTCGATCCTTGGTCGGGGAACTAAGATCCCACATGCCGCGGGGCAACTAAGCCTGCGCACCTCAACTACTGAGCCCGTGCGCCGCAACTAGAGAACCCCACGCGCCGCGACGAAGATTCGGCGCAGCCAGAAAATAAATAAATAAATATTGTGCTTGCGTGGTATATCTTAAAAAAAAAAAAAGAAAGAAAAAAGAATGACACCACCGTGTTCTCTCCTACCTGAGAAGCAGCCCTGAGGGCCTGAGTAGGACCGTGGAGGGGGTCAGCCTCGGGCTCACGAGATTTCATGAGCACAGAAGGGACGTCTCAGAGCTGCAGAGCTTCAGACGCAGAAATCTGGACGTGGGCACGTGAGCACGGAAGTACCTGATCCTGATCATGAGTAAATCAGGGGAGGAGCTCTTCAAAGACTTCTCTGACAAAGCACAGAGTGTCAGCAGCTAAATCTGCCACTTTCATTGCCTCCTCTAGCAGAAGGAATTTTCTCTCTAACTGCCCCTTTCCATTTGCAACCGCTACGTGCTATAATTATGACAAATGGATGGTGGCAAATACCCCTCCATTTTCTTCACAGACTGCAACAAGAAATGCAGTTGTGAGCCTTTACCAACAAAACTGGAACAGCTTAAAAGCCAAGATACTGCCACAGAGACGTGTCCTCTGAGGATGCAGGAGGGACCGTGACAGCAGATGGAGGAGAGGGAGAGGAACACAGGGGAGCGGCCACCTTTGGAAGCATTTTCTGAGATTATCTTTGTCTCAAGAACAGAAATACCACCGAGTCGAGAAAAACCTGAGTTACGTACTGATTTGCTGTACCTCGGGATCAAGTGACACTTTACCTAATCCTGATAAAACTTTTCAGAAGAGCCACTAAAGAAGACTGGAAAGCTCAAGCCACTTCCCTACATGTGCTGAAGCAGAGCCAGGCTATCGTCCTAGGTTAGCGCGTGTGGGCTCACTGCCCCTCTGGCCAGGAGCATGGCCTGTGCTCAGGGAGGGAACCCTTCGCTTCCCCTTGGGCCAGGCTGCCTGCCTCCTCCTTGCCAGGCCACAGCTTTGGCTGCCAGATGAGGATAACGGAAAATTGGAGATTTTAGATTTAAAAATAGCACTGGAATGGATGAAGAAAATGTGGTCCCCCCATATAACGGCCTTAGAAAGGAAGGGAATTCTGACACCTGCTACGATATGGATGGACATTATGGACATTATGCTAAATAAGGACATTATGCTAAGTGAAATAGGACAAGTTATAAAGACAGAGACTGTTATGACTCCGCTTACATGATGCACCTAGGACCACTGAATTCACAGATGGAAAGTAGGGTGGTGGGGGGCTGGGGGAGGGGGATGGAGAATTGTGGCTTAATGGGTGCAGAGGTTCAGTTTTGCAGGATGAAAAGAGTTCTGGAGGCTGCTTGTGCAACAGTATGAATATACTTAACACTACTGAACTGTACACTTAAAAATGGTTAAAATGGTAAATTTTATGCTATGTGTATTTTACCACAATTTTTAAAAAAATCGCACGGGAGATGATCCAATCCAACACTCCCCCTTTGCAAGGAAGGGAGGCTCAGAAAGATACAGGATTTGCCCAACGTCCAACAGCCATTCCAGCCACAGAGCCAGGATTAAAATCCAGGTCTCTGTCTCCTTTCCAGCGTTCCTTCCTTACACCCACCGATAACGCGTGCCCAGTCCTCCTCCAGAGGCGTTCTTCAGAAAATATGTGTCATCAGATGGAAATATACTTTGAGAGTACGCTAAGAGTAATACCTACAACAAAAGTCACCTTTATCCAGAAGTAGAACACAAAAAAAATCCTGAACTCAGTGATTCCAGACTAAACAAGCTGGAACAGGAATTGGACTTTCTACCAGATGCCTTGGGAAAACCAAAGAAAATCAACCAAAATTCCACAGCTTTCTATTTGTTATTAAGCACTGCAGCTCCGACTGCCTGACACAATAGCTAGGACGTGATTAGCCATTTCAAATGGCTCAATTTGTAAACTGAAAAATAAAATATCCAAGAAATACTTGAATTAGGTGAACTGAAACGGAACCAGAATGGCCTTCAGTAATTTCCCCTTTGAGAAAGAAAATCAGACTAAATGAACGGATTGACAGAACATTTAAAATTCTGTCTCCAGCTTCCCTCGTGAAAAGGCTTAGTTCTTCCTAAGAAGAAACACATGGTTTGTTTTATTATCTCTGCTGCCGCACGTTTCTGACACTGATTATCAATACCCATCAAAATGTGCTCACCGTCAAAGTTGTCTAAGTCAACGGAATTGCTACTCAGACAGGAAAGACATTTGCTACCAGGACATCTACCCCCCAGACAGCTCCTACCCCAGCCAGGAAAAGACAAATCCAAGTCACCCTTCCGTGCAGGTTTTATTTTTAAGGCACAAGAGATTTCAACACTTGCAATCCATATATGCGATGTTTAGGTTATAAATCCTTCATTAAAAGAAGATAAAACCACCTCAAAGAATTTGTTATGAAATCTTTTAAGAAGAAAGAGACGTAAACTGGCACCTTCTACACGGTTGCAAACAATCACCACCCGGTAGATCTCGAATAAAATGAATGAATCAGATGGGGTCATCATTACACTCAGTTGTAAGCTGGGCCCGTGCTCTAGTTCTGCCTCTACCATGCACTAGTTCAGGGCTCGGTTTCAGTGAAATAGGAATCACAATTACCAGACCTACTTGCCAGGGTTGTCGTGAGGGTTTCGCTAGATGACGTAATGTCTGCCCAAAGCAAATGCTCAGTAATTATTAACTCCTACTCTTTTTATCATCCTCATCACCCGCTTCATATGAAGTCAACAACCGCCATAAAAGAAATTTAACTGATAAAAGCAGTAAGGTCTATGGTTCCTCTGTTACTCTGATCTGTGTGGGTACCTCTTGAAAGGCTGCGTAAGACATTCCTCGCTGTTATAGCAGGTCAACATTTAAACAGGGACTGGCACTGCTCTACGTGGTGGACACACACGGACACACACACCCACTTCATCTTCAAAACAGCTTTTTGAGGGCAGTCCTGCTACCCCGTCTTACAGACGAGGAGGATGAGCAGTGACGTTTGGTGAGTCCCGCAGGGGGTTCAGCGTTGTAGAAGGGCCGTGAACCACAGCAGTTTGGCTCCGGAGCCCGGCTCTAAGCCTACGTCCCACAGGGTCCAGGATCACAAGCCAGCACAGAATGTAAGGCCGGGCAAAACTGCAACTGGAAGACAGTGTGGAGGCTTGGCTTTGGTAGCAGCCTGAGCCCGAACCTGGGAGGGCAGCCTCCACGGAAAGCTGGGGTGGGTCAGAATCTGACAGAGCCAGGGGCCAGGAGCCCAGGAGGGGAACCTGGGCCAGAGGTCAAGCTCCAGGCAGGATGACAGGGGACTGGCAGCCTCGGGTTTCTGGTATGAAGCCACCAGATGCCAACCAGCGAACGTGATCCGTCTGGGGAAGGACCGCAGCCCTGAGCAGGGCTGGCCTAGTTCTAGGGAACCAGAGCCCTTGGCCAAAGCAAGCAGTGCGGTGAGCAGGACGGAAGGCGGCCTCTGGGCAGCGGTGTCAGGTCCCGATCAGTTCTGCTAAGAGGGATAAAGTAATGATAATCCCGGATTAATGCGGTTATTGGAAAGAGCCTTAACTCCTATCTCAGGGTCATCTACAGAGGACCTTGGACAAATTGATTCTCCTCCATCTCCCAGCCTTGGGTACGGGCTACAGTAGACGTTTTATCCCTGCCACTCCTCATGGGATTAATGGCTTTTCGGCTCTGCGGCCTAAGCACAGATGGGGTTAACGGCATTTTTCAAGGGCTTTAATACTTCTGCATGAAAGATGACACCAAGATATAGGACTCACCTTATCTCTATCTCTATTTATATATGTATTTAAGGCCAAATGTATATATATCTCCTCTTTTGAAAAGATTAGTAAAAACCTCCATTTGAAAGAATGGGCTATAATTTCTAAATTTATTACACAAAATTGTAATTCCCTATTAATAACCCTTAAATTTATTATAAATGAGCCTCATGCTTGGCAAACACACACGTGACAATGCACGTGACAATGTAATACAAAATTGCAGTGTGAAAAATTCAAGGAGTCTGAAAATTGGATTCTGACTTCACCTTTTAACAGCCATGTGACCTCGATCAAATCACTTAACTTCTCCAAGGGTAAATTTTCTCTGCTCTCCATGGGAATGTCTGCTTTGCTTAGCAATAACATTCACTGAGAAAATCAAATTAAATGAAATGTCTGAAAATGCTTTATTAATCACAAAGAATCTTAAAACCGTAAGGAATTATTATTCGCATTTAGGGATCCCATGGTATAGTCAGAACAATCATACTCTGTTGGTGAAAGAAACATTCTATTTAAAAATGCTTTTGGGTGGGAGGGAGGGAGACACAAGAGGGAAGAGATATGGGAACATATGTATATGTATAACTGATTCACTTTGTTGTAAAGGAGAAACTAACACACTATTGTAAAACAGTTATACTCCAATAAAAGAAAAAAAAATAAAAAATAAAAAAAATAAAAATGCTTTTATACTAAATTGTGAGGTAAAAAAATAGAGTCAACTGAGCCTTAATTAATGTGACAAAAACTACTCATATTTTAAAAATATTCTCTTTCTCATATGCTAAACTGATCTAACGCAACCCCAAATGGTAAAATTTAGATGCAGTTCTTGAATGCGACCAATGATGGAAAAGGAGCAGCCCTGAGATGTGGAAAAGTGCTATCCCCTCTCCATGGGTCCGCCACGTCTTGGTTTCGGGCTCTGACTGTACAAGGAGCCTGGCAGTCACCTCTGGGGTCTCCTGACCAGTCCCCAGGACGCCCTCTCAGACGGTGCCACCTTCAAGGTGAGGGACACTCAGGCTCTTGTGACCCTGACACAGCATAATCCTTTCACAGGCTGGGAAAATTAAGGCCAAGGTTAAGACGCAGTAAGACTGGAGAAAACTACAGTATCCAAGCAAGACTTCTAAAATGTCTAGCTTCATAACCAAGCACCTTTTTTCTTAAAATGAAATTTAAAACCAAGCGGATCTGCCTTAACTATAAAGGATTTTTTTTTTTTAAAGCAAGCCTATCTGTAAGTTGCTGCTGTGGGTTCAAAAATCTATGTTAACCAACATTTCATTAATTCACTGAAAGATGAAATCATTACAGGTCCTATTAAAGAAAATACAGACAAATCTCAGAAAGGAGGAATAGATTTGACTTTACAATTAGTACCTTAGACTGTTTGACCTCCTTCTTCACATCTTTAGAAACCAAAGCAAAAGCTGGAAAAAAAAGAGAAACATTTTTACATTAAAATCAGCAGTAAGGATTCATTCTCATATTCAACAGTTTTACTTCAAATGGGGAAAAAAATCATCGTTTAACATGATCAATTTTGCTCATTTTTTTTAAAAACACCTGCAACTGCTACAAACTAGTACCGCAGGCTGCCTTTCTCCAGACTTAAGATTATGCATCGGTGTGAAGGCTTAGGTTACCAGCTAAGGAAATACTACATCAAAGGAGTTAGGATCTGAGTATACCATTTGTGTCTGTAGCTATAAACCACAAGATAGATGCATACGGAATACAACTTCTTAGAAACCTGGATTCTGGTGCCCTCTGAAGCAAGGGGGAATTGCTGAGAATCGGGCAGGAAGAAGTACAAATTCCTACTCTCACATCCCTGCCAGAGCCTGGCGGGCCGCAGAGCTAAATCTGGGGCAAGCTTTCCATCTCAGCGGTCTCGGGTCAGCAGTGCGCTGCAGATACTGCTGCAGGCACACAGGGGAGCGTTACCAGAACCCTGCTGAAGCCATGGGGCCAGGGGAGCGAGAGGAATTAGAATCCTTCCCCATTTAGAATGATTTAAGGTTTTGAGTCGGAGCATGTAAATAGACAAAGATATCCCTAGAGACACATCCAGGCTCCACATTAAAAATAACAGTAATAGTAACCTGACAGTAACGTGTGGAAAATAGAAAGCAAAATGATAAACCAAACAGTCAGGAAGGTTAAAAAGAGTAACAAAGAATAATGCCTTAATTTTACAGTGCACTTTTGAAAAGCTAAGAGGAAAGCATTTCGTAGAGTTTGCTTTCTCCAATTAGCATTCCCAGGAAAAAAACGAGCAATGCCACGGAGCAAGAAGGTACTGAAGGGCTGGCCAGGCAATTCCAAGGAGCAGTAATGCAGTGCAAGGACCGTGGGGGTTGGGGGGAGTCCCTGAGTAGCAGGAGGTCCTACTCAGAAGCAGGAGACAACACCACCCATCCCGATACCTCGGACCCCTCCCGCCCTATCCCCAGACATCCACTACCTCAAATTCTCTCTCAACTAACATTTGCTCAAAGGAAATAATCTAACACATATTCATGCTAAGAAGCAAACGACTAACGTGGTTTAATCATTCCCACTTGCAGGATGACACTTCAGAAGGCAGGGTGAAATCCAAATGAACCTCTCTGTGGGAACTGAGATGCCAGCAGGTGTTGTATGTGGCTCCCAAGAGTCAAGTCCACCACTGCCCCCGCCCTTCCCTCTGCTTTATTCTCCTCCAGAGCTCTTACCACCACTGACATAATATATACTTCTTTGTTTACTGCTTGTCTTATATATTAGTTTAATGTAAGCCCCATGAAGGCAGGAATATGGGGGTTTTTTCCTTAGGAATGTGGTTTTATGTACTGTCTGCCCCCAAATCTAGAACTCAGCCAGCACACAAAAGAAGGTCGATAAATATTTATCCACATGAGTGACTGAACGAATGAATGCCAAGTCTTCCCAATCCGTCACTTAAGGGCTGTCTCCTCCTCACAGTGAACATAGCCAGCCCAGCAGAACAAAGGAGCTGAGTGCCCCCATTTAATTTCTGTTCACTAGGGTATGATCTGCTTTCTCACTTTTTACGCACACACGCACACACACACACGCCAAGGCAAATGCAGAGCCCAAATCATTCATTAAGTTCTAAGAAGAGAGGAGAGATTTAACCTCAAACACCATTTAAGTTCTGCTTCTGGGTATTTAATATTTTGGTTTTGTTTATCTCTAAACTAGCATGCACATTTAAAACCCCCAAGAAGATCTCAAAAATAGATTAATAAACATCATACAGGGAGGTTGCAACACATGAACACAACTCAGCATCACCGAATTCCAGAAAACAGAACACTGTAGCAACTTGCGGGATAGAAAAACTGAGGTCAAGCTAATGTAGGACCTGATACTCAAAAATCCATCTTCCCCAAACCCATGGATGCCTTATTCCAAACATGGACAGTCAAAGCTCTCTGGGTTAGAATTTCCTCTTTTATCAAGAAAAATAACCTTCCCCATTTAACAAGTTCAGGGACCCCTCAGCTAACAACCAGGGTTAGTCTTACCTCACTTTTTTGCCAAGCCAGGTAGCTATGTGAAAAAGAAGAGTATGTCAACACAAAAGCCCCTGCCCTTCAGAACACAGACTCTGTACTGAAGAAAAACTGTCTTTAGTTGGTGTTGGTTCTAAATACTACTAACACATAACCTTTCATAAATAAGCAACTAATATTAGTTGACAGTGTTACCGTTTAAAGTAGGAATTACAGAGAGGAAAGATGTTGCCCGGAAATCGACTGAATTCCACAAATCCTCCTTGTCTCTACGGAATAAAGACACCATACTTTTACTCAGACAAGGCTGCACTGAGGGAAGGGTAAACTAGATTTTAGTTCTCTCCAAAAATACACCGGCCTAACGGTAAAATATCTTGCTAAAAAAAGGAAACAAAACATATTTCTCCCTATCACTCTGCTGTGAAATTAAGAACTCCTTTTTCCCACGATAGAAATAAATTATACAATATTTAAAGCAATAACATAAGAAATGCCGTTACTTTCAGGCACAAGAGCAAATAATAATATGGCAAGATAATAATCCCCATTAGATGAATATTAAAAAAAAAATACCAGCTGGTTTTATCTTTGCATTTCCATAATCTAAATAAACAAAAGAAATCATCCAGGAACCAAATGCATTTTGAAGGCACAGAATATGCTACACCATTAACAAATCCAAATTTACAATAATGAATCATTTACAGAATTCCTACCAACAAAATGCCAGCTTTTGCAGTTTGTGGAAATGAAGGAGAAATGGTGCTGATAGAGGAGGAAAGTGAGAAAAATTAGCATGTGAGGTAAGGAAAGACCTGTCACCTTCAGCGACCCTAACAAGAGCACAGAGTAGGTATCTCACACAGCGGGGGAGGGGGGCTGCCGGGGTGGCCCCCTGAGGCTCAGTGTTTGCTGTCTGGCTTCATAATTTCCAGGTTCAGCCGGGAAAAAAAATATTCTTGAAAGCTTGGCCTTAACACGCAGTTGGAGAAATATTCCAAGGTAAATCATGCTCTTCTATGCCAAACTGCTCTTTAAAAGTAATTTTCCCTTTTCTATTTTCAACACGAATTCCTGTGAGTTGCTACAGGGAACTATATTTAAAGTGCAAATCAGGGCAGGCAACAGAAATAAGACCTTTCTCACCATACCTTTAACTGATTCAAGCCAGCTAATGTGCGTTAGCACACCTATCCCGAGAGAGAAATCAAACTGTACAGCTAACCTGGGCCTAAGATTTATAGGCCAGCCTAGCCCTCGAGTGCGAGAAAACGGGAGAGGAATTAATTGCAATGATTTAAGCAACACTACCCTACTGTCTTCTGTTCCCGGGAGGGAGGGAGGGAGGGAGGGAGCAGGACCAGCCCAGGCAGGAAGGCAACTGCGCCTCCTAACTCCTAACTGTTTCGTTCCTGTGCCTGTGCGGACTTATCCTCCCAAGCTCTCCCGGTAACATGTATCAGAGAAGCCAAATTAAACACCAAAAACTGAAAGCAGTAAGACGCTAAATGACCCCCTCAGAGAAGAGCTGCCAGGATGAAGTGAGATGAGGCGGAAGGAGGGCAGCGAGGGCTCAGCATAGACTAAAGGCTCAGGAGGTGCTGGCGGCAGCCCTGCTGGAAGAGGAAACCAACGATCGACCGCCGTGGGGCCGGGTGGTCGTGGGTCCTCCACACAAGCCGGGAGGGAGGGATCTGAGCCGGGCCGGACAGGTCGGAGCTCACCGCACCCCTGGGAGCCCGCGGCTGGAGCCCCCTGGCTCAGGGCTCCCCCTGGTCCGTTCTTCGCTGCGACCTACTTCACTGAACAGGTTTCAGCGGCACAGCCTTGCCCCAGCGACTCGGGCTCCCTAGGGTTTCCAGGTTTAACCGCAGCTCCTCTGAAGGGGCCTGAAGCTCCAGGATGCAAGGTCTGCGGCCAATTTACTTTGTTCCAACTACCTGCTTTGAAGATAATCCCTGGCAGCAGGGGAAACAAACGCGCTTGGTCCAGGAACCGGGGCAGAACCTGCTTTCCTCATCCTCCTCTGACAAATCCACTGTCTCCAGGGTTGTGGACATGTCGGAGGGAGGTGGGGGCACCCAACCACAGGATGGAGGGCCCATCACTACGCAGGGCTGAGGACAGAGGGCAGAACCAGCCGCTGGCGGCCGAGGATCCAGTGGTGGAGCCCATGTAATGGGCCCAGAACAGGGCCTGGCACACGCTGAGGGCTCTGGGTGTGAGCGGCTACCGTCACTATCATTATTAACTATGCTATTGCTTGTTCAACAGAAAATCAAAGAGTGGCTGCACGTGTTACGGGCCACGCATCGTGCCAGGGCCCGGGTGAAGATGAATAAGCAGCTCGCCAAGGAGCTGATGGTCTCATGTGACAGACGAGTCCCTCCACCAATGACCAAGTGCAGATGGGCACCCTCTGATGGCATGTGTTCTAATGGCACCGCCAAGGGAGCCCCCGAAGAGGGAGAGCAAAGCACCAAGCAGGGCAGCAAGCTCAACGCGGGGCTTGAGCAAATAAACTCCAGACAGCAGAGACTTCAAGTACAGAGGAGGAGGCCTGGAAACAGGCTTCTGCACACAAAGCACGTTACACAGCCCAGTGTGCCCAGACCATGGACAGCCGGGTGGAGGGTGTGACTGGGGCCAGAGGTGAGGCTGGGGATGACAGGGCCACATGGGAAAGGGGTTAGTGCTAGGGAGTCTGGTTTTGTTCTGAGTGCCATTAAAAGCTTTGGGAGGCTTTTAAGGAGGGGAGTGCCATGTGGAAATGCGTGCCCTAGACAAGTGGCCAGAGGCAGCGCGTGGGGTGGGCTGTGGAGGGACAAAGAAAGACACACACGCATGCCAGCTGGCAGGGTAACGGAGCCAGGCAATGGGAGGTCAGGGACTGAATTAGAACGAGGCAGCGCCTGGGCAGAGCGGCGTGGGAAGCAAGAGTGGAGCTGGAGATACTGAAGAGGCAGAGTCTCCAGGCCTTGGGACGGACCCTACAGGCGGATGAGGGCAGGGAAGGAGCGGGCAGAGACGAGTGTAGGTGATTCCGGGTTTCAGATCCCCGGGGCGGGGAGACTGGGGTGCCCGTCACACGCTGGAGTATAACGAGCGGTGAGCGGACTGTGGGAAAACTCAGTCTGGTTCCCGGTCTGCCGAGGTGCTGCAGAGCATTCAAGTGGACACACCCCACGGCAGCCCGGTCCCCGGGGAGCCGCTCTCGGCGCGGAGGCGTGAGGGGAGCCTCCGCGCTCGGTGTGTCCACGCGCCAGGGAACTGAGGGCGCAAGGCTGGACGCGGAAGATGGGGGCAGGGGAGCCCCGGTATCTCAGGGACAGAACTGCAAAGGAGACAAAAAGGCACGGCCAGGCAGAGAGGAGGAGGCAGGCGTGTAAGGCGTTTGCAAGGTGTCCTTTGAAGGAGCCCTCTCCTGAGAGCTCCACAGAACGAGGGAAGACGCCGCATCGCGGGGCTCCCGCGTGACCCCGAGGACGAACGCAGCACCCTGCTCACACATGCAGTCTAACTCACACACCACGTGCCATCCAACCCGCCGCTGGGCAGCTCAGCAACGAGGCCTCTGGGAGCCTCTGCCCCCGTCCCTGCACAGGGGCGATTTAAACCAGGGAGGAGTAAGGCAATGCTTGCACGCGCCCAGGGCCGTGCCTGGCCTACGGGAAGAGCTGGAGCTGAGCCGTTTGCTCAGGTGCCAGGTACCAACAGCAAACTCTCAGGGAAAGAGATCTGCCGCTCTGGGGACGACGCCAGCACAATCCTGCCGCCACAGCAGGTGGAGAGGTGGATGGCATTTCGTGTTGGGAACCCCTCTGCGGTGTTCCATGGGTTCACTTACAAAGGATGCAGCCAGTTGGGAGAAGTGGCGAGAGGCGCAGCCCCTTGTGGCAGGGAGCACACAGACCTGACACCCCTCCTCGCCCGAGCCCACGGCTGCCCACACTTGCTCCCGCTCCATCGGAAACACGTCCCGTTTCCTCATAGAAGCCAGTGGGAAAGTGGAGTTGGGAATACAGATTTTTCCTCACTTGGAAACAACGTTTGCCAGGACCAATAGATTCTATGTGCCAGAGGGTAAGCAGATGCACAGGAAGGACAGTAAATGGGAGGAAACAAAAGAAAAAGGAAATAACCATATATTTTAGGAAGGAAAAGATCTTTGGCTTCTTTGATTCATATCTCATTTAAACAGATAATATGAAAACCTATATGCCACTCAGGATCTGAAAACAAGAAAATTCTAACTCAACAGAGTTTGGGGAGAGATTCATAAGCACGTTCCATAGGCTGAGTCATGGGTGAGTGACTGATCACACAGCCCATTCCAGAACACACAGAAGGGCTCCCTCCGGGAGAGCAAATATACAAACACAAGGAAATCGGCACTCCGTACAATTCCTTTACACTGCTAGAGTATACTCAGCAGCTAACCGTCAGGCTCATTTATGCCTGACTTTTGGTATCTTAATTTAATTTAATTTTACCTTTTTTTTTTTGCAATACGCGGGCCTCTCACTGCTGCAGCCTCTCCCGTCGCGGGGCACAGGCTCCGGACGCGCAGGCTCAGCGGCCATGGCTCACGGGCCCAGCCGCTCCGCGGCATGTGGGATCTTCCCGGACCGGGGCACGAACCTGCGTCCCCTGCATCGGCTGGCGGACTCCCAACCACTGCGCCACCAGGGAAGTCCTGGTATCTTAATTTTATAACATAAAAAGTCGGTCCCCAAAAGCACCCCCGTTGGTGCCGCTGAATCCACGGCATCCACAGCCTGAGATGTTCTAGCGCCTCTGGGAACCTACCTGTCTATATCCAAAAATCTCTGCTCCAACGACGTACTAATCCTGTTTTTGAGACTCACGCTCCACGCACTACAGTCCCTCCAGTGGCATCTATGAATCTGCCAAACGATGCCGGAACCAGAGGAAGACTTCTTAGTTCGAGTTCTGGGGTTTCTAGTTCCCTTTCCAAAGAGACAGAACACCTGACTGCCGAATATCAGGCCTCAGCGCCACACTTTGCTTTCTCCATAACAGCTCCTTACTTCATCTTAAAGACAAAGCAACCAGCAATCACCTTTACATTCTACAGACTTGCAGGAAAATCACCCAGTAACAGTCCCAGTTTACACCTGGGCCGGGGGGCCTCAGAAGCGTTCTGCACCTGCCAGCACACACAACTCACCTGGTCCCTTATTAAAGATGCAGATCCATGGGGCCTCATTTTGGCTCTCTTGAATCAGAAAATTCTCGGGCTGGGACCCAGAAATCTGCATTTTAACAAAGGGGACTCTTTAAGACCCTGAGGTGTTCCTGTATGTGCTGAAGTCTGACACACACTGGGATGCACGGGGAGACTGGCACTCAAGGGGACGGAATAAGGCTTTTCTCCCAACAGGCTTTGGCCATTTATCTTCCCTTACTTCCCTCATTCCATAAATGAAAAACAAGCTCCTGCATATCCACCCTCGAGGATCCGGAGAAGATAAATTCAGCGTGATGTGCAAAGGGCCTTGAGCTTCTTATGGGAAGCAATGATGTAAACCAAAACATATCACTTTTTCAGATCATAAAATATTCCTTTATGAGTGGAAGCAAGTCGTATCCCTCGGAAAGACCAGCATCGCTATACTTGAGATGCGTTCAAATCTTATTTGATGGTACTTTAACTCATTTGTTTTGTCTAAACCTACAGCTTTACATCATATCAGCTTTACAGAGAGACTGTTTGCTTCCCCAGCTTCTTCCAAATCTTCAGTACACATACATTTTGAGTAAACGTTTAAATAAATTTATGTTGTCAATCAAGGCTCTCTTCTTTAAAAAAGAAAAATAACAAACAAAAAACTCAAATTTCCCCCTCTCTTGAGCTGACCTCTCCTCTGAGTTCCGGACCCGCAGATCTAACTGCCCACCAGACGTGGTACCTAAGCATCTCACATGCACCCCCAAACTCAACTTGACCAAATGGAACTCATCATCCTCATCTCCCCTTAAAATTAAAAGTAAATTTTAGAAAACCATCTGGGTACTTAATGCCACAGAACTGCACACTTAAAAATGGTTCAAATGATTCATTTTATGTTGTACATATTTAACTACAATAGAAAATTTCCTCTTTTGATTAAATCTGGTCCCTCTCCATCAGTGCCTGTATCAGTAAACAGAGGCACTCTCCACCTACAGCTCAGAGCAAGAATCTATGACATCCTTGACCCTCCTCTCAGCCCACTGGACCAGTCAACCACCGCGCCTCAGACTCTTAATCAGCTCTCACGTGGCCTCCTCACTGGTCCCTCACGTCCACACCGGCCCCTCCTATCCTTGTTCTAACCAGCGTGAGCTTCTTAAAATGGAAGTCAAACCACTGTCACTCTCCTAAGACAACCCTGCAATACCCCCTACCACTCTAAGGACAAAGTCCAGAATTCCTCCCCTAGCCTTCACAGCGGCATAAGCGGGCCCCGACTGACCGTCCAGCCCCTCCCCTCTCCAGTCCTGTCCTTTCTCCACCAGCTTCCTCCAGCACAGCTCTGCCCCTGCGGGCGTGCTCCCCTCCTTCCTCCCTCCCTCCAGGCACCTGATCTCTGCTTCCCCTTTGGGTCTGAGCTCTGATGCCCTTCCTTGAGAAACTCCAGAGTTCCCTGGTGGCCTAGTGGTTAGGAGTCTGGGCTTTCAGTGTTGGGCCCTCTGGGTTCCATCCCTGGTCGTGGATCTCAGTTCCCACAAGCCACACGATGTGGCAAAAAAAAGAAACTCCAAGGTTTCTCAGCCCGGCACTATTGACGATTTGACCGGATAATCGACTCTGGGGGTGGGAGCTGTCCCGTGCACTGCAGGCCACCCAGCAGCACTCCTGCGGAACCAGCCCCCGTGACAGCCATCTACAGGCGCTCCCTGGAGGGCAAGATGGCCCCCTGTTGGGAACCACTGCTCCAGACTCCAGGTAAAAAGCCACAACCGTCCCTGCAACACTTAGCACAGAGCCCCGGACGCCGTCACCACGGCACCGGGCAGGCTGCAATCCTGCTCCTGGTGCAGTTCGCGTTCAATGTCCCCTTCAAGACTGCAAGCTCCACAAGGGTAGGGACAGACTAGATCGGTCTCCTTCCTGCCCTGTCAACCCCAGGGCTTGACACATAGTAGACAGTACTCAACACTTTCGGAATAGATGAAGAAACTGTGAGTACAGCTCTTCCTTTTAATACGATTTAAGTTATTAACACGTTCTAGTAGTTCAAATCAGCACCTACACTGAATCTGTTTTCTTTGGGAGGAGCTTAGTGATCAGACGGTTGAAATGTGACATTAAGAGAGACTCTCACGGGCTTCCCTGGTGGCGCAGTGGTTGAGAGTCCGCCTGCCGATGCAGGGGACGCGGGTTCGTGCCGCGGAGCGGCT
>NC_041226.1:8229278-8294536 GCF_002837175.3 Physeter macrocephalus | reverse complement strand
GAGCCATGGCCGCTGAGCCTGCGCGTCCGGAGCCTGTGCTCCGCAACGGGAGAGGCCACAACAGTGAGAGGCCCGTGTAATGCAAAAAAAAAAAAAAAAAAAAAAAAAAGAGAGACTCTCAATCAATAAGAGGTCTGATAAACCCGACACCCACCATCATTTTTCCTTTATATTTGGAAAGATGGAATTAGCACTCCTGTATATTGTTCTTCAGCAAGAATCTGCTCAACACCAAGATGGACTACCTGTAATGCTACAAGGAAGCAAAACGTGTAACATTTGCAAATTAGGCTTGCTTTATAATGTTTCTAATGAAAAGCAAAAAACCTGGCCCTTAACGGTCCAAATGAGATCAGTAATTACGACTTGCTCAAGTACTGGGCGCACAGTGTTTTCCTCATCAGAAGTTAACAAGAGGGTCCGGACATCTCCCCTCCCCCACCCCCAATGTGAAACAGCTGCTCTTCCTCCCTCACCTTCCACCACTCGCCCCCCCACCCGCCAGAGCCTGACTATTGGCCACAGGCCAACTCCCCTGGGTCAAGTCCATGAGCAAGGGGGCCATGCCAGCTTGAGGGGCCTGGACTACCTGGGCAACAGAGAATCCATCCAGACGGTTAAAATCTGTGCCAGTAATATCTGAGTACTGCTGAGGAAATAAACGGAGGGCTTAAAAATCCAAAATAAAAAAACACAAACCAACCTGGAGCCAGGTGCGACTCTTGGGGTCCTAAAATGTCTGACGTACTGCAATGAAAAGAATCGGAGCAAGACCTGGCTCAGAATGAAAAATCATCCCTAATTTTGGCAGGCACTAAGAAATATAATCCTGATTCAGAGTAGAAACAGGGATGCGAAAGATAAACGTTAACATCTATTATTTTACCACTGGTTCAAATAAGCTTCTTCACAGATGTATCAATTAGAATTAGGTTTGGCTGCATGTAATAACCGCCCCCCCCCACCAACAGCAACTGAGGCTTAAACAAGGCAGATTTTTTTCTTTCATGCAATACAAGTATGGAAATAGGCAATGCTGGCCTAGCACAGTGCTCCACATCCACCTCGCAGCCAGGTGGTGCCATCCTTTCTGCTCTACCATCCTTACTACTGGTTTCTGTCTTCAAGGTCACCTCATGGTCACAAGATGGCCACTGTAGCTCCAGCCATTAGATTCACATAATAGGCCACGGGAAGGAGGAGGAAACAACGGCAGAGGACCTGCATATCAGCTGGGTCAGCCACCTTTAATAAGCTTTACCAAGAGACGAACCCAAAGAGCTCTACAGGTAGCTCACTGGCTACCGCTGTTTGCAAGGGCCAATGAAAAATGTTGTCCACTAGACACACTGCCACCACCACCACCACTACCACTCCTACACCCTTCCCCTTCCCCCTGTATCATTAGTTGGCTAGGGCTGCCATAACAGAAACCATAGGCTGGGGGGCTTAAACAACAGAAATTCATTTCTCACAGTTCTGGAGGCTAGAAGTCCAAGATCAAGGTGCCAGCAGGGTTGGTTTCTGCTGAGACCTCTCTCCTTGGCTTTTAGACGGATGTCTTCTCACTGTGTCCTCATACAGCCTTTTTCCTCTGAGCCTGTCTGGCATCTCTTCCTCTTCTTATAAGGACACCAGTCCTATTGGATTAGGGCCCCACCCTTAGGGCCTCTTTTAACCTTAATTACCTCCTTAAAGGCGCCTCTCCAAATACAGTCGTACTGAGGATCAAGGCTTCAACATAGGCATTTGAAGGACACAACTCAGTCCGTAACAGAGCTGATTATCTAAGAGGTTTTTCAACCAGGAAAAGAAGGAACTAAGGGTTTTGGAGTAGCAGATAGCAGATTCTGCTACAACAGAATCAGTTAAAACTGTAAGAGATGGCAAAGTTCTAGTATTTTATCTAGTCTATGCCTCCTGTTTTACATGAGAAAACTGAGACACAAGGCAACGAGAAGCCACACAGTGGCTGACCTAGAGGCATGAATAAATCTTCTGAGTCTAGCACTAGCTTTGGACTTCAGAACTGAAGTTGCAGTGGATTTTGTCTGTATAACCGTATGGGTTTAAAATAAATGTTCTATATTGACTTTTCTCTAAAAGCTCAAATGAATATACTACAATTTGTGGGAAAACTAAACTATATACAGTCAGCCCCCAACCTGCCCTTATAAGGGAATTTTTAAGGTATCTTTACTCTGTCTGGATTGTTCACATGCCTTGGAACTCCTATCATGTTCTCTATTTCACCAAGAGTCCAAGAACCCTGACTTCAAGATATACAAAGAGTGGGTACCACAGTTTTTTATTTCTTGGTGCCCCTCCACTACGTCAAAGCAGAGCTCAATAAAAGGAACTCAAGATTTACTTCAGGACTGGAAGAATACAGTTTCCTCTCTGTACCAACCCATGAAAGCTAGTTCACAAAGCCAAATGTCTCCCGGGGAACTCTTAATAGGTTTTATGTTTTACTTATTGTGCTTATCTGACAACTTCACAAGGCTAATAGACATCTCTAAAAATATGTGGACATTTTAGTTCATTCTTTACATCCTTTAATGTATTACCAAGTGTGGAAAGTGCAGATTCTCCCTTATACCATGTGTGGACAGTGCAGATATTCCCTTACATGCAGTGAAAGATAGATACAGAGAGCAACACAAGTGTGCACTTCAGCCTGTATAGTGAATATATTATATACATATATTATATCCCCAGTACATCTTACAAAGTGCAGGGGTATAAATAGAATGCCAATTTCAGTTACCACCTACCCCATTTGGTGAATTGCAAAACGTCTAGGCAGCAGACCAACTGATGCAGCCAGCAGTCCCCTAGCCCCGGTCTCACCCCTCCAGCCTCCCCTTCTCCCAGGGCTGCCTGCCCCCCTCCCAAGCAATGCACTCTTTCTTCCACTAAAGCAGATCCCCGCCAAGTTCAGTTGCTTCTCTGCCCAAGGTGCCCAAACATTTTTAATTACATTGTTACTTACTTAATCACGCATCTGAACAATTACCAATTAACCTCACTCGATTTTCCCACCCTTAGTGAGCTCCTATAGACATGCCAGGGGTACACAGATTAAGGTCCTTATTCGGAGAATTTAAGTCCAAATCAAAACGGCTGTCCGGTGGGCTACCAAAACAGCAGTGTACAATGACGCTATGTCTTTTCCTAAATTGCACCAGTCTGCCATTTCTAAAAATCTGAAATTACTGCCCCTTAACAGGCTGGAGACACAAAAGTCTGGGATAGAAGACAACCCTGAGAACACTGAAAAGCAATAATTTTTCCTCCAAGCTTGAACACATCTCATCATGAAAGTCAACTGCAATGATTTTTTTAAAAAACTTTCATCATATTATTTTATGATAAAGGGGGGAGCACGCTCTTGTGAGGAGCATGGAAGAAAAAAGGGAAGGGGCATTAAAGCAGCAGCAGACAAGCACTGTTTGCAGAAGTCTTCTCTAATTTTCTCCCATGAAGACCCAAGATTCGGGAAGGCTTCCCCACGGCCTCCCCAGAGGCACGACCGATACACGGAGGCCCAGCCGGACACCCGGTCCTCCCTTCCTGGTCAAGGAATCCGTAGAAGGGGCTGGTGCCCGGTGGGCATCCCAGCCTAGGGGGCCAGGGCAGGTCCGCGAGACCGCTCAGGAAGCGCCGGGGGCACCGCTGGTCGCCCTCGCGGGCCGGGGCGGAGAGGAGCGCAGCGCGCGGGGGCCCGGGCCACGGAGCCCGCCCGCCTCCAGCCTCTGCCGCCAGCGCCGGGCGCGCGGGGGGCCGGCGGGGCGCGTGGGGGCCGGCGGGGCGCGGGCGGAAGGCAAGGGGGCGGGCCCGCGGCCGCAGCTTCCCTCCATCCAAAGTTTCTCGCAGTTGCGTTCACTCCGCGCTTCCTGTGTGGGTGGGCGCCGCGCCCTCTCGGGCCGGCCGGCCGCCGGCTCGCAGCGGAAGGAAGCGGGAAGACGCGAGCCGGGCCGCGGCGGCGGCGGGACCCCGCAAGCCGAAAGGGGCCGGGAAGGCGCGCCCCGGGGTCCCAGGGTCCGGGGGAGCCGAGTCCGGCCGGGGAGCCGCGAGAGGGCGCTGCCGTGGGCGCGGGCGCCCGCGGGGCAGGACTGGGCCGCCCGACGTCTCCCTCGGCGCGGACGCGGGGCGCGGGCGGCTGCTCCCGGGGAGCCCGCGCCTCTCCCGTGAGCGCCCGGGCCGCCCGCTACTTACCCAGGGAGCAGGTGAGCAGCGAGAGCAGTGCTGCGAGCGCCAGGCGGCGGCCGCGGCAGGTAGGCGGCCGCATCCCGGCGGCGGGGCTGCGCGCCCTGTCCGGACGCGGGGACGCGAGACGCGCGGGGAACGGAGCTGCGCCGCTACCGCTGCCGCCGCCGCTGCCGCCGCGGCTGACCCTCCTCCGCCGACTCGCCTCTTCCCTCCCCCAGCTCCGCGCCGGCTCCGGAAGCGCCCTCTGGCGGCCGGTATCGGGAGCGCCCACCTGGCTCGCGGCCGGGGTGCGGGTAGAGTTGGCCGCTCCTCCGCGGGAACAGCGCCCTCCTTCCAGGCATCTGACCTCTGCTCCCTGCGGTCTCCACCCCTCCTTTTCCTTCCTCTCCCTCACCTAGGCCCCATCCTTTGGCTGGAAGGAGAATCACTTTTCTTCCCTGCATCTGCTATATAAAAAAAATCAATAATTCAACTCAACATCGTTGGCACCAATGTTCTACTTTGATGAAGGTGTTTTAATCAGCTCAACTAATTTACTTCATATTCTTTTTTTAGTGGAATTTGGCCAATAGCTTAGGCCTGGAATTTGGTTTTTAATAGAAATTTGTGTAAACGTAATTCTGTATAAATGTAATTTTAAGTGTTCACCATAATGGAAGAGGGAGGGACTTCTATTCAAAAGTCTGATAAAAAATAAATTACAGGGCTTCACTGGTGGCGCAGTGGTTGCGCGTCCGCCTGCCAATGCAGGAGAACCAGGGACTTTTATTCAAAAGTCTGATAAAAAATAAATTACATTCGAATGCAGAAGAGTGGAGGGGCCGCAGAAACCTCCTTTGGAGAGTCCCTCTTGTCCCCAGGTGACTGTCCCTCCCCAGCCGGGAAGATGGTGGCCTAAAAGGAAGCAATTACAGAGGAAGAATTGCAGCCCCTTCTGAGGGTCCTGCACCCGCCCTGCCTCCCCCAAGCCTTGACTCACTTCTTTCTCCCAGGAAGGAGGCAGGACCAAGTGCTAATGCTCACCTGAGTTTAGACCGTGACCTCCTGAAGGTCACATCAGTGTTTTCATTCATACTTCGTCATATGTTCTGGGTGCCCACTCTGTGCCCGGGAGTGTACCAGGCACCCCATGAACACCAGCATCTTCTACATGGACATGCAACGTTCACCCACTTGCTAAACATTGCATGAAGACCAGTGCCAGGCCCTAGGGATACCAGTAAGATGTGGGGAATATAGAGAAGCAGGTGCTGAATGAATGTTTGCTGTCTTGAGACTAATAAACAAGAATGCTCACTGGGACGTTTAACCTTGAATACACGAGGCCAGTATGGTCATCTGTCCTTACAACAGCTGCTACAAGTTTTTTAAAAGGAAGTCTGGAGACAAAGGGTTTTCTCTCTCTGGTTTATGTTGCCATCTTAAAACTGGGAACTGAATATTTTGTGTGTTTTCCATTTTATGTGAATGCAAAGAGTGCTATTTGTTCCATTCAACCAAGGTTTGTGGCTCCACGTGAGCACCCTTTATCTGGGAGGGAAAAGAAATGTTAAGACTGCTTCCTTGCCTTTTTTAGTGAAGGTTTGCAAATTTTTGGTGGACTGCATTGATCCCTTCTATCCTTCTCTAAAACCCACCTGCCTGGTTTAGAGTTCTAGAAGTTTTCCAATTTCCAAAGCTGTTTAGCTTTCTTCCAAGAAGATATTCCTCACGTATATTAGATATTAAACATTAAACCAAGGTGTTTAAACAGACACAGAAGCCTAGAAATTAAGCAGCTTACTTACTGGGTATGTGTTCACATACCTACTCCATGTTTGGTAACAAGCAACTCTAGGCGCTTAACCGAAATTTTCATCCAAATTCATCATGTGGAGTAAAGGTGTGGGCCACAGCCCTAAATACAGCCAAGAGCACCGTCTAAGTCATAAACTTGCCCCAGTGTTCTTCCTTCCCACAGCAGACACAGATAAACGGCACATCACAAAGCTCCATAACTCACAATTTAAAAAGGATTACCTTTCACTTACTCTAATCATGTGATAAATGGACTTGCTGGGAGTGCTCCCTCCCGATCACAGGTTGAGAGTTTCCTGGAACCAAACGTGCTCGCGGGCACACTAACATTCCTGGTGATGCATGGCCTGCCTCAGCACCTGAAACACCAACTGTAAGGTGACACCTTTCAACAGAGAACAATTACTCTCATGCACTGTAAGACTGTGATATGAAAAAAGGGCAGGTCACAGCTCTGCCTTCGTGGGTTTCACTCACCTGAATTCCAGATGCCATCCCCACACGGGCCCTCAAAAGTATGCCCTTCCCCTGTGCAGGGGTAGAACAGGGTGTCACCTCTTTTGGGGGCACCCTATTGCATCATGATTAAAACAGACTGGTAATTTTGGGGGGGCACGGGTCTGATGCCTGGTCAGGGAACTGAGATCCCACATGCCTCGCAGCGCAGACAAAAAAAAAAAAAAAAAAAAAACAACAGACCGGTAATTTTTAAAAGAATTTTCTAAATACTAAAGGAGAACATAAAGATATATGCAGAAATATATCTCTGGGGCAGATACAAAGCAGCATAAAGCGTAGCCCTGGGCACAAGAACTCAGTCCAGTGAGGGAGATAGAAACGTTCACAAGTAAGGTTCCTGCGGCAACGTTATGCTGTAGCACAGGTGGAAACACTCTGGAACATACAGAGGCAAAACCAGAATCTATCAGCGCCTTGGGATTTGGTCAGAAAAGCAGAAGTGACTTTAGGGCAGGGTCTTAAAGGGGAAATAGGAGGTTCCCAGGCTGAGAAAAAGAGGAAAGGCATCCCAGGCAGAGGCACACATGCACAAAGCAAAACTCAAATTTGTCTGGTGGGTTGGGGAATGGCAAGAAGGGCACAGGCTTCTTGCCCAGCCCCGCCCAGCTGGCTGCCTTTGTCCCATGCTGGGCATCCTGTCCTGAATCAGCAAAGACCAAGGGACAGATTCCAACCCTCCATTCTCAGGGCCCTCTTACATGGCGTCAGGAAGGCCATTCTCTTTGCACACTGAAAAGTGGCCTTATGAACTCTATGAGTGCCCTTGGGGGTTATTTTCCAAACCTAAAATCTGGCCTGGCGTCTGACAGTGGGGTAGAATGTCTAAAACTGGGTCTTTGTGATAATCAGACCCATGATTTAACCATCTGCTAACCATGCCCCACACCCCCAGAGTCGGTGCACACCTGGTCATGGGCGAGAAACCAAGTCACTTCACCTGAGGCTTTAACCTTTAGGGAAGCAAGGGAATCTTTATCCCCTATGGGAGAAGAGACAGCAAAAACCTGCATGGCTTGGAGTAGACCCACTGGCCACAGCCTCTTCTGCAGCAGGCGCTCAGAGGAACACTCTGATGACAATTAAATAGGGGGGGTCTCTCCCACGCCCTGGAGGAGCTTGTCTCCCTTTGCTTCCAAAGCTATTCCAAGATTATAAGCGAAACCACAATTTTTACCGTAAGAGGCTTAACCGTGGGGTTCCTGCAGACTGTCAGCCCTGAACCAAGATCCAGGAAATACAACAGAGGTTACCATCTCGGCAGGCCCCCAGGACAAGCCCAGAAATCTGACGCTGTTGCCATCCTGTTTTTCTGCGTTTTTTTTAAGACAGAAAACGGTGTAAAGTCTTCTCTACCAAGAAAAGCTATCTCCTAGAAACTTCTGATCAGAAACAGATTAGCCACTTGGCTCTTTTGTTCTCCTTTCTAGAATCACATAGCCGCCGTTCTCAGTAAAGATCAGGAATCGCTCCTAATAGGCTTATCAACACGAGCACTAGGAAGTGTCTGCATCTAACTTTTTTGTGTGTGCAATTTAAGTATATTTTATTTCCCCTCTATGATCCATTTTTAAAATTCAATTTATTTAAACTTTAAAAAATTCATCCATTTCTCTCATCCTCTACCCCCCTACCTCCGGTAACCACCAATGAGCTTGGTGTGTGTATATATTAACTCCCACGTGTAAGGGAGATCATACAGCATCTCTCTTCCTCCGTCTGAGTTCACTTAGCATAACGCTCTCGAGGTTTATCCACGTTGGCACAAATGGAAAGATTCCGTTCTTTTTTATGGCTCAAAAATACCCCACCAGGGCTTCCCTGGTGGCGCAGTGGTTGAGAGTCCGCCTGCCGATGCAGGGGACCCGGGTTCGTGCCCCGGTCCGAGAGGATCCCACGTGCCGCGGAGCGGCTGGGCCCGTGAGCCATGGCCTCTGAGCCTGCGCGTCCGGAGCCTGTGCTCCGCAACGGGAGAGGCCACGACACTGAGAGGCCCGCGTACCGCAAAAATAAATAAATAAAATTAAAATTAAAATAAATAAAGGCCCTCTCATTGTTTGCAATCAACATATTCTTCTTTCTATGATCCCTTCAAGGTAGCATCCCTCAGTCTGCTGAAATGTTTGAGGTTAAATCACAGAATATATGAAGCTAGCACGGAGGAAGGAAGTTGAGGCAAGATGGCTGAGGCCTTGAATGGCAAGCTGACAAAGCTGTGCTTTCTCTGACGGTCAGTAGTGACCCTTTGTGTTGCTGAGAGACTGACTCTCACCAAAGAAGTCTCTGGAGGGCGAATCTGGATGCACCAGAGTGTAGACAGACGACAGTGAGATGGCTTGAAGACTGTTGTGATGGTCCAGGCATAAGTTGACAGGAGCTGAACTAGATCCGTGGCTGCAGAATTAGGAAAAGAAGGGGAATGTAGGAGTCATCGTGAAGGATAAATCGAAAAGACTGAGGATTAACCCCAAGGAATCAAGCGTGATTCTGAATTTGGAATCTGAGCGGCCAAGTACCATGGTCAGAGAAGTGAGGGAAAAGGGCATGTTAAGTGTTTCTGTTTTCTGTATTAGACAAACGGCATTCGAGGTGAAGGTGAGCCAGCTAAATAGAAACATTCAGTAGGCAGATGGACACGAAGAATGAAACGAAGAAAAGGGTCAGTGACTGAAGTATGGTATGGATTCCAAGTGACCCACAAAAGAATTGGAAAAAATGTTCACAGGAGTCATTAAGAGCAAAGAGAGTGGGAAATGGCAGAACACCAAGTTAGGGGCACCATCCTGAGGGCTGTTAGGTGTTTTCCTCTTGACACCAAATACTTTTCCAAAACCCCATCTCCAACTCTCTGACACCAGCTGGGTGTCCAACGATTCAATTCTGACACTATCTACCTGGACTTACTGTCAGATCCCACAAGTTAGAAGCCTCAGTCCCACAGACTGCCCCATTTCAGATGTCAGCTGCAAGCCCACATCACCCATACTTCTGACCGAGGGGCTAAAAATGTAGGGTTCCCACAACCTTCTCTTCAGGTTCAGTGATTTCCTAGAACAGCTCATAGAACTGAGGAAGTCACCTTAGGTTTATCAGTTTATTACAAAAGATGTGTATGAACAACCAGATGGAGAGGTACTTTGGGCAACATCCCAAAGGGTCCCAAGCACAGGAGCTTCTGCCCCCAGTGAATTGGGTTGCACCACCCTCCAGGCATATGGAAGTACTGGCCAACATGAAAGCACTCCGAATGCCATCATTTACGGGTTTTTATGGAGGTTTCATTACATAGGCATGATTGATTAAAGAATTGGTCATTGGTGATTAACTCAATCTCCAGCCTCTAACCTCAATCTCTTTCTTCCCTGGAAGTTGGGAGTGATGGGGTGAGGGGAGCTGAAAGCTCCAAGCTTCTGATCAAGGCTTGGTCTTTCTGGCAACCAGCCCCACCCTGAAGTATCTAGGGGCCGACCGAGAGTCACTTCATTAGAACGAAAGAAGCTCCTATCACCCTTATCACTTAGGAAGTTCTAAGGGTTTCAGGAGCTCTGTGCCAGGAGCCAAAGAAAAGACCAAATACGTTTTCATGATATCACAGAGGCTGTCCTCATTTAAGGGTCAAGGGAAGGAAGAGAATCGAGTGACAAAGCACTCAGACAGGTTGGGGGGAGCCAGACCAGGCATTTCAGCAGGAGGTAGAAAGTGAATGTGGAGCTTTCCTGTTTTTGTTTTGGCTGCACCTTGCAGCTTATTGGATCTTAGTTCCCTGACCGGGGATTGAACCCGGGCCCTCAGCAATGAGAGCGTGGAGTCCTAACCACTGGACCACCGGGGAATTCCTTTTGACTCTCCAGCATCTCAGCCCTTTGCTACATTGAGGGAATTCCTCACTTTACTTAGCAAAGCCTAATCACTTTCCCAGCCTCCCTTGCAGCTAGGGAGGAAGTGGGGGCATAACCTTGACCCTGCTGATGAGACACTCATGTCCCAGGCTCTGAACAAGTGGCTAGGGATGCTGCAGGGGACACTGCAGTGAAAGGTGGCAGCAGCAACAGGTCATCCAGTGTTGGGGCCACCAACAGTGTAAGCAGCAATGCCCAGGGCCAATGGCAGAGTGCATGGATCAATCTCCAGCAGGATTTAGGGACTTCTTCTTGGTTTCCTGGCCTTCAAGCCTGGTTCCCTGCCCCTCTGCCATGTCCACTCCCCAGTCCCCCCAGATTATTTGAGCTACCCAGTACCTTTCTGTTCCTTTTCTCCTTAAATCAGCCTGAGCAATTTCTGCTACTTGCAACTAAGACCCAGAACTAGTACAAAAATGTTGCCAACAATATTAAGTGCCGCAGACTGTTCAAGAGGGCATTTGGTTTCACAGTTTGGTTATTTGTGATTTTAGACAGGTATCTAGTAATAGGAATAACGTTATTAGGAGTGGAAAAGACAGTGAGTACAAAGATAATGCTTATCTAACCCCACGTCTGAGATCAACACTGTGCTCACCAGCAGTATGGATTTGGCTGTAGACTGCTGGAGGACGCTTATGGTCCAGGAGTTAAAAATCTGAGGCCCTCTCCTGCTCGGGGCTACATTGTAGAGGTTCGGTGAGGCAGGAGAATTGTTTGATTCTCAATCCTTCTTCCTCCTGCAGAGATAGACCCACTCAGCATCACAACTAGGAAGAGGATCCCACAGACTGGTCCAGTGGGTCCAGTAGGAAGGTCTGATCAGCCGTCCTTCTCCTTCCTCCCCTCCAGTCCTTCACACGGGGTAAAACACAAGGCCAAGAACTTGGCAAACAAAGTCCTTCGCACCCTGCTCTCGACCTTTCCACCACCTGGTCCGCCTCTCCTGCCCCTTACCAATCCCAACACGGATGCAGGGCTCCCTGCAGCCTCCCCACATTTGGTAAAAGTGTCATATTCTTTCCCACATGTGAAAAACACTGCGATATTTTTCTTCTGACTAACATGCTCCCCTCCACTTTTCTGCCTGGCAAAATCACAGGCTTCCTGGGGCATTCAGATCAAATATTGCTTATTAGGGGATGTTATTCTGAGTCCTTCACACCTCAGATCACACCTCAATCAATTCCTGTTTCTGGTCTCATTTAGCAGGGTTCTCTAAACAACCAATTATACACCATAGCTACCTATGTCTGTTTATAAATTACATGTGTGTCACTGGACCAATGATGTCTATCTAAAAAATACAAAAATAGAAAAATTTAAAGTGTGAGATAAAAAATATGCAGACAAGTTCTAATATTTTTTTGCCTGTCCCTCTCCAGCCCCATCCCTGGGACCACACCCTTTGGGAATAATTCTATCATATTCATATCATCTCTCACATCCTATTATAATTCTGTTTCAATACCCTGTCTAATGTGCCCGTGTATCCACAGTGCCTGACACAAAGTAGGTGCTTATAAATATCTGTTGAATTAACTTATATAACATGAGAAATCCATTTTTATAAATACTTCAAGGTTCCCATAATTTCTCAGTAATGGCTGATTGTGGAAGTTGGTGCATTAAATGACTTACGGAAAAAATGCAGTTTAAAACTCAAGCAAATTGCTCTCCTTCATTCAAACTGTCCTAACGCTTGTGCTCAGTTGGGTTTTCTCCTGTCAGTCTTGGATGTATGCCTTAGGCACAAATGAACACACTCCAATCCCAGGCCTGGGCTAGCTGTTAAAAATTCTAGATCTCAGTTTGTTTTGAAATGAAGTATCTGGACTAATATTACCATCTCAGCTAGGACTGGGTCATTAATTTGCAAATGTGAAATTCTCCCCAAACAAGCCAAAAGCCCAGTTATTCACACAAGTTTTGAGTCGGAGAAAAAACAAACAACAACAACAAACACTAGGCATATACTTGAAATAGTCACAATTCCCATTTTGGAAAATTCTATTCAGTTCGGGCATTCAAGGCTCAAACTTTTCTTCTTTTTTTTTTCCTTTAATATTTATTTATTTATTTATTTATTTTGGCTGCACCGGCTCTTAGTTTCGGCATTTGGGATCCTCGTTGCAGCATGCGGGATCTTTTAGTTGTGGCATTTGGACTTCTTAGCTGTGGTATGCAGGATCAAGTTCCCCGCCAGGGACTGAACCCAGGCTGCCTGCATGAGAAGCATGGAGTCTTACCCACTGGACCACCAGAGAAGTCCCTCAGTGCTTTTTCTTATGAGAATTATCTGAGAGTGAACACTTGTTAAAAAAGAGAATCTTTAAAAAATACTCTTATGTTGTGGTCCTTCATGACGTTCATTCTAGTTGTGTAAATTATACTGCTGATGGCCAAGCCAGTCAGGCAACAATGTATTAACGTGTTAATAATTGTGTGAGTTCTCTGAGGAGAGCCTGAGTGCACCTGCCTGGAGGGGAGGTACCTGGTGAGTGTTGATTCTGCATGAGGTTCTACAGCATCATTTCCCAGCACCTGCAAATAAACCTCCAAAACATACCCTTTAATTTTTTTTTTTTTTTTTTTTTTTTTAGAAAAAGCTAACTTGAAATAGGTCCATAAAGAGTCTTAACTGAGCACTTATTCTTTATTTTGTTCTCTGTTTACTTCTCCCTCAAGCAACATTACATTTCTGTTAAGGGGTATTTGGAAACAATAATATGGGTGAGCTATCAGGAATGCTGCTTTTGTTTGGGAAACCCTACAGATAAGGAAATTAACAGTAGATTGTATATGTTATTAAAGGAGCTGCTTAGGGTTTGAGGTGGCATTTAGGGTAATAGACCACTCATTCGTACTACCCCCTTGGGATTTATTCCTAAGTGTCTTACACCCAAGGAACAGTAACCGAAGAACTGCTAGAACAACAACCTCTACTGCTCAGCTGGAGTTAGGCTGGGTGCATATGGCTGAGTACGGTTGAGGCCAGGAGGCTAAGAGAAGCCTTTTGCTCTCAACCCTTCCCTTCCAAGTCTAAGGTGCCTGGGTCGGTAGAGCAGAGCAAATCCACTTGCCCAGTCAATCAAATGGTGAGAAATGACAAGCAGGGCCCTGAGGAGGCAGAACATAATAAAAAGGAGTAGGTCTTGTCAGTCTTGACTTTGAAGACCAACAACACAGCTCACTAGCAAAACCCAGGCCAGGGAATGTCTTGAATTCTAATCATTCAGAGCATCAAGTTCTCCTTCTGCAGAAGCACTACAGTGCTTGAGAATAAGGATAAATATGGGTTAACGTATTCCATCCACTACGGGGAGGGAGGCTGAAAATGATGAGAAGGTCTGAAAATTCCTCTTCTCCAATAATGGTAATATTCAGTTCTGTGATTTACTGGTGTTTTTGAAATTTCACGGCTTTGAGGTTATGTATCTGTCAGGTTAGGCTGTGCTATACTGAAGTAACAAATGACCCCCAAACTCTCAGAGACTTACATAATAAAGATTTATTTTTCTCTCATACTAAGTGTCCATCAAGGGTCAGCTGGTGTTCTACTCCACATCTGATTCTAGGACCCAAGATGACAGGGCAGCCTATGCCTGGGACCTTGGCAGTTATACCAAAAGGGGAAAAAAATACAACAAACTACACATCATTTTTGTTCACATCTCTTTGGGCAAAGTAAGTTGCGAAGCCACACATGAGGGAGGGGAGGTGTCAACCTTTCTAGGAAAGGTTACCACAAGCAGAACACTGAACGTGGTTGAACCATATTACAGCGTGTAACCAGGATGTTACATTCTTAACGTTTTATACTGACCTCAGAGAACTTTAGAAAAGAGAGACACAAAAGAGACCTGGAAATGGAGAAATACAGCTATGGAAGTGTTCTAGCCTCAGATTTGCTTCACTGTCAAATAAAAAAAAAAAAACACAAGAAACAAATATAGGCCTATTTTTGTGCACAACACATGTCCATATCAGGGCGTTCCGCTCTCTGGTGTCCTCACGCAGAGACACAAGTCTTCACCCCATCTCTGCCACACGGTGGACCCAGGGCAGGGAAAGAGAACATGGTCACGTACACACACTGTCTTAAAGCCTTTCACCAAGAAGTAACACACGACACTCCTGCTCCCATTCTGTTGACCAAAGTAGGTCACGTGGCCATGTCCAAATTTAAAGGGAAAGTATTATCCCACAAGGTACCTGGAAGGAGGAGAACCAAACTACAGGTGACCACCCCCCAGTGACACCCATGGGAGGTACTGAAGAGGTTACATCAGCGGAAGGTGGCCAAGGCTGAGCAATTGAATAAAGAATCCAGAATCCACCAAGCACCTGTGACTGCTCTGGCCAGATTTTGAAGAATAGGGGAAAAAGAAAACAAAATACATCTTTTATTTGTCCCTTCAACTTTAATTTCTCTGTGGGAAAAAAAAATGAAGGGGTTAAAGTGTTATATGTTGATGCAAAATTTGCGTTATTTTGGATACTAGCCCTGAGTTATCTAGGCTGGGTTCACACCTGATGCCTCACTATGTAAAACTGAGGGAAACCCAGTTGGGCGTGGAAATCAATCATTGATGAGTTCTCAGCCTGTCGTTGAGTAAGACCCCGGGTATAGCAACGAATGCCTTGCCTTGAGCCAGCTTAGAGGCCGCATCGTAAAGGTCTTGGGGGACTCAAATGCCCTTATCGATTCCTGTGGGAGGGAAGGGGGAGGAGGATGGGGAGGATAATTCTGTGAAGGGCCCAGGGTCAACTCCCCCACTGGGCACAGAGGCACGGTGTCTGGGGCCCACAGTTCTTTTAGGGGCCCAGGACAATGTTTTATGTTCTTTTGAAATCAGAAGAAAAAAATAACTTTAGGTCAAAGAAAATGTTTTAATATATAATATTAAGAGATTCATCTTATTACCAATGGGTTAGTAAAATATAGTTTTTATTTTTTATGGGAAAAAGGGCTCATGAAGATAAAAGTGCCTAAGACCCATGAAAGTCATAATTTGGTGCTAGAAGGGGCACCCAGGATTGTCCCCTAACCTCCTCTCTGGAAAGCAATAGAAATATGGTTAGCTACCATATGATCCAGCAATCCCACTCCTGGGCATATATCTGGAAAACAACATAATTTGAAAAGATACAGGCACCCCAATGTTCATTGCAGCACTATTTACAATAACCAAGACGTGGAAGCAACCTAAATGTCCATCAACCGAGGAATGCATAAAGATGTGGTACATATATAGAATGGAATATTAGTCATAAAAAAGAACACAATAATGCCATTTGCGGCAACATGGATGGACCCAGAGATTGTCATACAGAGTGAAATAAGTTGAGAAAGACAAATATTATATGATATTGTTTATATGTGGAATCTTAAAAAAGGGTACAAATTAACTTATCTACGAAACAGAGACAGAGTTACCGATGTGGAAAGCAAACTTGTTACAGGGAGGTAAGGGGAGAGCGGAAATAACAGGGAGACTGGGACTGACATATACACACTACTATATATAAAATAGATAACTAATAAGGACCTACTATATAACATGGGGAACTCTACTCCATACTCTGTAATGGCCTATATGGGAAAAGGATCTAAAAAAGAGCGGATATATGTATATGTATAACTGATTCACTTTGCTGTACACCTGAAACTAACAGAACATTGTAAATCAACTGTACTCTAATAAAAATTACTTAAAAAAAGAAGAAAAATAAATAAATAAATACACATTCTGAACGGGAAAAAAAAGAAAGAAATATGGTTGACCCAACCTGACTATCGAATGCATTTGAGATTAACAAGCCGAGAACACAAATCGGGAAATTCAGGCCTCAAAGGGAAACTAGGGTTTCCGCCCACTCCCCACCCCAGGGCACGCTGTGTGGAAGAGGGCTGATAAGACGGGTCAAGTCTCCATAATACCCTGGGGATCTAGAGACGGTGGGGCTTTCCCGGTGCTGGAGTGTCACGAGAACGGGATTACAATGCTCAGCCAGAGCCGAAAGCCTCCTTTTGGAGTCTCCTCCTCCAGCGTGAGGCCCTGTGTCAGGCCTGGAGGTGTTCCCAGCACAGTTCCTCCTTCTCCCTACAGCGAGCAGCGAGTTCTACCCTCTGCCTCAGGGAGCGGCTATTATTCCTCTGGATTGCACACCCCTGGGGTGATTTGCCCCCAGCCTCCTCTTTCCTCACCATTCTCTCTCACCTGCACCATCGCAAGAACCTCCGACCTGGTGACCCTGTTTCCACCCTTGCCCCCTACGGTGTAGACCTGTGCTACCCAGGATGATAACCACAAGCCAGGAAGGGCTATTAAGCACTTGAAATGTGACTCTTCTAAAGTAAGAGATGCTGTAGGAGTGAAATATACAACAGGTTTTGAAGATTTAGTCTATGAAAAATGTATTAATGAGCTCAATAATTTTATATTGATCACAGGTTGTGCTCTTAATAATTTAGATATATTAGATTAAATATATTAAATATTTATTTTAATTAAAAAATTTATTTATTAAAATATTTCCACCTGTTTCTTTTTACTTGTTAACATGGCTACTAGAAAAACAATTTTAATTATGTATACGGCTTGCATCTGTGGCTCATGTTATATTTCTATTGAACAACGTTGCTCTGGACTCCACGCAGCACCTCGAGTGATCCTTTGAGAGCCACGAGTCTCATGTCACGTCTCTACTCAAACTCTCCAATGGCTTCACACGTCATTCAGGGGCAAATAAAAGATCTTACTTTGGCCTGTGAGGCCTCCGATGGTCGTGGATGATCCCAAATACCTCTCCAACCCCCTTGCCTGTCACTCTTGCCTCTGCCACTCCATTCAGGGCACACTGGCCTCCTTGCTACTCACTGAACCTGCCAACGAGGCTTCTACCCCAGGGCCTTTGCATGTGTTGTTCCCTCTGCTCAGAATCCCTTCCCCAGATATTTGTATGTCACACGCCCTCTTTCCTTCAGGTCTCTGCTCAGTTGTTCCCATCCTATTTAAAGTAGGAGTGCATACACATGCGCGCGCGCGCGCGCACACACACACACACACACACACACACACACACACACACACATTACCCTGTACTACCCGTTCCCTCCTTACTCTGCTTTAGTTTTCTTCATGGTGCTTACCACAGCTGTCCTTCTTCTGTCAGTCTCCCCATCTTAGAATGTAAGCTACATGAGGCTAAGGATTTCTGTGTGTTCTTTACTGCTAAAGACTAAGTGCCTAGAACAGTACCTGGCATGTAGTAGACACTCAGTGAATGTTTGTTGAATGGTTATCAGAGCAGTAAATATGTGTGGATCCGGGGGTGGGGAAAAGCCCAGGCTGCCCCTCGGGTCTGCTGGTAGCCGAAGCAAGAGGATCTCCTTCACTACCAATCGATTTCTACACTGGGGTCTGAAGCAAAAGCCTCACAGCAGTGGGGTCCCCTTTGCCTGATCTTGTCTCTACAGAAACTAAGGAGGTGACTACGGCAAGATGGGACCTGGGTGCCATCCAAATATCATCGACCCTAACACAGCTCACAAAAGTCGTGTGTGTGTGTGTGTGTGATTGTTTTCTCTTTTTCTTTCTTGTTTCTTTCTTCCTTCCTTCCTTCCTCCCAACTAAAACAAAATATAATATTTTTAAATTCTTAGGTGAAATCAAAAGAAAGCAAAGAAATCCAAAGAGCATAAAACCAGTTACTGTAAGGCTTGGGCTGTGCTCTTACAATAACTAGAGTCAAGTCACAGGTGGATTAAATTTTCAAGAGCGAGGCCTGGCTTCCTCGGGCTTCGGCTTTCATCTGTCTCCAGGTCATCCGTGCTCTGGACATTACCTCATTTCCCATTACCTAGCGTTGTCCTGAACATTCTCGACCATTCAGGGAGAAGCTGGAGCGTCAGCTTTTCTTGCTGAGAAACCCTTGTTTTCTAGAGACCTCTAGATCACAGTGTAGTCACTTTATGCACAGTTAATCCCAGTCCTTCCATTTGGCCCCCTGCTCTGCTCCCACTGGCCTCGAGCATCATCTCTGTGGGCTGTTCCCACCCCTCTGGACTCAAGGCAGCGCCCCCCTCCACACAGACCAGACTTAGCAGCTCGGTCCCAACTAAGAGGGAAATGGGAGCCTCGAGGCTGCGGGGCTCCAGATGGTAAGGGGACCTCCTGGGCCAGCCTCACCGCCTGAGAGCAGCCGCGGACCCTCCGTGCCCCTTCCCCCGGGGAGGGCTGGGCTCCGCTCCGTGCGGGCTCACACAGGAGTACTGTACCCGCCAACACTCCTGAAGCCTCCCTCACTCCATCCCCGCAGATTGCCCTGCGCCCCTAATGGAGTGAAAGTTCTGTCCCAGTCTTTGGGACTCACCTGCTGGGATGTTATGACTTAGGCTGTGCTTGAAGAAAGGGAAGAATTACCTAAAAGCACGATCTGTTTCCTCACACCCACCTGCACCCATGTCCCCCCCTCTCACCCTCCACCCTAAGCCTCCACGACCGTCCCCATCACTCCTCTCCGCTACTGAGCAAGCACAGGCTTGGGTGTTCCGGCTCCACCACTCAACCACCTCACGCTTCGGGGAATCACTTAATCCAGCTGAGTCTTATTTGTAAAACGAGGATGAAATACAAAGCACCCAGCTCGGCGAGACCTTGGAGGTTCTCTGGAAAACGTGCCTGACGCCCACCTCCTCTCCTCCTCCCAGGGGTAAGTACTACGTCAAGCTGGAGCTGGGCCCGGCTTTGTCCCCACGTGAGCAAGGCCCGCGATGGAAGGAAAGCATCGCGGGGCAAAGCTCACATGAGAGGTGGATAAAGAAAGATGCGGCAAGTCATGATGAGCCCACCTGGGCCCCTGGCTATGGCTGAGCCCAAATCAGATGCACCTCAAAACTTTCAAGTTATGTGAATCGATACATTCTCCTTTTTTGTTCTTTTTTGTTGGTTGTCTTCTTGTTGCCTGAAGTTGCAAAAGCCCAAACTGAAATACTACATTTCTAGTCCCTGGCTCTTAACTTAGGCAGCTTTGTATAAGATATTCATGAATCTCTGGCTCCCCTGGGTGGCAAAGAGAATAAATTCACATTTCTAGGATTCCTACTCTCTGCATAAGCATCCTCATTTCTACAATTTATTTACACTTCGACTCCTCTGGTCTCAGATACACTCGGGTTTGCTCTTAACCCACAAGTGTTTTAACAGAGATTTTTTTTCCCCATGGCTCACCTGCTCTCCTGGCTGTGGTCACGCCGTGTCTGCGGTAAGCCCACCGAATCCCCTCACTGGTCCTGTTTGGGGTGGCCACTGGGTTTGGGTCAGGGATATAGTGAGTGGCTCGAGCCAGGAGGGCAGCGGGTCACCCTCCTCCAGTCAGGACACGAAGCACCGTCTTGATATTATTAGAAGGTTTCACCAACCACGTGACTCCATCACGCTCTTTTAAAAGTCCCAGTCAGGTGAACTGGGTTCATCCAGATTACTCCAAATGAGGAAAGTGCAGAATTGAAAAAAAAAAAAAAAAAAAAAGTCAAGCGGATAGGTATTTCCATTATGTAATTTGTGAAGACATAGTAAAAACACAAAGGGACTTCCCTGGCAGTCCACGCTTCCATTGCAGTGGGTGCAGGTTCCGTCCCCGGCTGGGGAACTAAGATCCCACATGCCACGCAGTGTGGCCAAAAAATTAATTAATTAATTAAAAAATTAAAAATAAAAACACAAAGATTTGGGCATATGGGTTTCACTCGTGTAAATCAATTTCCTGGAGAGCCAGTGCTATGACTTGGAACGCTTACAGTTTCATACTCAGAGGCAGTCTGGAAACACACAGTATGAGTTCACTCTGATGTGCTTACATTTTTACATCATTGCTGTCCGTTCCTGATTTCAGAAACCTGCTCGTCCTCACAGCTATCAGCACCTCCTGTGCATTTGCACATTTGGACCTGAGATGGGGGACCCTTCCTCGAGAAGCTCACCTCAGCTCAGGGGTCAACAACTCATTCCCCCTCCCACACCCTTGCCCCAGGCTGGGCTAGGCTCTCACTTCTTTTCCAATTATTGTTCCAACACTAACGTTCCAATAATGTTCCATGCACAGCGCTGTCATTACAATGATTCCTGGATAATTATCTGTTTAGGGGTTGTGTCCCCAACTCAGTTGGGAAGCTTGAGGTGTGGTCTTTATCTCTTTTTGCTTCCTAGCACTGGGCTTGGTTCAAAACTTACTTATTTATTCATTTACTTTTTAAAATATTTATTCATTTGGCTGTGCTTGGTCTTAGTTGTGGCACGCAGGATTTTTTTTAGTTGCAGCATGAGAACTCTTAATTGTGGCATGTGGGATCTAGTTCCCTGACCAGGGATTGAACCCAGGCCCCCTGCATTGGGAGCCCGGAGTCTTAGCCCCTGGACCACCAGGGAAGTCCCCAAAGTTTATTAAATGAATATATAAGTTAGAAGGACAGGAGAACATAAAATAGCATTTGTTGAGGATCTACTGCCTAGATGTCTTAGAGCACTGGTATTTAACAGGAGAGCATAAGTAAATGAATTTAATAAGGAGACGTACCTAGCACACACAGTGGACATGTTCGTTGAATGAATGATGGTGGATCCACATTCTGAAAACGAAGATGCTGAGGCTCAGAGAGCTTAAGCTGCTTCCTAGAGTCACACAGTTAGAGAGTGAGGTTTGGGCATAGCTCTCTCTGGTCCCTAAGTCCTTGGTTTCACCCACACCTCCCTGTAGCCTTTCACTTACATCTCCCTGCATCCCTCACCCCAGCAGGTAGGCAAACATTTTTTGTTGATAATGAATCTTTGAATCAACTGTAACATTCTTACATAATGGCTTTTTATGGAAGGAATTCCACAAATATCTGTTGGATGAATGGATGAATGGCTAGAGTTGGGGAAACTTCCCGTGCTGAACAAGGGTGGCTGACTCAGTGCATGGTATTGTAACATTCCTTTAGAAAATGTACTAGTATCACTATAGTGATCTGTTAAGCAGAAATGTAATGTGTTATAAAATAACACTGGGGAAAGTGCTTTAAGGACCATGCAATAGAAATAAAGGTTTGAAAAAAAATGAAGTTAATCTTTCCAGGACACTGACAAAGTTAAAATCTATGGCATTCAGAATATTCTCAAGACTCTCTCACAGCAGAAAGGAGGCATTTAAATCTCCCTGCTAAAATGTGATTCTCTGATTTTGAATTCTCAGCGAAGATATTAGCACAGATCTACCGAACTTTTTGAAATCTGTGACCGTCGATTGTCTGAGCAGCGATGCCACAGGAGCGGCACCCTGTGAAAGATGAGGAGGGGTAAGCAGTTGCGTGTTGTCGTGCTGGGAGAGGATTATGAGGGGAAGGAAGTGTGGAGGTGTCCTTGGTGAGCAGGAGGTCAAGTCCTCAGGCAATAACCACCGCAGTTGCTGTACATCCGCTCCCTCTTTGTGGTAGGCACCTTGCTTATGCTGTATTATTTAATTGGTCTCCACAAAGCCACAATGTGGTAGGTTTCCTATCCACATTACAGGTACGATTTCACAGAGGTTAAGAAACATGCCCACGAGAGGTTGTACATGCCAGGACTTACACCCAGATCCATCTGACCCTAGACACGGAGCGTAGCGTGCCGTCTTGAAACTCTCACTGTAACACCGAATCCACAGCCCAGCCAGGCAGGCCCTGAACCTTGTCCTAAGAGCTGCTTCCCCTTCAGCTTCCTGAGGGCAGGGCCTCGGGCCGTTCCTCACCACGTCTGGAGTCAAAGCGAAGGCCCTGCACGCGGAAGGCGCTCATCCATTGTAGGTGAAGCCAAGCGTGCAGAGTTGACTAATTAGGAAAAAACACGTCAAGCTAAAGGCTAACAGGCATTTTCATTATGTAATCTGTAAGGACATATTTAAAAGCACAAAGGTCTGGCCGTATTGGTTTTATTGTATCATGCATGATTAATTTCCTGGAGCCCCACCGCTATTGAAAAAAGTCAACGAGGTACTTGGAACCGTTCCTGGAAGGGTTCAGTACTGGGGTCCCCCCTCCCCCCTTCCTGCCAAGCACCCCGTCATTCCCTTGCAAACAGACACACTTTACTCTGCCCAGGGAAGAGTTCTGATTCTGTTCAAGGACAAATGCTATCCTCAAGGACATGTCATAGGTCACAGTAGTGAAAGTGGGGCTTCCGTACTCTCAGGAAACAAAAAAGTCCTTTTCTTTCATCGCTGCCCCAGTGGTAATAAGACTAGATTGGTTCTGGTCCTCCTTAGGACGTGTCCTCACCATTGGAAGACCAAGCAAGGCCAGCGCAGGGACAGAGGGAAAAATGGTCTGTTGTGGTTTGTTCCAGGAGAGAAAGGCACTTTTTTATGGTTGATGATGTAAGACAGGACTGGGGTTGCCTTTTGCTCGTTAGGCCCCTCAGCCCTTGGAAGGCCAAGAAGAAACCGGACAGGAACAGAACATGCATGCTTAAGAACCTTGGCAGTGGGTGATCAGGGATCTACATTCCGGGACAGTTAGGAGACACAACTGATAGTACATGAGGAGGCTGGAGACAGGTATAGAGAGGCAGGTGTCAGGAGCTAAAGACAGACTTTCCTGACTTTTTGCCTTGGGCTGACCCTGTTTCCTCCCTTCAGAGACAAAGGTGTCAACTTAAATAAAAATGCACAACCTGACAGCTGTGAGCTTGTTTTATTTGGGAACTTACTGAGGACAATAGCCGGGGAGACGGTCTTTCAGAGAGCTCTGAGGAACGGCTCCCGAGAGGTAAGGGAGGAGGTCAGCATGCGGTTCTGGCTGAGTGCTGCTCAAAAGCCAATAAAGAGGCAAGGTTGGTGGAGAGGGAGTTTGCTTTATTTTGGAGGTCAGCAACCCAGACTGGGGTGGGGCAGAAGGGAGGGCGGACTCCTATCCAAAGGCCAATTCCCCTCACAGACAATCAGGGGACAAGAGCTTTATACAAGGAGGGAGGGGGCTACCTGCAGAAACAGCACAGTCACAGTCAGCTCTGACAGGCATCTTGAAATCAGTCATGCAGTGGTCTGACCAGCCTCATCTCGATTGTTTTAAATGCAGTTAGTCTTTAGTTCCAGGGTCAGTTTGTTCCCATTTCTTTGAGGCCAGTCCTCACAATTGTGGCAGCTTACGTCATGGCTACAGCCTGGTTATCAGGTAGTTAACTTCTTCCACCTGGGGGTTTCAGTATCTATGAGACAGCTCGCAAGATATGGCTCAGATCTATAGCCCTTGAAGAGGAACTAAAGGTCCTAGACTATGCTTAATGACTAAACAATTATTATTTAGTCTTGTTGGACTGTTTTCCTTTGTTTCTGCACTTTCTCACTTCTCTGATTAAACTTATTCTTTGGCTAAAGATTTTCCACAGACGAAAGGCAGGCAAAGGACATGGGGGGAGGTGGGGAGGACATGGGGTCCTGCTCCTGTGGTTTAGGAGAAGGGACAGGTGCAATCAATCACACACCTTGGTACAAGTTACTGCTGGTCACAAGTCACAAAAATCTGAATGCTTTCAGTGTTTTCTAAGTATGGTAAGATGTAAGAAATTGGGTTCATAAAATTTTCTCCTGAAAATATCTTTCTAAAGGCCTGTCTGCCAGTTCTCCCAGAGTACAGAGTGCCTCATCCTGATCTCTGTCCCCAACTGCTTTCAAGGTGTGTTGAAGGTCAGTGACAGCAGCGGCTAATGACTTAATCCTTGTAGAGCTGGATGGCGACTGACATTCTTTAGTTGGTGAAGGGGAAGAATTTATATAGTCAAAAAATGAAAAGAGTTGATAAATTGTGAACTCCTCAGAAGAGAGGCTTTGCAAGCATAAAATAAAGTGCAATAACATATTTGTGGAGGGTACTTTCTTTAAAATGAAAAATAACAATTTACAGGGAGTTCCCTGGCGGTCCAGTGGTTAGGACTCAGTGCTTTCAGTGCTGAGGGCAGGGGTTCAATCCCCGGTCAGGGAACTGAAATCCCTCAAGCCATGCAGCATGACCAAAAAAAGAAAAAAGAAAAAGAACGAAAGAAAGAAAAATAACAGTTTACAAACTTCCTCAGGAAAAAGAATTAACATTTCAGAATTTAAATATCTGGTTTCAGGGTCGTTAGTCAGCAATATCAGCTTCCCAACAGTAACTGTGTTCTCCCCTCTCTAGGAGGTTAGAGGGATAAATCTTCTTCAATGCTTTACTCATTCCTTCGAACATACCTTAAGCCTTATGCTTGCTGATGTAGAAAGCAGTTGGAAGTCATGTGCAATTATTTTGGAGTGCCTTGTCTTTCAGAATTGGCAAGAAATACCCTTTTTGCTGTTTCTCCTTTGTGTTGGGGAATTAAAGTAACTTTAATTTGCATGACTCTCAGTTCTCACGTCTCTCTTTTCCACATTATTCTAGTTGTCCACCACGAGACAACTGATTCTTTGTGATTCTATCCATCCTTGCCAAGACTTCACTTTGCAATCAGGTAGCCAGCTCTCCCCAAGTGTCGAAGAAGGGATTTCATTTCACTTGGCACAAATGACGTAAGAACAGTCCCACTTGTCCAATAAAAACACAGCCTGAAAATGTTATTCATTCTACCACTCCCACCCTCCTGAGTGGATTATTAATTTGTTGGAGGAACTGAATACACCCTCAGTTCCGAGAACTTGACGTGCCACCCACCAACGGCATCCATCATAAATGCTAACATCTCTGGAGCTCAGACACGTCCTGGTTTCAGAGTCTATCTGGTTCACACACACAAAAAACCAACACTTTGGTGGTTATTTCCTCTCTGAAAGGAAGATGCTTCCTTTCATCAGGGCAAATCCAAATAGTCTGTACTGAAATGACTCATCTTTAAGTGTAAGAACTTTGAATTTACCCCCATTATAGTTCAGAATAGAGAAGACACAGGGTCCTCTTTCTCCCTTTGCTTTTCCTCCCATGTGCTGAAGAAACAAAGAGGAAAAGAGGGATCTATTTATAGCACATGTGAATTTAGTCTTCAGGGTGAAAAATCAGAACGGTATGTAAGGCAGCAATGATGCTGGTTATCCAAACACTAAATTTCTTTCTTTTTTCTACTAAAACAGAATGGTTAAGGTAACCATAAATGTAAGAATTATTTAATAATTTTCAGTAACTGTGCAGGCATTCAAATTATTATTTCACAAGCAAGAAAACTAAGCCCAAGAAAAGTGGTGAGTTATGCGTACTTGTCTGAGGGAAATAGTTTATAATCACAAAAATACTTCTCAACCACAGTCACAATGAACTCCTTGGAATGGGGAGGGCACACGTTCACAACAAGCATGTCCTGTAGCTCCACGGGAGGCGTCCTACCCCTCCACACCTACTGGACCAAATACAGGCTGGCATTGCCTGACTCATTCATAATGAGGCCATGGTTCTTCCCATCTTAGTCTCTGTGATTCAGACATCAAACATACTTTTTCTCTCAAAAACATATCCTAAGACTATACCTTTTTGGTGCCAGTGAAGCTTAAATAAAATCTTACAGCTGTGGTTCTCAACCGGGGACAACTTTGGGGGCGAGGGGTACTGCTACTGGTATCTAGTGGGTAGAGGCCTGGGGTGCCGCTAAACATCCTACAACGCACAGGACAGTCCCCACACAACCAAGAACTACCTGCCCTAATATGTCAACGGTTGAAAAACGCTGTATTAGAGGAAAGCTGATACACGTCCCTTTTTCCTAATAAGTTTATAAGAGAAACAAGGTCACTGCCTTCCTGAACCATACAACTGAAAGAGAAAAAATAAGTTAATGCATAAATAAATAAATAAATACCTGCAGTCTGTGGTATATATTGGAAACAAATAAACGGATTAACGATACAGGGTAACTGGGTAACCAGGAGATGCTTCGGATAATAGAGCCAAGGAAGACCTACCTTGCGGAGGAAATTAGGACGTTTTTGTCAGCAACTAACAAACTCCCAACTCAGGCTGGCCTAAGCAGGAAGGAAAGTACGGTTCACATAATTTAAAGCCAGAGGTAGGGTGGGTTTCAGGGTTGGCTTATGCCACTGGCCCCTACTTCTGTCCAACTCCGTACGCCAGCTGCCTTTTCAGGTCCGCAGTAAGGGCGTTGTGATAGTCATAACCTCAAAAGACCTTGCCTGGAGGAAACAGGAGGAGGTGGAGGGCGTGGAGATGGAGAGGGGTAGAGAGGTGAGGCTCCCATCCCCGCTTTCTACGTGATGGTACTCTGAGTCCCCTGGTTGGACTGAGTAGGTCCCGGGCCCGCCCCTGAACCAACGACTGTGGTCCAGGGAAATGAACGTGCTGACTGGCTCAAGCCCATCAGTGACCGCCCTTGGCGCCAGGTCCACCTTAATAACTAAACAAACACTGGCTATTCCTTCAGGAAGGGCGATGTGCTTATTGGTTGGCATTCACAAACTTCCTCTGTGGGAGACGAGATTTACACTGAGCCTTGAAGGATGAGAAGGAGCTGCCCCAGCCAAGAGCCTGAGGAAGAGCTTTCTAGACAGGCCAGACAAGCACAGAAGCCTTGAGGTAGGATAAAAGGCCATGGTGCTCCAGGGGGAAAGTAGTTCTCAGTGAGCTTGGAGGGGCAGATATGAACATTAATCCTATAATTTGAGTTTTTGTTAACCACATTTGCTGTAAAATATTATGATCCTTTGTAGGTTAAAAGAAAAAAAAGCATATAGTCTTTGTTTCCTTCAGGATTTTTCCATGGATTACTATTTTTAGGTGATCATTCTTTCTCATATAACTTAAAAACAAGACAAAATAGATTTTATGGGTACCAATTAAATTTTTTTAAAAAATATTTACTGATTGATCGATTTTGGCTGCGCCGGGTCTTAGTTGCGGCATGCGTGCAGGACCTAGTTCCCTGACCAGCGATCAAACCCGGAGCCCCTGCACTGGGAGCTCAGAGCCTTACCCACTGGACCACCAGGGAAGTCCCAGTACCAATTAATTTTTAAAGATTAAATTTTAAGTTAACATATGAGAAGGAAAAAAAAACCTTTAGAAAGAAAACCCTGAAAGAGGCTGCAATGGACAAGATTTCAGATATCTGGGCATTCAGACGTACTGGCATTACAGACAAGCTGTACAAAAGGCACCCTGATTTAGAACAAGTTTGAACTGCTTCTGTAACCTCCAGCACCCGGCACCATGCTGAATACAGAGGATACCAAAAGAATACTGACTCACACCAGAAGTTGCAGGTAATAAGCCCTTTCATGTATATTAGTCTATCTGTATATCCACTCTTTGCCCATCTCTTCCTTCCTTTCAAGGAAGCGCCTGTCACAGCTCTTCACATCTACTGCACGTTCTCTCTTTAAGAGGCATTTTTATTTGAGCTCTTTTGTTTTACATTTGCAATATTTTGTCTTTTTGTTGTTGTTCTTCGGGAGCTGTCTCTGCTTCCTGGTTTGAGAACCCTCTTTGTTCTCTAAGACAAATACGGGGAAAAAACCCAGTAACTGCAATGGTAGCTGCTGGCAGACTTCGGATAAAGTCACCTTAATTCCCTGTTTACTTCTGGATCTACAACAAGATAGCAATTTGTTGGGAATACTTTTATCTGGTTTTATTCTAAAATTTCTGACACTATGGTAGAAATAGTATGAGAAATTGTGTATATATTAAAAACATAATAAATCAAAATAAATAAAATGTAATAAAGTAATAAAAATGACAAGGATTCTAAGAACATCATAAATGCATTATTAGATAATAAATGTGAAATAAAATGTAATAAAGTAATAAAAATGACAAGGATTCTAAGAACATCATAAATGCATTATTAGATAATAAATGTGGTAGTTCATATGGCCCCTACTCATTCACCTGTTCCAGTAAATAAATAAAGTGGACTGATTAAATATAAAAGGGGGCTACACAAAATCGGCATCCACAACAGTACAAGTTGAGCTAAAAGTTCTGGTACTGGCTTTTCTTGAATAGTATTACTACTACTATTACTACAACTTACTGAATATCTATTACCAAACTAGATGTTTTATTTATATCTAATCCTTCCAAACTCCCAACAAGATAGGTATATGTCCATTTTACCCATGTTGAAACTGAAGCCCCAGGAAGAATTCAAAGAATATTAAATGGATATCAGATAGTAATGACGCATGTTTAGTGCTTTACATAGCCTTTCAGTCATTACACATATCCTGTGAGGTGGCGCACAGGAAGGCTTGGTAATTATCTCAAGGTCACAGAGCTGGCCAGTTAATAAGAAGTATACATAGCCAAGATTCAAGCCCATGAAGTCTAACTCCAGGGGCTCTCACAAGCTGTACTATAAAGCATATCAGTATTGCCCCAGGATTTGAATCTGATCCAAATCTGTCTGGCTCCAAAGACCTAGAACTGTTCCTTTCTCCTTTCTGCACAAGCTTCCTATAAAAATGTGGGAAGCAGACCAAAAAATCTCAAAGTTCTATTTCTGTTCAAAAATGCTATGATTCCATGGATTTTAGTATAAGGTTTTCATATTCCAAAAAAAAAAAAAAAAAGAGGGCAGGGAGTCAAGAAGTTTTTGTAAAGCAAACCAAAAATAATTATAGCTAACTATATTTTCAAATTTATGAATACAGTCACCTTTAGAGGCTATTTTATTAAATTCTCTCCACCTTAAAGGTGAGTTAACTGGAGCATGTAAGGATTAAGTACCTTTTGTCTAACTGCCGGGTCAAACATACAATTGATTTTGTATGCAACATAAACCTGGCCTTTTAGCCTTGTCTCTGATTTAACCTCCTAAAGACTGCCATACTCTTAATTTTTCTAACTTCAGGTCGAAATTCCTACGGATTTCATATGTATTCCTACGTCCCTGAGGGAGCTCCAGCAAGGGGCAAACTTAAAGGGACACTGAAGGGTAGAAAAGACCTGACAATACCAGCAGTTCCCCCCCCCACCTTTTTTTTTCTTTTCATGCTCGTCTCATTGCTGAAAATAAGTTAATAGGGATATCGCTTTTCAGGGAAAGAAACAAAAGCTGATTCTGATCAAGCAAGATGCAAAACTTAGAATTTATGACTCGGGAGTGGCAGGGCAGAACAAGGTCCGTTCAAGTCAGCTGTATCAAAAATAAACAGAAAGTGATACCACAGAGAGCTTTCCAAATTATGCCACACCTAAAATTCGCTTAAAAAAACCAAAACCCACAGAACCCTAACATCTTATTCCACAAAAGAATATCCTGCCGCTGATGAATACAAGAATATTTAACACACACCGTTACGCTTGTCACTAGAAGTTGAAACGTAAATTCCTTTTTCTAATTCATAATTCACCAGCCGTGGGGTAATCTAGACAATAATAGAAGCGAATACCGAACAAGCAGGCAAACAAAATAACGCTGTGGCTGGAAAACGAGCGAAAAGCGATAAAGGGACGGTCCCCCTCTGCCGCGAGTCCCCCAAGACAAAGCCGGCTCCCAGCCCGCACTGCGACCGGGACTACACATCCCAGCATGCAAGGCGACACGGTCTCCCAGCCGAACTACGGTTCCCGACACGCTCTCCTGACCGCGGGCCGACCTCTCTGGCGTCCGGGGGATCTCGGGTCTCTGCAGGAGTGGGGTGTGTCTCCGCCCGCACAGCTTCTCCTTCGAGTCTAAGGGTCAGATACCGTCGCCCACTAGTAAATAAAGAAGACTACGATTTTTCGAGTTATTCTTCCTTGCCCGTTTTATTAAGACAGCAAAGAGCCTCAGGCTAGGGTGGGCGGGGCGTAGGCGGGTCAGCTTGGCCAGCTTGAGCCAATAGCGTCGGAAGGGCTGTCCTGCTGCCATGGCAACGGCGGCCTTCCCCAAAGGACCCTCCACCCATTGGGTGGAATCTTTCGAGAAGGCTCGAGAAGAAGGAAGCGGAAGTGGCACGTGGAGGGGCCGGTGGAGGCGCCGGTGAGTAAATGCCGCAGATTCTGGAAAGTTCCGATCAGTACGATACATAAGGCAGAGACGCTGGGACCTTCTCTTTCGGGTCGGTAGTTCAGCGGCGCGCTGGTGAGCGAGTGGCTCAAGATCCAGGCAGGCAGCCCGAACTGCAGAACGACCTGCGGAGACCGAGCGCAGCTTTATCCCGTGGTTACTCCTCTGCGAGCCGCCACTGTCCCCGGGAATCCGGCGGCGCCAGACCGGCAGACCGTCCGTGTGTCCGTCCGCGTGACAGGACCGGACCCCGCAGGAGCCGCGCGCGGCCGGGGCAGGAAGCGGCGGCCGGAGGACACAGACCGACCCGAAGCGGAGGCGGACCGAGAGCTGGCCATGTCGGTGGTGGGGCTGGACGTGGGCTCGCAGAGCTGCTACATCGCGGTGGCCCGGGCCGGGGGTATCGAGACCATCGCCAACGAGTTCAGCGACCGGTGCACCCCGTAAGTGGGAGCCTGCGGGGGCGCTGGGGGGAGGTTCTGGGAGCGAGGGCAGCAAGCCGGCGGGGGCTGCGGATCCCGGGGACCCCAGGCTTGCGGCTGGCGCGGAGCGCCGGGGCGAAGGAAGGGCGATGTGGGGAGCGGTGCGCCTCCGTGGGGTCGGGATGCCGGCGCCCCGGCCGCCGGGTAGGGGAGGGGGCTTGCGGCCACGAATCGTATAGAGGGGGTCTCCGGGATTCGAGGGGCCAAGAGAAGCCCGGGAGTCGAGTCCCCCGGGGTCGTCTCTTCTGGCGGGCTCCCTCCTGGGGGCCGGTCTGCGGCCAAGCCCGAGACTTCGCTCCCTTTTCTTGGCAAGAAGCTTCAGCCAGCTCCTTGCGCGGCCGCCCCCGTTTCCCCACTCGGCTTCTCTGAGCTGGCCGAGCCGCCCCCAGCTTGTCCCCTTTCCTCCGAGCTTGTCTATGCGCACCGCAGAGCTTGGGCTGCCGAGCTTTTTCTTCCGCATTGTGAATCTCGAAGTGAGCTGGAAGCTTCCAGAGCTCGTATGCTGCTTCTTGTGCAGGGAGCGGGCGGATTGTTGTTAGCGACCACAGAATCACTCCTTTGATGATAAATCTACCTTTTCTTGCTCACTGTTGGATCATTTGTGAAATATGTAAACGGCCTTTTTTCTCGTTTTATGAAAGCCGTTAAAGAGGAATCCTAAATCGCGTTCTAATTTCTTTAATTTTGAACGGTTTAAATAAGGAGAGGAAAGAAAAATTGCACACTTTGGTGCTGGAACTCCTCTAGAGGATGGATGCTGTCACTGAATTAAATGGCATATTCTGCAGCAGCATGGGGTGGGCAAAGGGTAACATTTTAAAAAGCAACTTTTTTGGAGGGAGTCTTAATTTCTGAATGTATTGTATGCAAACATGCCTGCATGTACATTGATAAAAACAACTGCTTGCTTCTCAGGGAAAATGGTGTAGGTATTTATTTTTAAGTGCCTTAATCCCAAGATAAAAATCATAGAATGAAACATCGAGCCCAAAGGTGAAATGACTGGACTTATATCACTATTTGAGTGCAGATGAACATTTATGAAAGTGAACGGAAGTGAGAAAATAACCAGACATTGGCAGTATCGGTAGCATTGGGAAGACTGCTAGTCACTGAGCATCTCGTGCGTCAACCTCTTTATAAAGCTACAGTCTTTTAGTTTAGCTGTGTAAAGGGCTCTGATCGGAGTATAGTAAGAAAGAAGATAGTATCTCAGGTTTTCATGCTTAGGTGCAGTTTACATCTTTGTTCTCTTTGGTCCAGTAAAAGGAAGAAGAGTTGTTCAAGGGAGAGTAGAGAAAAATTATGTATGTGGCTATAGTGACCACTGTGAAACTAAAGATGACAGGTGTGTCTCAAAAATGTAAACCAAGGGCAGTACTGGGGTTTCCCTTAATATTTTTTATATAATAGATGTTTGACTCAGCTGCATTGGCTACTATTAATTTCTGTTTAGTATAATTAATTTGATTCTCTTCTTGGAAAATGAGTAAATTCGTTCCATAACTGTATATTTACTCTAAGCTCGGAGTGATACTCTTTTCGGAAGGTATTTTAAAGCTCTAGCCTTTGCTCCGACAGTTCTCTGGCTGTTAAGATGCTATTTAGTACCTGCTCAGATAATCCAGGTCTAAGATGTCTCTGTTATAGCAAGTTTAAATTTGATTCAGCTTGATATTTAATGCCTTCAGTGCATTCCCATTTTGCTCATATCACACCATTATTCCTACCTGCCCCGTAATCTAAAACCTAATGCATTTCCATCCTTCTGACAAGACTTTATTGTGCTTCTCTCTGCTCTGTGCTACCGTTCTATTTCCATTGCTCAGAAGGCTGTTTAACAGTTACAAGTCACTTCATCTCTTCAGAGCTGACTTAAAATGTAGTTGATTATTCAGTCCTTTCGCTCAGCATTTATACTTGGTTCTGTTGTGGTACTTGCTCGGCATCATTTTTACTTGGCTTCCTCAAGTGGAGTCTTCTGTATAGGACCCTCTTTTGTGCTTTTAGACTCCGGAAGCATAACTTAGGCCCACTTGTTTCCGTTTATCTAAAAACCTTTGATCGTAAAGAGTCAGATGGTATATCAGGACAGCAATAGGTATGATAGTGACGTTTAGATTTCTATGGAGTTGGTAACTGCAAAGTAGTTACACCATATTTTGTTAATCGTGGCTAGGACCAAGTTAATAATACTCTAACTATTCAAAGCATTTTCAGAGTTAATGTCCACTTGCTATTAATTGGGGCCTGGAGAATTATGCTGGTGCTTGCAGTACTGGAGAATGTCCTCTGAGCCTTGAGCTGACGGGAGTGGGGGCCAGGGTGGGGTGCAGCTGCCACCTAGATTGGATTCTCAGAGGAGCAGTTAAGCAGCTGACCGACGCTTTGGAGTCCAAAATTGTGCTCTACTGTGCCCCCTTCCCCCAGAATGGGTAGGATATTTTTTTCCTTTTTTGGGGTAGGAAATTTATGTTAGAATTTTCCTCTTGTCAGTTAAATACCTCCACATTTATGCTTTTTAACATTTGTAAAACATGTTTTTTAAAATTTCTTCTAGATCAGTCATATCATTTGGATCAAAAAACAGAACAATTGGAGTTGCAGCCAAAAATCAGGTACGTTCTTTAAGAGAGTCTGATCATTTTTTAAGAGAGAAGTTTTCAAAGTAAAACCTCAGAGACATACAAAAATATGAAATACCTAAGCTTATCTATTTTTGAGTTTTAGAATTGTAATGCAGATATTCCTTATGAGCCCTTAGATACTTATTTTTTTTTCTGTTCTCTTCCTTTTGTTTTATTGAATAAGATCTTTGACTTTCTAATTTTCCAACCTTAATTTTTAATAACTTTCCTACTTTCTAATGTATCTAATTTTTAAAACTTAAAAACAAGACACATGAAGTTCTTTCATGTGAAGTTTCTCATGCTACTCAGTTAAGAGTTAAAGATTCCTTTTATAAAATGTGCCTAATCTGAATTAAAATGTGAAGTATAAAATATTTGTGATTTTGAAGGCTTAAAATGAAATAAACGATCTCATCAATTTTTTACATCAAGTACATGTTGAAATGACAATATTTTAGATGAATTAGGCTAAATAAGTTATTGGAGTTAATTTTACATATTAATGGGACTTGAAAATTTACCTATGTGGCTCCCTTTAGGGCTCACATTATAACTTGAACTTTGGGGATTGGGGAGAAAAAGAATAAATATGAAATATGAAAATCCCTTTTGTGAGAGGCTTTTAAGAAAGGGACTGAAAGCAGGCCTGTTACAATATGTAAACTTATCAAAGTAACATACACTGTACACATTCAACTTACACAATGTTACATGTTGATTTATTTAGTTTAAAAAAAAGTTGAAAAAATTCTCTTAATACAGAAAATAGTATTGCTAAAAAAAGAAAACTAAACCTTGGAGTACTTACTATATTATGGCTAGTTGGAAGAGAGGAACAAAAGAGCAAAAAAACAAAGCAGGGAGGAGAAATGGGCATGCCCGCTCAAAGTAACCTACTCATAGGGGAGAGACACTAGTGAAGTAACAACCTCCCCAAACGTGGCGTTGAGAAGACTGATGTCCCGGACCTGAGATCCCACTGCATTTTTGTGGTTATGTGAGGAAAATCTATTGAGGCTTAGATCTAGCCTGTAGATTACTAGACATACGTCATCTCGGTTTTAGAATCGCAAGGAATTTTAGTACTTAAACATTGTTTGAAATACTCCATATTCCATATTATTTGAAAACTAGTGTTGCCAAGCTATATTTTTCTCTTTAAAAGAAGTAGATCAGAGAGAGAAGTAAACAGCAAACTGTTTTGGTATTTTCAAACTAATAACTTTAGAAGCCTTTGTTTTCCATCTTTTAATTATTTTTGTGTTTTAAATAAGGTTCCCACTGCTGACATCTTTGAGTGAAATATGCTATGAAGTGGGACTTGTATATCCAGAGCCTAATCATCAAAAATATGTACGTGCAGTTGAAAGCATTACCTCATAGAAACTTTTTGAATTATCCTTGCTTTTTCTGCTTTTTGGTATAGATAATTAATATTCCATGCTATTGATAGGAAAAGTAGCAATCTTTGTGGCACAAAGTACTTATCCTGGCCACTTAGCGACTCAACAAATAGACTACTGTAATAATTAACTCCTTTAAAAAAAAATGTGACCAGACTATAGTGCTTCTAGATATCCTTTTTCATTTATTCATTAGGTATAAAACAACTGTAGTGGGAGAAAAGGAATGAAATAAAGTGATACATCCAGTCCTTGGGGTTTGTTCAGAGCTCCAGGGATAGTTTCACTATCTGAGTTTATCTTGCAGACTTTGAAGCCTGTGTGTATCCCTCTCACTGCCTCCCTCCTGGAATTTCTATAGGAAAAGGAAAAAGAATAAAGTCCATTCATTGATGGAGAAAGTCAGGGCTCTGGGGAACGTTACTTATATCCCTGTGGTTTGAGTTGTACAAGTGACTTTCTTTTTAATTGCTGTAAGTACTAATAGGTGTTGAAATTAGAAAAAAAATTTAAATCTCAGTGTTTTTTTTTTTTTTTTTTTTGCAGCAAATCACTCATGCAAACAATACAGTGTCTAATTTCAAGAGGTTTCATGGCCGAGCATTCAATGACCCCTTCATTCAAAAGGAGAAAGAAAACTTAAGTTATGATCTGGTTCCAATGAAAAATGGTGGAGTTGGAATAAAGGTAATATAATCGAGTAATCTTAGATTCCTTACTAGGAAACTGTTTAATTCATCTACAGAGAAAAGTACTTAATTCTTAATAAATATGTAACTCAGTTTCCTTATTTGGACAAGGTGGTCTTTTATTTTTTTATCTAGTCTCTCTTAAACTATAGGTTTATGTTTAAATCATCCTTGAAAATTATTCAAATGGTATATACTGCTGTAACTTAATTTGTGTTTCTCATAACGTCTTGACAATTATAAAATTTAGAATTCGTGGTGTTTAAAGAAATCTAAATTGTGTTGTCATATCAAACAAAAGTCTGTTCCAATGCAGCTCATTTGCAGTTGTTTGGAGAGCTATAGTGTAATACAACCAGAAATCTGTTTTTAAACTACAGAGGCATTCCTGTCTTATGATCTACACAAAATAATATTTATCCCAGTGATTCATCTCTTCAGTTAGAGTGGAAATTTACTATCTTCTATAATACTTTGACTAGTACTTTGGATAGGGGAAAAATCTGCCCCAGCTTTTTTTCTCTTCATCTCTGGGGAAGAATCTTTCTTCCTTTTTTTCTTTGCTTTGCTTTCCTTTCCCTTTTTCTCTTCCTTTTACCTTTCCTTTCCTTCTTCTTTTCTAAACAGTTATAACAGTAAAGGTTTTCTGGAAGAGAATGTGTAATAATGTTTGTAAGTTAATATTATTGGCATGTAACTTTTAGGACTACAGTATTTGAAGCATTTTCTTTCCTCAATACAGGTAATGTACATGGATGAAGAACATCTGTTTAGTGTGGAACAGATAACAGCCATGCTGTTGACTAAGTTAAAGGAAACCGCTGAAAACAACCTCAAGAAGCCAGTAACAGATTGTGTTATTTCAGTAAGTAGAGTTCAGCAAGGCAATGTGTTTTATTTTAATTTGCCTTTTTCATGTTACTTTTTAGTATTGAATGTGTGAAAGCTGTCGTACTACTAGAGATCAGAATTCTGCTGCCCTCTCTACCATAGTGTTCAGCAGCATTGCATAGTAGGTTTGAGTGGTAATTTTAGCCAGAAGTTGCAAAGGTTTTTGAGTGCTGTTACAAGTCAATATCTCCTGTCAGGCTTTTTGAAAATACAGACTGATTGGTCGAATTGGAGGATATTCTAAAGTTAGTTGATGTATTGAGAGACAGTTGTATACTTACACAAGAGCTTTTCAGAACTTTATCCACACATGAGAACCAGTGAGTTGGTTCTTGGTGTTAAGTAGTTTTAAAATGTAACCTACCAGTAGTGACAAAACCTAGGTTTTTTTTTTAGCATTGGCAAGGCCGCTACTTTCAATGGACAGTTGATAATTAGGTTATTAAGGAGTATTTGCAATGGACAAAAGTCATTTTTTTTTTTTTTTTTGACATTAACGTTTATTAACACTCCCTCGTTTATGTAAGGGGTTAGGAAATATGATGTTAATTGATTTATAGGTAAAGATTTGATCTGGGGGAAAGTGTATATATTAAACTAAGATTAGGTGTGTGTTATTGATGTTAGAGAAACAAGGAAAAAGAGAGGCCTTCCTTCTTCTTTTGAAGACTTAGTTCTCTTTTTTTCTCTTCTAAGTAGTTAAAGTTAATTAAGAGAGCTACTCTAATCTCTCCCACTATCTCTTTTCTACCTAGCCCATGTCTCAGAACAGCTGTTAACGTGAGCTGGAGATTGCAGCCAGGCTATACTGACTGTGTAGGACAGGGTGTCACTTCCCCTGCCCCAAGGATCCTTTACGTACATTTTATACCTAATCACCTCTCCCACATGAAAGTTTAGTAGTACGGATTTAGCGTATATCTGTTTCTGTACTGTGGCCCTTTAGACAGCCACAAGCCATTGTAACTAGCTAAATATTTTTTTGTCCTTATGTACCAATTTTCACCCTCTACAACGTTATTATTGTCTCTGTGGAGAATTTGTGCTATGGGGAAAAGTCATCTTTTATTTGGCAGGGTGGCCTGTCCAGACCTGTCAGAAGCCTTTATGGCAGTGCATCCTGGGATATGCAAGAAGAGAGGCAGAAAGGCTGACATTTCTCTTGCAAGACAGAAGGTGTTCTACTAAAGGAATGTCTGGGTATTGCTTGGAGAAATGCTGTTCATCTCTGGTAAAGTTAAAGAATTAAGTTATAAGTCAGCGGTCCTTCCTTCCTCTCCCACCCCCTCTTTAAATAACCTAATATGGAAAACTGAAAGCATTCTGATTTGAAAGGTGAGCAGAGACCCACCTTTGCTCTTGTAACTCTTTCTGAAGCATTTATAGGTAACTTGGGGAGAAAATGCGAAAGCCACTGTACCAAGTTTTCTCTTAGGTACTTTCCAGTTAAGTGATTATATGAATGTATTGTTAGATGCTCTTCTGGAAGAATGTGCTAGTTAAAGTGCTGTCCTAGAAAGCAATCAAAAGAATTCATCTAGCTGGAAGACAACACCGTAAGAAACTTTATCCCTTGAGCTGATTTTGTTCTTCTTCCGCTTAGAAAAATCAACAGGCTTTGACAAAAAAGTTTCGTTTTTGTAATCTTAACAGGTTTACTGAATTAGAAGGTATCCCAATGATTAATGCTTAAAACCAACGAACGGCAAACTAAAGGGCAGAGGCTAGAATTAGCTGTATTATCTTTAAGTTCCTATAGTCTTTATAGTTTAATTACATTTAATGTTGACATAGCAGAACAATTTCCAAATGTCAGTAGAAATTTAAGACTCATTTGGAAATAGTATTTCATCCTCTTAAATTTAAAGCTTTTTGTTAGATTTAAGTAACTGTTAATGTCTTATGAATACTCCTGATTAGTTTTTGTTTCAGGTTAAAATTTGGTTTATAATAAATTTGATACTTATAATTTTAGGGCAATCTTTTCAAAAGTAGTTACTGTTTCTGAAAGTTAAGGAACTTGCCATTCTTTTCCTGTTTTGTGACTTGGCTAGGCACTTATTTAGCTGGCCTGTTGTGAATTGATTACAGATGGTTGTGAGGGGTTTGTATGTTTTATTTTGTGTGTTCTAGGTAAGTTAAAATTCTCTCCCTTCTTGTTTGCAGGTCCCCTCTTTCTTCACAGATGCTGAGAGGCGATCTGTCTTAGATGCTGCACAAATTGTTGGCTTAAACTGCTTGAGACTCATGAATGACATGACAGCTGGTAAGAAAAAAACTGTTTTTGTGTAGCCGTTAATATACTTTCGAAACTAAAGTGAAGACACACCAGGTCCTGTTATCAAACACTTTCATGTAGGTGTAGAAACACAGCCTATTAAAAAACGTGTTAGATTTGAAAGCAAAAATTCCAGCCTTTCAGATGCTTGTTTTAATGAGAAGTTGGCACTTTGTCAAATATAGGAATCTGTTTTCATTAGGAAATTCTTGTATATAAATTTTTTACTCCTTTAAATTAGTTGTATTGGATTTAGTTTTTTATTTCCTTACATTGTTTTTATAGTTAAGAAACAAGTTTTCTTAAAACCTCATGATTTTGGCTTTTACAACTACCTTGACTATTGATTTAGCTTAAATTTTTTTTTCCCTCATATGCTTCCGATTGTATGTGGTTAGGAGTTGATCATTCATCTTATATCAGATATTGATTTAAGCTGTACGATTTGCCAGGCACCTTGGTAGGAATGGATATAGTGGGGAGCAAAGCACTCACTTATCTCCTCTTAGACCTTGTATCAGTTTCTTGTGATTACAGATGGACTCAAAGTCAGTTACAATGTAGTATATTCAGGCAAAGCAAATAAGACTTTGTTTAGTATGTTTTTAATAGATGTTTTAAGAACTCTTAAAGTATTGATAAAGGTGTGTTCTTAAGTATACATATTTAGAAATACAGTGGTTTCAAAATTCAGAAAAAGCTAACACAGACTACTTAAGATAGATCAGTTATTTGCCTTGAATCTAATTGGTAGGAACTGCAGTTGCTGTAGTTTTATATTAAATTCTTAATTTTTTTGGATAAGCAGTCTCCTAGCAGGTTGTGGTTAAAATGTAAGTATTGTGTAATGAGTCTGATATTGTTTGTGTGTGGTTACATGTGGTTTACATGCCATTGTTTTTGCATTACGTATGTCTTCTCTGTCACATCTCTCCATATATTTAAAAGTGATAGAACATTGTTCTAAAATCAGAAAGGGACAAAGTATGAAATCAGATATAAAAGAAATACGTTCACCTTTAATTAATGGAAGTACAGTCAGGTTTCCTGCATGTGTGATTATATTGGTAACAATGAAATGCCTAAGAAAATGTGAACCAAACAATTGAAACATACTAATTTTTTTTTAGTTGCTTTGAATTATGGAATTTATAAGCAGGATCTCCCAGGCCTGGATGAGAAACCTCGAGTAGTGGTTTTTGTTGATATGGGACATTCAGCTTTTCAAGTATCTGCCTGTGCCTTTAACAAGGGAAAATTGAAGGTAAAGTCATAAATCAGAACTAAGTGACCCAAATATTAAATGTGTGACAATTGTCATTACTTTAGCCTACTGAGCTTCTTGATTGTGCTCTTCTAGGTAATGAAGAGTTTTGGGTAAAGACATGAACTAAGAGTTGTTCCTAAGGTTGATCCTCCATAAAGATGATGTAATCATTTTAGCGTACTCTTTAATTCTTCTTGCTTAGGAAAGAAAAGCTTTTTAAGGTTATCTTCTATGTAATCATTAAAATTAAAGATATCTTAGAGACTTAGCATTTCGTTTGGATTTTGTAGTTACATGTCTCCTTACTGACTTGGATTTCATGTTGTAGTTTAAATAGAAATTTTGAGCCTAGGAGTCTTTGGTTGTTTGAATAGCGATATTTAAGATTCTAGTTGCAAATATGATTGAAATAACCAGATTATTTGTTGTTTTAACTAAATTAGGTGCTGGGAACAGCTTTTGATCCTTTCTTAGGAGGAAAAAACTTTGATGCAAAGTTAGTGGAACATTTTTGTGCAGAATTTAAAACTAAGTACAAGTTGGACGCAAAATCCAAAATTCGAGCACTCCTTCGTCTGTATCAGGAGTGTGAAAAATTGAAAAAGCTAATGAGCTCTAACAGCACGGACCTACCACTGAATATCGAGTGCTTTATGAATGACAAAGATGTTTCAGGAAAGATGAACAGGTGTGTCTTGAATTCTGACAGATTAAAGAAGGAACTTCTTGCTGAAACTGTAGTCCACGTGTCAGTTCTAGCTGTGGTGTTGTGAGGCTTGGCCCACATTTCAGGATTGTACCGTACCTGCTGGAAAGACCGTCACCGTCATCAGAACTAGGGTTGTTTCTGCAAAGAGAGTTTTTAGGAAGATCTGTGCTCATTGCCCTCGTAGTGAAGTCTTTTGGGTATTTTTCACTTTTTAGTATTTCTGGGCCAGTAATTCAATAATGGTTTCACAGAATATTTTGCAGAAATATTTTGAAGAGAATGGAAATATTCAAAGTAATGAAAACAGGAGCACCTAAAACATTAAGGAATAAAAGGGAAATCTTAATATAGAAGTGATTTCTTCTAGTAATACCTGTCGAATTGATTTTCTCCTTATGCCCTTTCTGCATCTGTTTTGTATTTTTTTGGAAAAAGAAGAGTTACAAATTACAGTAGGGTTGAACTTGGCCCATGTGGAATTCAGGGTGTCTGAGGGAAAAAAAAATGTTGGGTCGATAAGACTTATTTTTTAAAAAATGGGACAGGATATTGGCCTTAAGATAAGTTTTCTAAAGATTTCTAAAGTTGTCCTCTTAATTGCCAAGGGCACAGTTTGAAGAGCTCTGTGCTGAGCTCCTGCAAAAGATAGAAGTTCCCCTTTATTCATTGCTGGAACAAACTCAGCTCAAGGTAGAAGACGTGAGCGCTGTGGAGGTAGTTGGAGGCACTACACGAATCCCAGCCGTGAAAGAAAAAATTGCCAAATTCTTTGGAAAAGATACGAGCACGACGCTCAACGCGGATGAAGCAGTGGCCAGAGGGTGTGCGCTGCAGGTACTGCCGTCTCAGCCCTTCTGCCTCTGGGGGCTCGTTCCTTGAACCGTTTCTGCTTTACTTCATCGAGGTGGGGTCACAGAGAAGGCAGAGCCCAGTGCCCAGCTAGACACCACAAGGGGGTTGCTTACATTTCCATAAATCGGTGAGGCCGTGGGGACACAGGATCTGCTTCAAGTATTGGAAGGTTTACGAAGTTTAAGATTGAAAGAACCACAGAGCTAGTGTTTCTCAAGCCGGGGATTAGGGCCGGGCATGATTCTGAGGGGATCGTCGAAAACACAGCCGCAGAGCGCAGAGCAGCTGTGTGGTGGGGACGGTGTTGCAGGGCACCGAGCAGGGAAGGTTGAACGGCAGTCTGGCGCGGGGTTAAGAGTGTTAGCTAACAGGTGGTTTGATGAAATAGCTGTTCCCCCTCCAGACTGATTGTAGCTTATCAAATAGGGAGGCAGCTCAGAGGCATGAAGTTTGGCAAAGTAAAAGCACAAAATCTAGAAGTTACTCATAAAAAAAAATTAGTATTGGTTTATACTTAGGATATTATAGTCAATTCGGAGTGGTTTTAACTAAAGTTTTAAGTTAATTTGTGTAAATTTGATCTAGTTAGCACAGTTTTTTTTAAAATATAAAGCAGTAGATTCTTTACAGAAAAGTATTTAGACTGACTATGGTGTAAAACTTTTAGAAAAGAACATACAGATGCTGACTGGCCTGTAATCCATTGCATCATCAAGATTCTTCATGTTTTGTGGGGGTTTTGTTTTTTGCTTCTTCCTTGACCATGGAGTGTGCCTCCTTCACTAACTCTAATTCCCCAGAGCTTTGGAAGTTTATAGTTTCGTTAGAAGTAGAGCTTATCTTGGCTTCTCTCGTGAAGAATCCTGTGCCATTGACAGAGTCAGAGACTTATTGACTTTTAGTTTAGTCATCTATTTAGTCATTTTTATGTGACAAGTCTGAATCCACCGGTTGGTCTGTTGGGTGTTGTCTACCCTAAATTTGAATTGACCATCGCTTCCTTCATTCCTAAAGTTACTTGAAAATAGGAACATTTTGGTTTTACCCTTTTTCAGTCTTAGACATTTGAAAGGCAATGTGGACAGAGCTGTTTGGATGTATATACACATTCAAAAGTGATACAGCTTGTAATTAAAATTGCTATCAACAGGGCATTTCTGGAAAGACCGTTGTTTTTCCTCAGCCCCTGTGAAACTTGTTACTAATGAACAGTTGCTAGCCTAAGATTCATTGTACTGTTTATCTTTATATCTAGTGATTTCCATAGTATTTAGATGATAAATCACTTATGCTTAAGACACATACACTGTAAGCAATTTCGAATTTGAATTTAAACCTACCCGTTCTGTTTGAATTAATTTTTTTCTTTTTTAATATTTATCTATTTATTTGGTCGCGCCGGGTGTTGGTCGCGGCTGGCGGGCTCCTTAGTTGTGCCTCGCCAGCTCCTTAGTTGTGACAGGCGGGCTTGAATTGATTTTTATATTAAAAGCTGAGTGAAATTTTTCATGTGCTCATGATAATTTTTTTCTATCTTCTTTTTTTTTTTTTGAAGTGTGCAATCCTTTCCCCAGCATTTAAAGTTAGAGAATTTTCCGTCACTGATGCGGTTCCTTTTCCAATATCTCTGGTCTGGAGTCACGATTCAGAAGATGCCGAAGGGTATGTAGGAGAAAATAACTTTCAGATACTTTATTTTAATATAAAGAAAAATTAACAGATGAGTTTCATGGTAGAGTATTTGATTAACTGGGCTCTTTCAACAGCCAGACTTACCAAAATATTTCTCTCATTTTGAGTTACGAATGGTGAGATGGGATTGATATAGCTCTTAGAATGTGTTTATTCTGTTCGCATAGCACAGTGAGCTTGAACACTTGAGCTGAATGCCTTCGTTTCCTCTTAGCGTCCATGAAGTGTTCAGCAGAAACCATGCTGCTCCTTTCTCCAAAGTTCTCACCTTCCTGAGAAGTGGGCCTTTTGAGCTGGAAGCTTTCTATTCTGATCCTCAAGGAGTTCCATATCCAGAAGCAAAAATAGGTAAGCAATTCATTGTAATTACTCTTTTGAAGACTTGACTTAGTCAGTGTGCAAACTTAAACATTTTTTCTGTTCTTAGCATTGTTGAGTGGAACGATGCCCTGTGAAGAAGACATTTTCCTTTTGGAATAATGGTGATGGGGAAATCTCTTTGTTTTATTGGTAAATAAACTGGCCTGTAGAGATGCAATGACTTGCTGGTGTTGCTATTGCTTCCAAGTGTGTATATATAGGAGCATTTGAGTATTTTTCCTTTTCTGATACAGTCTATACTGAAAGGATTATCACCTACTTTTACTATTAACCTTTTCTCTGAGTGAAATGTTACTTGCAGAATATTGCTTAAAACCTGGCTTGGAAACCATTGAAGCTACTTCTCAAATGTACCTTTGTACTGTAATCTTTCTAATAAAAATACATCTTTATTGCTACATTTTTCCTGGAGAGGTTTGACACTATCCATCTATTTTGACCCATAGTTAACTCTGAAAATCTGGGAGAGCTACAGGCGTCTTCTTCAATGGCCGTGTCTCTCTCCCAGGCTACTGGTAAAATTTGCCAATATTGCTAGATCGCTTCAGGGCTCGCCTTTGCCCCACACCATTTCATAATGAAGTTGTTTGCAGGAGTCTAACCTGACCAGTTGTGTTTTCTTTCTTACTACTTAAAACTAAAAGTGTTCTGACACAGGGGAGTTTTTATTTTTTAAAACAGCTCTTCTGAATTTATTTATAGATAATTTAAGGAAATCATTGACTATAGACTAAAATTTTGACGGGCTGGATTCTAGTCCCCATTGTGCAGAGGATAAAATCTGAGCTCTTTAGCATGGCATCAGATTTTTCGCTTTATCACCAAAACTGAGAAGCTTGCACAGACTTAAAGAGCCATCTTGCATCTCTCTCCTGTGAGACTTCTTGGATACCCTTTAGTAAATGCTGTTTCTTTAACTGGATCTTATGGCAATTATTTCCTGAACCTAGTGATTTGATTATTAGTGAAGGCCTATTCCAACATATTTCACCAACCTCCTAAATAAATCTAACTTTCTGTGTGTTTGTGTAGACAGCACTTTAACTACAAGGCTATTAAATCCCATATAATGCTCTGCACATACCAGGTTCAAACTACTTAATTTTGTTTACCAGTTTCTGTAGTCACAGTACTATTGGTGGAGGTGATAACTAACACTTAGCCCTTGGTTCCATAGTTTTAAGTGCTCAGTGTAAAACACTTGTCAACTCAAACTACAAAAGCACAGATAAAGTAGCTTACGGCAGGTCACACGGCCAGGATTCAAGCCCAGAGAGTCTGGGTCAGACTCAGCACTCTGAACCCCTACTCAGGAATGCTCTGGAACTGCTCTATAATGCATGATAATTTCAGGCTTTGATACAGGTTTTAGCTCACCCCTCCTATTTGAAACATAGGAAAATGTTTAGATCATTCAGTCAGAAAAACAGTGTTCCTGGGAAAGACCCTACAGAATCAAAATGCGGGAAGCGCTTGGTGTCATCTGCCTTACACTTGAGATTTCGCTCCCCTGGACAAATAGGGCAGGAGGCAGTGGGGACAGCTTGTCATCAGCCTTCACACAGTGTCTGTGTCGGAGTGTTCCGCAGAAAGTCACAAGAGTGCCCTTGCCTTTGAAGGTTTTATGACGTATTAAGACTGATCCCAAGCATGATAAATAGACTGTGTACTTATGAGTCTATTTTAAGAGGTTATGTTTATAGTATACGTTAAAGGGCTTAAATGTAACTCAGTTGGTAGAGAAAATGGAGATTTTGGAATAGCAATACTTCTTAGCCTTTGCTTGATAGATTTAGATTCAGTTCTGAAATTGTCAATTTTTTTGTTCTAGGCCGCTTCATAGTTCAGAATGTTTCGGCACAGAAGGATGGAGAAAAATCTAGAGTGAAAGTCAAAGTGCGAGTCAATACGCACGGCATTTTCACCATATCTACGGCGTCTATGGTGGAGAAAATCCCAGCCGAGGAGAACGAAGTGTCTTCTGTCGAAGCAGACATGGAGTGTCAGAATCAGAGGCCATCAGAAAACCCAGACGCCGAGGTAAGTTTGTGGGTAAGCCTTTGAGTTTGAATATATAGTTGACTTAATTCTAAGCCCTAAGAGAGGGTAGGGAAGGGTTAAAATAGATTTTTCTTAATTGTGATGAAAATTTTGGTTAATGATGACAAGCGGTTGCTAGATGACAGTAACACACAGCGTGGAGTTTGAACTGTGACTAAATTCTGTGTAGCTTTATTTGAACTGGCATGTGATAATTTAGAGTGGGTAAAGTTTCTCTGAATTGTTTTTTTTAAAGACATAGGCCGTTTGAGAAATCAAATGCCGACTGATGATTAAAAAAAAAAAGACTAAATACAAGAACTATTTAGTGAAATACATAGCAAATATTAATGCTGTGGTTTTTTGGTTTTATTTTTTGATCGTATGGCAAAATTTGGCTTTGGCGTTCTAGAACCTACTTGCTTTTATTTACACGGTTTGCTGTGTTAGGGAGGGAGGAGGTGAAGTGTCCGCCTGGAGTACAGAAGTTGTTACTGTCCACGATGTTAATGTAGACTGCGTTAGCGTGAGTGCTGCTTTTACGTGGTCTACAGAAGAATTCTAGGAAACTTTCAAGTAGATGAGCTGTTATAGTTCACTTCTGGGTAATAATCAGAAATAGTTTAAATGAAGAGGTGTAGGCAGTTACAGTGTTTCAGTTCAGGTGTGAAGAAGGTATTATAACTATGATCGTTCCTAGAACATTTAAGGAACATTAGCATTTGAGCCTTTGCTTTGTTCTCATCAAGAAGAACTTCAGTGTAATGAATTAAATGACCAGGGCCACATACTTTCTCATTAGGCTACAGACACCGTTATTCTAATGCCTGTTGTATCCAATCTCTTAGTACCTTTCGGCTGTGTATACACCAGGAGTGCCTTGCTTCTGGATACTTCAGTGTCTGCCTTAGGATCTTAAAGCTCTGAAAGAAAAATATGAGAGACTTCCAGGTGGGCAGCAAGTAGTTAAATTCGAATGTTTCAGGCTTCTCCCAAAGATGGGAAAAGATCATAGCAAGCACTGATTTACTGGGGATTGAGGTGTCTATTAACATGTAGCATTTGTTCTTTATGCTGGGAGTTTTTGAGGTGTAAATAGTTGGATCACGAAAAAGAAAGTGGGGACAGAGAGGGTCTTGCGTCTCTCTAAACTGAGGTGATGAACCCCCAGGTAACTGATCGTTGGCTGTTTTATGTAATTGTTCAGTTCACTGAAATGGAGATGTGTTGAGATGTGTGATGGCTGCTGTGAAATTAGGTTTTGGGGAGCTTGTTACTGGGAGAGAGGCCTACAGTAAATCTGCTTCCTATGCTTTTGAGAGTTAATATCTGTACAAGGCTAGATGGAAGCTTCTTGAAGGAGAGTTCTTGATTGTCATCACATCAATCAAAAGGCTTACTACTTGTGTTGTTTAACTACATTAACTGTTACCATTCAAAGAATTTCTTACAGGTTTCCAGTATCTAAGAGGTTTTCAAATACTTTTGTGTTTGTATGCTTTTATCAGTATCTTTTCCCCCCAGCTATTAAGATTTCAGAAATTGAGTGTACTGTCTTTGGTGCCCTATAACCTTTTAAATTTATACAAGTACACCTGCTTTCTACATCCTTTGTGCCTGGGCTTTCATTTCAGAAAAATATCCAGCAAGACAACAGTGAAGCTGGAACACAGCCCCAGGTACAAACTGATGGTCGTCAGACCTCACAGTCTCCCCCTTCACCTGAACTTCCCTCAGAAGAAAACAAAACCCCAGATGCTGACAAAGTGAGTGACTCTTCCAGTTCATTCCATCAGACAGTGTTGCAACATGTGATCATTAATGGTATCATTCAATCCGCAGTTTCAAGAGCAAGCGCCAAGTTATCATGTTCCGTGTAGGGTTTTTCTCCTGATAATTTTCTATATTTTCCAACTAAAACCAGTTAGAGGTACTCCAGCTCAAATGAGGGAATTGAGTATCCTGCTTTTTAGACCTGAAAGCTTCTCTTCAATAACTGCCACTCCAAGCAACGGGAGGTGAATGCATACCTTTTGTTGTCTTTTCTCTAGCGCTAGAGGTATCTGCAATTGCGAGCACCTGAAACAGATACATCCTGGTGCTGTGTGGTTAGTTTTCACTTGAATCCATCCAATGATAAATACGCGGCTGTAGTAGTCTAGTAAACTTTTTTCTCCTCTCAAATTACCTGTCAAATTTATATAAATTAATTATGATGATCTGGTAATAAGTTTCCATTGTTATCCCAGATCGGCACTTTGCAGAACTTCATTCTTTGTGCAGGTTGGATGTAAATCGTTAACTTTCATTAGTAGTTTGGTTTTCTCTCATTCTGAGGACAGAATTCTTTACCCTCACATGAATTACAGAATTGTCCCTTGGGGTCCAGATGCATGTTGCACTTGGTACAAGGTTCTGGTTTTTAATCTCCCATGCCCTGATTGATCCTTTGGGGGCCCTGATAGGAGCTGCAGGTCCTGATTCTGATTTCTGGAAACCTTCTTTTTCTCCTGTTAAAGAGGTGTGTGTTGATGGTGTAGCAGCGTTGCTTTCTTTGCAATGATTGGCTCCTTAATTTCAGCATCCCTCCCCTTCACCACTTAGTGTTGAGCGTTAACTGACTTAGGCCAGTGGTCTCAGTACCTGTCTAGAACATGACACTGGGTAGCATCTTATGTTCTTAGTTGTCAGTGGGGCCACTAGTGTCAAACCCTTTGGAACATTACCACAGACCCCCTTGGAGGATTCCTCGTCCATGCCACGTCGAATGCCGTTTTGTGATACGTTGGTTTTGTCAGTAGTTGGTTTAATTTTGTTCGGCTAGATAGTCTTATCCTGACTTAACCTGCATACATGTGACTGTCATCCGTTTGATTCCCAAATATCTGTTGCACTCCTGTGTTTTGCCAGGTGTAGGTGTCATTTTTCTTTCTGTGTTTCATGCCCCCAGAGCATGCACAAAATATTGGGGGGTTCTCCTGCACTAGAGGGCAGAAGAAGACATGGACATTGCAGGCTGACTGACCAGATCATTGCTAGGGATGCAGCTCACAGCACTTCACAGACGTGTGATTTCTAAGGAACGCTGAAACAGAAGTCTGGGGAACACGCGGTCTAGTCCCGTCTCTGTCCTTATAATTTTAGCCAAGCCATTGAACCTCTTTCAAGTCCCAGTTTCTTATATAAAGAGCCTAGAATTGTAACATCCTTCATAACTCCCCGAAATTCCCCAGTGTCGGTGCTTGTTGCGCCTCGTGGGCTTGTCCCTGTTTTACCGTCTCAGCCAATCAGGGTACGTGTTACATAACCCTCGGTTATCTTCTAATCTGTCCTACAGCTGAGTTTCCTAAATTGCGTTCTTTGTCATTTGCGCTTATAGGAACCTGCAGAAATGAAAATACCATGAAAGGCTTGGAAAATTAAAGGCCATAGGAGATACTTCTTTAGCCCTGTATTTACGTATTTTGGAAAAACTTACAATAAACTTAGCATTTGCTACATCATTCCATTTGCTTCCACTTTAAGACTTTTAAAAACCTTTTGACCTTGCAGAGTTGCTAATGAGGAGCGGTAGGACTCAAGGGCAGGTAGTAGAAATAGGGAGAAATACACAGACACCCGGTGTGTGTACCTCATTTCCAAGTTCAGGAAACTCTAAAAGGCACTCATCAGTGTAGAGATAATTGTAATTAAAGCACATTTAATGCTGGGATATAGGGCCTCAGATATATATATTACAGGAATAGAGTTGATCCTGACATGCTTAGCGGTTGGTCAAAGTCCATCTGGTGTTACCATTAGATTGTAGGCTATAATTTAAAGATGTGGTCATTTAATAATAATATTTTTGCCTTTTTGGAGTCGCAAACATTGCTTAAAGGGATTAGAAAGCAAGGACTGATGAAGGAAAGCTTTAGCAGGAGAGATTAAATTTAATATGGAATGAAAAATATCCTGGTGAATTCTCGAAGGGAAGTGTGGCATGTTTAAGTGTAATTGCAGCCCTGATTTAAAATGCGTGGGTGGAAAATTAGATGATCTCTTATACATTCTTCCAACTTTATGATTTTAGGGATTTTAATTTTTCCTGAGTCCTCAGTAAGCATGATAGGGAGATTTTTGTTATTCAAGGACTATTTAAGAATTTCTCCTTTTTTTTTTTTATTTTTATTTTTTTTATTTAACCCCTTTTCCCAAGGCTAATGAAAAGAAAGTTGACCAGCCTCCAGAAGCTAAAAAACCCAAAATAAAGGTGGTGAATGTTGAGCTGCCAATTGAAGCCAACTTGGTCTGGCAGTTAGGGAAAGACCTTCTTAACATGTATATTGAAACAGAGGTAAGTACTTCATTTACGTATTTTTATTTTGGAATGTGTTTTGTTTGGCCCTTTTACACATATTTCTAATAGATAAATGGCTATGATTCCTTCTCATATCTCATAAGTTTATACAATTTTTAGGGATAGGATGAAGCCAAAACTAATGGTTTTTTCAGTTAAATTTTTTTTTAGCAAGTTTTGTTTATATTTGTGTAACCTTATTAAAGAAATCTGTACCTTAGATCATCCTGCTTGGTATAGAATTGATAGCCCACGTTCTTGTGAAGAAATCGGGTGCTGATATCTTCTAGCCCAGAGAGCAATACAACTGGTATCTCAGGCCACACTAAATGTTTCTGTTAAAATACATTATGATTCTTTGTAGTCTACATATATGAAATAATTGAGATTCATTTTTTCTTTACTGAGATGGGAACATTGTATTTAGAAATTTAATAATAATTTCTATTCTGTTTATATTATATTTGGTAAATAAATAGACTCTAAGTACATTTATTTATCCTGGATTTTGAAATGTGGTGGCAGAATTGTGGCTGTTATATACATTGGTCAGTATTAATCCCAGTAGGAGACAACCAGGTAACTACATAAAAGAAAACAAAATTGTATAAAAGCAACAGATTGGTTTTTTCCTTAGTATTAAATCTGAAATGTGAAAGTTACGTAATTTATTATATAATGTTTAAAAAAAAAACTCATTCTGTGTATTTAGAAAATGAAGAACTTTGTAGGAATTGTTGGAAGAATTTTATAAGGTATAAATTAGAACTGTTAAGACTGATTTTTTTTTTTTGATATAATCCTTGATTTTGTTAACTCCAGAATCTAAATAGTTAAAATATAGTTACAGGTAGCAGAAGATTGGAATTAACCTTTTCTGTTTCCTGACAGGGTAAGATGATAATGCAGGATAAATTGGAAAAGGAGAGAAATGATGCTAAAAATGCAGTGGAGGAATATGTGTATGAGTTCAGGGACAAGCTGTGTGGACCGTATGAAAAGTTTATATGTGAGCAGGTATGTTTAGGGCTCTGTTTTTATTCAGATAATCTCATTATGAAGTGTTTAAACCTCTACTAGATTATGTAGCTTGAACTTTTTGAAAACAAAACAGCTTGAAATAGAAGTTGTATAAACAAAGTCATGGAGGGAGAGGCTCACTAGTGATGTGCCATTTTATTCTAGTTTATCCCAATGAGTTGAGTTTTTACCATCAAAGAAAGAACCCGTCGGCACTTTTATTCATAGTCTGTGACATCACAGTTACTGTGGCCTAGAAACATAAGTGAGAGAAAATCCTTGCTTTCAAAAGCCTCAGACTTTTTTTTATGACTCTGGTGCCTTGGTTGCTCTCTGTCATTGCTTTATCCCATAAGGCTTGTTCATCCAGTCATTCCAAAGTTTACCAGGCACCGGTATTCCCCTTAGGCTTTTGTCAGCTCCCGGAAGCAGTATGGCTCTAAGCAGATCCCTGAAGCTCCTTTGTGAAAGATGGGCCTTGGAGAAAAATTGGCTAGTTAGAAATCTCGAGTGGTTTTGGAATTAATTCTGAACTTAAGAGAATTTAAACTCGGGAGTCTATTTTAGTCCTAAGATCCTGAGGCTACTTTGTAATATATTTCTTTCTCAGCTCTGAAGCTGGATTTCTTATGGTTGGGATTCTGAAGTAGAGATGACCCAAACCAGCTAGATCTCCTAAAGCTAGAGTATAACTGCATACTTTATGTGAGTTTGTTAGGAATGGCTTTTTTGTGTGTTCAGTGATTGAATTGTCAACTTGTTTAGTTTTCCTTTCAGTATTTGGTAGTTGTGGAAGTGAGTAGAAAGTTACTAATTGAGACCTAATTGTTTTGGAGAGTAGGAAGATGATTCTTTTTTTTTTTTTTTTTTTTTTAACTTTTTGGCTGCACTGCGAGGCCCGTGGCATCTTAGTTCCCTGACCAGGGATGGAACCCACGCCCCCTGCAGTGGAGGCGTGGAGTCTTAACCGCTGGACCACCAGGGAAGTCCCCGTGATTCTATAACCACATTTCAGTGTATAAATTGTCCAAAATCGGACTACTGAAATACAATATTATAAGTCAATAAGAGCATTTTACCACAAAGTTTCAAATATCCCTGTGTAAAAGAGAGAATAGCCTAAGAATAACTGTCAGTCCCTCTTGGAAAATATTGTGTGGCGCTAATAGTGGAGTGTTTGTTCCTCCCCGATATTTTTCAGTGAAGAGAATCCAGCTAATCAGTGCCTTCCTAGAAATGAAATGAGCTACTTGATGTTTAACACTTCTGAGGACGACTGTTTTGACTGTTTTAAAGTAAGATTGCCACTAATACTGATTCTTGCGTTCTGTATGTAGGATCATCAAAATTTTTTGAGGCTGCTCACAGAGACTGAGAACTGGCTCTATGAAGAAGGAGAGGACCAGGCTAAGCAGGCGTATGTTGACAAGTTGGAGGAATTAATGGTAGGCCCTTCTCTCCCCCTAGAAAGCAGTACTTGTGTTTGTTAGATGATAGACTTTTAAAATATAATGATGACAAATACTAATTTATTACATTCGGTTTTAGAAAATTGGCACTCCAATTAAAGTCCGGTTTCAAGAAGCTGAAGAACGGCCAAAAGTGTTTGAAGAACTAGGACAGAGGCTGCAGCACTATGCCAAGATAGCAGCTGACTTTAGGAATAATGTAAGTCTGTAAAGAGCGAGGAAGCTACCCTAGATTTATAAGCTCGTATTCAAGTTGAGGAACCTTCATTGTGAACAAATGTTCGTTCCTAAATGAGAAATTGGGTTTTGGTGTGTGAGACCAGAGGTACACGTGAACTTCATGGAAAATTGGGTCAAGTTAGATGTTACTGTTAAATACACTTAGTTCTACAGAATGACCAAGTTTTTCCATTTAGGATGAGAAATATAACCATATTGATGAGTCTGAAATGAAAAAGGTTGAGAAGTCTGTTAATGAAGTGATGGAGTGGATGAATAATCTCATGAATGCTCAGGCTAAAAAGAGTCTTGATCAGGATCCCGTCGTACGTGCTCAGGAAATTAGGGCGAAAATTAAGGTGAGTGTCATTGTCTAGTGTGGACTGCTGTGTTTTCGTAGGGATTCTGGTTGCCATCCTTTGAACCTTGAACACAGCCATTTTTGCTTAAATCTTTTTGCCTCATCCCAAGACCAGATTCTGAGTTTGTTATTGATATTACAAAACGTGGAATACCTTGTAAGTTTGTTAAATTTATATTTCTTCATTTGTTCATTTAGTTCAACACATACATTTGTTGAGCCCCTACCATGTGCCAGTTACTGTTCTAGGAGTTAAACTGTCAGTGTACAAAGAAAGTCACCGCCCCTGTGGGAGTCACCTGCCGGTGTGAGGAGGGCTTGATGATAAACAAGCACGGAAGGCTATCAGATTGTGTTAAGTGCCGAGGGGAAAATAGTCAAAAGGGATTAGGAAACTTGGGGCGGTGGAGAGGGACTCGGGTCAGTATTTATCAGGGAAGGCCTTGCTGAGGGCATGAGGCTTGAAGGAAGTTGGGAAGAAAACCAAGGAACTGCTTTCTGCCTGGAAGAATATTCAAACTCAGTGAAGGTTAGCATGAGCCTTTGAGGTCATGGGCTATAAGCTTGAATTCCAGCTCTTTGCTCACTACGTTTTCTGTTCCTGAGGTTAAGTTACTTAACCTCTCCTCCACAGGCGGGGATGGTAAGTCCTTCCTTTTAATAATGGCTGTGAGGTTAAACGGGTTAATGATATGTGAGTAGTTAGAAAGTCCCTGGCGTTACCGAAGAAGAATATTCACGTCTCTCGTGATCAGGCTTCAAGCTGCAGTTTGGGGCGGATGTGTTGAGCAAGTGGAGTTCTTTGAGCTGTGTATAATTGGAGTTGGTAGAAAAATACTGCTTCGGGTATGTAGGAAAGTGATTGAAAATGAACTGGAGTTAGTCTGATTATTAGTTTTGTTTTCCTTTCTTAGGAGTTGAATAACACTTGTGAACCTGTTGTAACACAACCCAAACCAAAAATTGAATCACCCAAACTGGAAAGAACTCCAGACGGGCCGAGTAGGGATAAAAAGGAAGAGGACTTAGAAGGCAAAAACAATTTCAGTGCTGGGCCTCCACACCAGAATGGAGAGTGTTACCCTAATGAGAAGAGTTCCATTAATATGGACCTGGACTAGATGGCATTAAACTGGCTTAGTCCTTCGATGAATAAAATATTTTTGCCATAGTATGTGATGCTACATGACATACTGAGACTATTTATATTTTCTTTTTTAAGGATGTTTAGAAATTTTGTGTATTATATGGAAAAAGAAAAAGCTTCCGTCTGTAGTCTTTATGATCCTAAAAGGGAAAATTGCCTTGGTAACTTCAGATTCCTGTGGAATTGTGAATTCATACTAAGCTTCTGTGCAGTATTACCATTTGCATCACTGAGGATGAAACTGACTTTTGTCTTTGGAGAAAATAAAGTGTATTCAAGAGGGCTGTGATTAAACTCTTTAAGCATTTGTTCCTGCCAAGGTAGTTTTCTTGCATTTTGCTCTCCGTTTCAGCATGCGTGTGGGTGTGGATGTTTATAAACAAGACTCAGTCTGATTTCATAAGGGCTTTCTAAAATTCTGTCCAATAGGATATCACTTTTTGCTTTGATATTATTAAAAATCCAGTGACTAAAAGCAAAAGCTAGTGAAATGTGTTAGCAGCATGCAGAACAAAACCTTTAAAAATTTCTCTCTCATACAGTGCATTGTCATGTGAAGGTGTAATATGGAAGAAACGTTGATTCTGTTTGTAACTGACATTGTGAAGCCTCTTATGAGCTTTAAAATAAAGTTCAGCTTATGGTGTCATTTCTAAACACTTTTGTCACTAATTTAAAAAATGGTATTGGAGCAGCATGGTGTAAAGTGTGAAAATCCGACTTTCCTTCTTTGCTGTTTCTTATATATGCTGTCACTGTTCTAAATGAGAATGACTTTCTCCTGGTAGAAGAGTAGCATATGTTGATTACATTACAATTTTTTAAAACTACAAAGTTAAATGTAACTTATCTACCACCCAGAAAAAAACAACTCTTCCAACCTTTCTCTCCTGAAGGTGGTGTGTGTGTGTCAGCACGGGGGTGTGTGTTAGTCCAGTGTAGGCTGTTTATGAAAGCTCTGTGTATCAGGGAAATCAGTAAATATGATCAGGTTTTATAACTTCACTGCTGTACTGAGTCCCATTATAAAGACATACATATTAATACATAAAAATACTTTAGCCAGTCCCAACGTTGGTGGGCTTTAGGTGTTTCTCATATTCTAAATAATGCTGCAATGAATCTTGTCTCGGGACAAAACTGAAGCAGTGTTGGGGAGAAGGCCTGCATACGTAGGGTGGGTAATGAGGAACAGTTACTACCCACCAATGTGCAGCAGTTGTCTCCCTCACCAGCGGTGGGGGGGGGTTCATCTTTTCCCTGTTGCCAGTCTATTATAATAACTACTGTTGAGCTACTCTGTACCAGGTACTTCACATAGTTTGATTCTCAAAACCACCCACGAGGTTAAGTAATCTACAAGATCGCACAGGAATGTATCAGTTGGGAGCAAACCTGCGCGCTCCAGTCACTCAGCGTGTAAAGCCCACAGTCCAGACAGCCGTTCTGCGTTCGGTAACGTGTCTTCATTTGTGTGGTGCGTACTTCAACACTTTAAATTTGCCTGTTAGTGTTTCATGAATTGAGTATTTTATTAATTCTCGTTTGTAATGTTTGAATACTGGTTTTTGTGTAAAACGTTCTTATAAGGACCTTAACCATTTGCCAGGTGGTCAGCATTTTCCCACTTTGTAATATCTTTGACCTTCTGCCATCTGGAAGCCTTACATTTAAATGTAATCTATCTCTGGGTTTTTATGGTTTTTCTTATGTTCTCAATGCACACTATATTCAATGGGTATACGTTTACCCATAGAGAGGAGAAGACAGTGTTCCGTTTACAATCAGGAAGCTCATAAAACCCAAAGATTTTTAAAAATTAATGAATGGGAAAAAATTTTTTTTTACTTCTACCCCAAAATAGCACCTGATGATAATGGGGGAAGTATCAATCTGGCCTAAATCAGTTTGTTTCCTCTTCAGGGTTAGAAATTTTCGATAGCATCACTTTTCTGTAAAGGTGAAGTAGAATTTCAAAAAATGGCTCAACTGACTATAGTTTGCAGCCCTCAGAATTGCATTTTGGATATGGGAGAACACATTGTCATGTTGACTGTTCTATAATACGTTTTAATATCATGCCTAGTAATCACGTAGAATCCTCAGGACATGGACCGGTTTGGATAAATGCTGTTTCACAAAAGACTGAATTTTGTATGTAATTTTCCCTTAGATTGTCACGTTATGACAATATTTCCAAAAATGTCTAGTCATTTTAGTAATTGAAAATTAAACCTTTATTCTAGTTCATCATGAACATTGGTAAAGCCTGAGCAACAGTTAATTTCTTGGGTAAAATCCCCAAAGTTGACTTGATTTCTCTTTGTCCTTGATTCCTCATCAGAAAGCAGTGTAATATGCCCGTCTCCAAAATAACCTATGGAGAGTTAACTTTCTGAAAGGCCAAAAAATAAACTTCACATTCAGTTAATGTGACCAATGACCACACACTTTTATCAGCAGCTTTCAAGGTATTTTCCCCTGTTACCACTTGTCAATTTATGTATATCCAGACTTCTGTCTTGCCTGTGGTATTTGCTGTGGAGGAATGTCTCACTGTCTGTAGCCATAGCACAGAACAGTTGTGTCATACTTTTATGGGGGAGACTGAGTCTTGATATTTGGAGAAAGATTCCTTTTCTCAAAGTGTTGAGTAGGTTTGGTTTGGTTAAGCTCTCCTGGTGGGCAGGAAGATGAGGAAGTTTCCCTATGCTGTTGCTACTTGGGCTGCGGCAGATGTGCGATGGTTCTGTGGTAGTGGTCTAACTTGGCTAGCTCTGGGTACTTCCTGAAAGACAACCAGTCAAAATTAGTTATTTTTGAGTCTATTTGCATATAGTTTTTAAACAATATAAGCATGTGTAGCATAACTGAAAACTTTAGGATAAATTTAGCTTTTCTAGTAACTAGCGGTTTTACTTTCCCAGAATTGTTCTGCTTAAGGACCGGTGGCAGTACGGTATAGTGGAAAGAGCACATTTTGGGGTAGGAAAAGATCTGGTTTCTTACCCAAGGGTCCAAACTGTGCGCCCCGCCACTCCGCCCCAGCACTGTGGTTTTTAGGCTCATCACCTAACTTTTCTAATCTCCATTTCCTTGTCCAAATCTATAGAACATAACTGACCGAGTCTGTCTCCGATGTTGTGGATTCCTCTAAGGCAGGGTTTCTCAACCTTAGTTCTATTGACATTTGGGGCTGGATACTTTTTTTTTAATTTAACACAGATTGTTTCTATGTAAAAATTGGATATTTTGTTCATCATGGATTTTTTACTTGAATTTTTTTTTTTGTCTGTGCGACATGCCATGCCGATCTTAGTTCCCCGACCAGGAATCAAACCTGTGCCGCCTGCAGTGGAAGCGCAGAGTCCCGACCGCTGGACCGCCAGGGAAGTCCCTACTTGAATTTTTTAATTAAAGTATAGTTGATTACAATATTATATTAGTTTCAGGTGTACAACATAGTGATTCAAAAATTTTATAGCTTATACTCCATTTAAAGTTATTTTAACATTTTGGCTGTATTCCCTGTGCTGTACAAGGTATCCTTGTGGCTTATTTATTTTATACATAGTAGTTTGGGCTGGGTAATTGTGGTGGACCACCCTGTACACTGAAGAATGTTTACCAGCATCCCTGACCTCTACCCACTGGAAGGCCTTGTTGTGACAACCAGAAATGAGCCCTGCCCCTTGAGGACTTCTGCTGTAGGAAAAGTGACTTTGAACTTCAAAGAGAGAGAAGTTAAACCGGCGCTTAACTGAATGCCTTCTAGTGAGCTTGGCTGTGCTCTGTGCTCTTAGGCTCACAATAATCCCCTCACTGTTTTATAGATGGCAAGATGAGGTGAAAGACCATCTGACCAAGTTAAAAGGTTAATCAGAACTTCGATCGGACTCCAAAGCCCGTGTTCCCCCTGTGGTAGTAAAGTGACCACAGCATGCGCTTGCCCAGGCATGGGTAAGTAGAAGTTGATCAGCACTGTCAAAATACACTTTCATCCTCACTGAAAACTCTTAATGGGAGGACTCAAAATCTGTTCTCTGAAATTATCCATAAAGTTCCATCCTGGTAGGATTTGGGGTGTTTTCACCAGGCTGTAACCAGTTTTCTAACCCCCATGCTTATACGAAACACCAAAGCTTTTCTTTACCAAATACGGATTCTTAATCCAGTGTTTTCAAACCTGGTCAAGACCACTATTTTTCTTTAAAAACAGAAAGAGAGTAAAACAGTGCATCAGAAGCAGGTGAGGTATTATTTCTTGATGCTTTCGTTAGACAGTTGCAATTGTTCATTTAAAAAATAAGAAACAAGCTTGGCTTCTCTTTGAGCGCTGGATTAGAAACAATGATTCACAACACTGGCTGCATTTTAGCATTTCTCAGGGGCTTTTAAAAAAATACCACCCCCACCCCCCCCCCGATCCTGATGGGACCTGGGCATCAGGAAAGCTTCCCAGGTGAGTGTAATGTATAAACTGAAGAACCACTGGACTGTTGACTGTATGTGAACTGTCCTATGTGATAACTTGGTTATCTCAGCCTTAAGAACTTGCAGTTTCACTTTCTGAGCAGCGATGCCGTATTCTGTAGATAAACTGATACATGCTCACCCATTTACATTTTTCTGTACTTAGCCTTTTCTCACTGGCTATACATGTTCAGCGCCCCTCACCTCAACAACCTCTGCACAAACACATGCTCCATCCCAGAGGTTTCCACAAATGTGCTTTTGTCTTTTATTATTAAAACTAAGTAAAGTACAGAGAATTGGGGAACAGCCCCCTCTGTACTGAGTCCCGGCTTCAGCTGAGTTGGGGGCTTCACTGATAGTAAAGTTAAGTGCTTGCGTGGCTTTTCTGTCAAACATAACGTGGGTTTACGTTCCGGCTCCACGTTTTACAATTGGCATGGCCTTGGCATTGACCTCCCCTGGCCAGTTTCCTCTGTTAAGATGGGTTTGTCCCTCCACAAAGTAGTTGTGAGGATTAAAGGACTATGTACCCAAGAAGTGTTGTTTGGTGATGCTGGCGCAGAGCAGACACCCAGTGAAGGCCACCATTAACGATAACTGAAGGGCTCCATCGTCTGTCTCCTTCTTGCTAGTTTTCTTCTCTGCCGTCGGTGTATCCGTCGGTGTATCCTGTTTAATCCTCACCTCCCAACACTACACACGCACAAACACACTGATTTTTTTTTTTTTTTTTTTTTTTTTTTTTTTGTGGTATGCGGGCCTCCCTCTGCTGCGGCCTCTCCCGTTGCGGAGCACAGGCTCCGGACGCGCAGGCTCAGCGGCCACGGCTCACGGGCCCAGCCGCTCCGCGGCATGTGGGATCCTCCCGGACCGGGGCGCGAACCCGGTTCCCCTGCATCGGCAGGCGGACGCGCAACCACTGCGCCACCAGGGAAGCCCCAACACACTGATTTTTAAAAAAAATGTCTTCCCTTTCATGTTTTCTGTGCAAAGTGTGGCTTTTTAAATAGACACAGGAAGTCAGATCATGCCTTTCTTCCAGCTCGGTGAATGCACCAGCCACTATGGGTTTAGTGGAAACTCAGCGTCTGCTTTTATTGCCCAGGGCTACCTCTTTGCTAACCACTTCCAGGCCGGGGAATGTTCTGAAAGCCAGATGGGGCCAGAAACATCTCTGGAGAATCTTGACTTGACAGTCCATAAGCAGAGAACACTATCTTCCCAGTTCCAAAGATGTGGTGATTGTCAGAATTGGTGAATTGTCTTGTTTACTAACGTAGAAAGCCTCTCTGCAAGAGTCGTTTTAATAATACCCTTTTCCCTTCAAACGACAACAATCCCGGAGTAGCGTTCTTTTTTTTTTTTTTTTCATAAGCAGAGAACACTATCTTCCCAGTTCCAAAGATGTGGTGATTGTCAGAATTGGTGAATTGTCTTGTTTACTAACGTAGAAAGCCTCTCTGCAAGAGTCGTTTTAATAATACCCTTTTCCCTTCAAACGACAACAATCCCGGAGTAGCGTTCTTTTTTTTTTTTTTTTTAATGCCCCTCCTTTTAATTTAGAAAAGTTGAAAGCATAGTGCAATGAACACAGGACCAATCGCTGCAACACTCACCCCCTACATCTTCACCACGAGGCTTCTCAGCACAGGGACCTCCTCTTCCCAGCGGGAAGTCCGTCATCACATCCAAGAACCCTCCCGTGGGCACGATAGTATTATCAGGTCCAATGTCCCCCAAATGCCCTTTACGGCTATTCTTCGGATTCAAGATACAATCAAGGATTATTTGCTTCATTTGGTTGTCATAATATGCCCAACACTTTTTAAATGGTACAAGTTTTGTTTGAGAATTTTGGGCACTTTACAGCAATACTATACATAAGCGTTTTGCCTAAAGGATAGCTTTTTTAGAGGAATTGGAAGATGGCTCCTTGGCAGCCAAGTAATTTTTGTTAGACAGTGTACTTGTGTCCACTTACACACACACACAAAGCAGCATTAAATGTGGCTCGTCAGCCAAAAGGTTTATATAAATTTTGTAGAATGTACTTATTAAACTACATCTTTATAAAAGCTACTGCAGTGATCTAGTGATAGAGTCATAAACTTTCTTCCATTTGTATGCAACACACGTCCAGGCGTAAGCAGTCCCTGTGCTTAACAGCCACGAAAATAAAATCTAGACCGACAAGGACTTACTGTACAGCACAGGGAACTCTGCTCAATTTTCTGTAATAACCTACATGGGAAAAGAATTTGAAAAAGAATAGATACATGCATACGTATAACTGAATCTCTTGCTGTACACCTGAAACTAACACAACATTGTTGATCAACTATACTCCAATATAAAATGAAAAATTTTTTTAATTATTTAAAAAAAACTAGATTAGGAGATCCCCACTTTACAGTTGCTCTGTTTTAATGGAACGTAAGTGTGTGTCCTGCACATAATTGGTCTGTACGCTTTCCACACACAGCTGATGAGTTCCGGTCACGCCCACCAGGAGTGGTTGTCTGGCTGGAATTCCTCTGTGCAGCAGCCCTGGGTCCTCAGGAGGGAGCAACGGCTTCACAGCACTAACCAGGCCTCCCAGTTGATGGCGTGTGATTAAAGAGTTGGCAGGACACAGAACACAAAGCCCCATGCCCTTCCCCACCGTCCTTGCTGACGTCTTGCTTCCTGGGCAGGGCGGGAAGCCCCCAGCAGATGTGCTGACACACATCTCCCTGTGTCAAAGAGTCCGGAGAAAACTTGTGATGGGTGCCCTCCTAGGGACAAAAATATGCCCAGGAGTGAGCTCTGGAAGAGCTTGGCCACTTCCATTCAAGCCATGGGTAGAGTGGAGGGAGGGGCATTTCTCAGAACAGGGGCCTGCAGCTCCCAGAAGAGTACACACACACACACACACACACACACACACAACACCACCACCACCGCCACCGCCACCACCGCCCCCCACACCACCACCACTGCCCGCCGCGCCTCCATGGCCCTGCCCTGTATTTTCCCTGCCCAGGCCTCCCCAGGAATCTTGGCCAAACTTCCTGACAACATCCATTAGCTCCCCCTGGGGAGCTCCCTTTTTGTCTCTCCTGTGGTATTTAAAGCATTTATAGTGATCTCTTTATATTTCTTTCTCCCACTGGACTGTGTACTCCTTGAGGACAGTATCAGTTTCTTAATCCCATCTGTGTCCCCAGAGCTTAGCGTAGAGTCTGATACATAGATGAAATGTTAACTAAATGAATAAATGAAATAATTAATGGACAGTTGCTGGCCAGATCCCACTTTCTTTTTTCTTTTTAATTAAAAACATCTGTTTATTTATTTATTATTTATTTAGGCTGCCCCGGTCTTAGTTGTGGCACATGGGATCTTTAGTTGTGGCATGCGGGTTCTAGTTCCCCGACCAGGGATCAAACCCGGGCCCCAACCCAGGCCCCCTGCATTGGGAGACCGGAGTCTTACCCACTGGACCACCAGGGAAGTCCCAGATCCCACATTCTTGAGAAGGAAAACCATGCCCCATTCTAGAAACCATAGTGTCTGTATTCATTTCCTGAGGCTGGTGTAACTAGTAAACATAAACTGGGGGGCTTAAAACAACAGAAATTTATTCTCTTATAGGTCTGGAGGCCAAAAGTCTGAAATCAAGTTGTTGGCAGGGCCGGGCCCCCTCTGAGGGCTCTCAGGGAGAATCCTCCCTTGCCTCTTCCAGCTCCTGGTAGCTCCAGGCATTCCTGGGCTTGTGGTCGCATCTTCCTCTGTTTCTCCCTCACCCTTTCCCTCAGAACAGTTGTGTCATACTTTTATGGGGGAGACTGAGTCTTGATATTTGGAGAAAGATTCCTTTTCTCAAAGTGTTGAGTAGGTTTGGTTTGGTTAAGCTCTCCTGGTGGGCAGGAAGATGAGGAAGTTTCCCTATGCTGTTGCTACTTGGGCTGCGGCAGATGTGCGATGGTTCTGTGGTAGTGGTCTAACTTGGCTAGCTCTGGGTACTTCCTGAAAGACAACCAGTCAAAATTAGTTATTTTTGAGTCTATTTGCATATAGTTTTTAAACAATATAAGCATGTGTAGCATAACTGAAAACTTTAGGATAAATTTAGCTTTTCTAGTAACTAGCGGTTTTACTTTCCCAGAATTGTTCTGCTTAAGGACCGGTGGCAGTACGGTATAGTGGAAAGAGCACATTTTGGGGTAGGAAAAGATCTGGTTTCTTACCCAAGGGTCCAAACTGTGCGCCCCGCCACTCCGCCCCAGCACTGTGGTTTTTAGGCTCATCACCTAACTTTTCTAATCTCCATTTCCTTGTCCAAATCTATAGAACATAACTGACCGAGTCTGTCTCCGATGTTGTGGATTCCTCTAAGGCAGGGTTTCTCAACCTTAGTTCTATTGACATTTGGGGCTGGATACTTTTTTTTTAATTTAACACAGATTGTTTCTATGTAAAAATTGGATATTTTGTTCATCATGGATTTTTTACTTGAATTTTTTTTTTTGTCTGTGCGACATGCCATGCCGATCTTAGTTCCCCGACCAGGAATCAAACCTGTGCCGCCTGCAGTGGAAGCGCAGAGTCCCGACCGCTGGACCGCCAGGGAAGTCCCTACTTGAATTTTTTAATTAAAGTATAGTTGATTACAATATTATATTAGTTTCAGGTGTACAACATAGTGATTCAAAAATTTTATAGCTTATACTCCATTTAAAGTTATTTTAACATTTTGGCTGTATTCCCTGTGCTGTACAAGGTATCCTTGTGGCTTATTTATTTTATACATAGTAGTTTGGGCTGGGTAATTGTGGTGGACCACCCTGTACACTGAAGAATGTTTACCAGCATCCCTGACCTCTACCCACTGGAAGGCCTTGTTGTGACAACCAGAAATGAGCCCTGCCCCTTGAGGACTTCTGCTGTAGGAAAAGTGACTTTGAACTTCAAAGAGAGAGAAGTTAAACCGGCGCTTAACTGAATGCCTTCTAGTGAGCTTGGCTGTGCTCTGTGCTCTTAGGCTCACAATAATCCCCTCACTGTTTTATAGATGGCAAGATGAGGTGAAAGACCATCTGACCAAGTTAAAAGGTTAATCAGAACTTCGATCGGACTCCAAAGCCCGTGTTCCCCCTGTGGTAGTAAAGTGACCACAGCATGCGCTTGCCCAGGCATGGGTAAGTAGAAGTTGATCAGCACTGTCAAAATACACTTTCATCCTCACTGAAAACTCTTAATGGGAGGACTCAAAATCTGTTCTCTGAAATTATCCATAAAGTTCCATCCTGGTAGGATTTGGGGTGTTTTCACCAGGCTGTAACCAGTTTTCTAACCCCCATGCTTATACGAAACACCAAAGCTTTTCTTTACCAAATACGGATTCTTAATCCAGTGTTTTCAAACCTGGTCAAGACCACTATTTTTCTTTAAAAACAGAAAGAGAGTAAAACAGTGCATCAGAAGCAGGTGAGGTATTATTTCTTGATGCTTTCGTTAGACAGTTGCAATTGTTCATTTAAAAAATAAGAAACAAGCTTGGCTTCTCTTTGAGCGCTGGATTAGAAACAATGATTCACAACACTGGCTGCATTTTAGCATTTCTCAGGGGCTTTTAAAAAAATACCACCCCCACCCCCCCCCCGATCCTGATGGGACCTGGGCATCAGGAAAGCTTCCCAGGTGAGTGTAATGTATAAACTGAAGAACCACTGGACTGTTGACTGTATGTGAACTGTCCTATGTGATAACTTGGTTATCTCAGCCTTAAGAACTTGCAGTTTCACTTTCTGAGCAGCGATGCCGTATTCTGTAGATAAACTGATACATGCTCACCCATTTACATTTTTCTGTACTTAGCCTTTTCTCACTGGCTATACATGTTCAGCGCCCCTCACCTCAACAACCTCTGCACAAACACATGCTCCATCCCAGAGGTTTCCACAAATGTGCTTTTGTCTTTTATTATTAAAACTAAGTAAAGTACAGAGAATTGGGGAACAGCCCCCTCTGTACTGAGTCCCGGCTTCAGCTGAGTTGGGGGCTTCACTGATAGTAAAGTTAAGTGCTTGCGTGGCTTTTCTGTCAAACATAACGTGGGTTTACGTTCCGGCTCCACGTTTTACAATTGGCATGGCCTTGGCATTGACCTCCCCTGGCCAGTTTCCTCTGTTAAGATGGGTTTGTCCCTCCACAAAGTAGTTGTGAGGATTAAAGGACTATGTACCCAAGAAGTGTTGTTTGGTGATGCTGGCGCAGAGCAGACACCCAGTGAAGGCCACCATTAACGATAACTGAAGGGCTCCATCGTCTGTCTCCTTCTTGCTAGTTTTCTTCTCTGCCGTCGGTGTATCCGTCGGTGTATCCTGTTTAATCCTCACCTCCCAACACTACACACGCACAAACACACTGATTTTTTTTTTTTTTTTTTTTGTGGTATGCGGGCCTCCCTCTGCTGCGGCCTCTCCCGTTGCGGAGCACAGGCTCCGGACGCGCAGGCTCAGC